>NW_022280041.1:8730184-8760055 GCF_004355925.1 Anarrhichthys ocellatus | reverse complement strand
AAATGTGCCGCTGGTTCTCAGTCGTCGGTTTCGACCGAAAACAGTATTTACACTTTGTACCCTAGTCAACCGGAGTGTCCCTTAAACTCATCTTACAAACAGATCTTGATACAGAACAGGAGTCGCATGTAGCGCAGAAGCCAACCGATAATTAGGTCAAAGACTAGTTGGCAGTTGCCATCCTTGCCGCATTGCTCAACACTAGTGTCCCAGAAAGTTAACACCATGGGCTCCAGAGTTGCTCTGTAAAAGCAGTATTTGAACAAATCTAAGCTGCAGGAGACGCTAAGTAGCCATAAGTTCCCTCCACACCTGGATAAGCTCCTCCGCTGCACAAGAAGAGTCCTCATATTAAATGACCCGTTTCCAGTTTTGAGCGTTTTTTAAACTTGATAAGGAAGAATCGGTGATGCAGGCTCACTTTGAATCTCAGTTTGTAAAGACTCCTCAACAACAAAGGGCAAACAGCAGTTGCTGTTGTGTGCATCATGAAGACTCTTTACTCCTTTCTTATGGTCGGTGGAGGTTGGAGAGAGGCCAGAGAGCTCCTGGAGAGGAGACGAATGAAACATCCTAATCAGAACTGACAGCCAGAAGCTGCTGAATTCAACAATGCAGTGAGGGAATGTGAAGAGGGGAATAGGGGCTCGATAGAGAATATCATCATTGTTCCGACTTATCATTCAGTGCAGAGGGATGGCGTCTCCATTGTGCTGGACTGAGACGAGTGGAATACCACACGGTGCACTAGGAGGAACCTTATAGAGTAGCTGAAGCGATGCACGCTCCTACACAGCGGGGTGAGCGCAGGCGTGCGCTCATCAAATCTTAACAAAATCTAAGTCAAAGCAAACTAGGACCTCATCAAAATTAATTTGCTTTCAATTTCCTGAGCCGTTAGTCGACTCCTCCCAGCCTCAGCAGTTTGAGCTGGTTCTTCTTCGTTGTGTCTGCTGACTTTTGCGAGATCATACACAGCAGTTTACACCACGCCTTGCCATTTTTTATGAGCCGAGCTGTGCGTCTGCAGCGTACGCTTGAGACCGACACCTGAGCGGAGTGTTAACGGTATGTTTCCACTGAACAAAGCAGAACGGAGTGCATTGTGTGATCACAATGGAGGCAAAAGCTTACTTCCTGAGGTTATTGTAGGACATGTCGAGGTCTTCCAGTGTGAGCAGGAAGTCGTCAAACGCCTGGACGGAGACTTTGACCAGCTGGTTGTTGTTGATGATCAGGTGTTGCAGATTGACCAAACCTGCGAGGTCCCTGGGTCCAAGTGATGTCAATCGATTACCTGGAAACACAAATATGAAGTAATGGGAGCAATGAGTAATTGCTCCCGTAGCTGTGCCTACGGTGTAGAAATGTGATAGACTCTGAATTTGTAAGTCGCTTTGGATAAAAGCGTCTGCTAAATGACTGTAATGTAATGTAATACTACTTAAGGGTTTAAGTTCAGTGTTAATAATGGGATTACGGGTTTGGCTCACCATCCAGATGCAGCGAGCGCAAACTCTCCAGGTCGCCGAAGGTCATCGGTCGGATCAGGTGGATGGTGTTCCTCGACAGAGTCAGATCAACCAATCCCGACATGTTGACAAAGTCGATCCCGCCCACCTCCGTGATGAAGTTGTCGGCCAGTCGCAGCTCCACGGTGCGGCGGTCGACGTGCGAGGGCACAAACAGGAGGCCCTTGTCGGCGCAGAGCGTGCTGAGCGCCTCGGAGAGGTTCCGACACACGCAGTGGAAGGGGCAGGCCGAGACCATGCCCCACGTCTCCTGTGCTCCGATCAGAGAAGGCAGCAGGCAGCATGTGACCAGAGTCAGCCAGTGAAAGGCCGGGAAAGGGACGGGGTCGGGAAGGGTTCTTTTCGTGGCCCCGGGGCACGCGCAGTGGACGAGATGGGATGAGGCGGGCAGAGATGAGACGACGAGAGGGGGGAGGAGAGAGAGCGAGAGGATGGATGGAGGGAAGAGGGAGGGGGAGGCGGAGCGCTCTGCCCTCTGTTCAGGGTGGAGGTGCGTGTGGGGCAGGTGTTTCTGTCTGCGGGGATTGAAGAATGGGGGGACAGGCATGGTAGAATGCCTGGCGATCCACAGACCTGGAGGGAGAGGAAAACAAAGAGCACAAATGTGTTTAAGACTCGTTACCTGGTCAGAAATGTTTTTTTTTAAAGAGATGTCTGAAGTGTGTTTTTTAGGTCTGCTTTGCTGTCTTCCACCCACTCTGACTAGACAGAGCTGGAGCGAGAGCCTGCTCTACACACACGTGTGCTTGTGTGGGCTGCTCTTAAATGAGTGCCACTCTGCACGAATGCCCACTTGGTGCCTCGTAGCACAAAAAGAATCCATATTGAGGAATGGCGGATACCCCTGCAACGAACACCTTCTTGAATGTACACTTTCGCAAGAACCTCTTCACCACCGTAGCATATCGCCTAGCAACAACATGCCAAAGCACTGAACACAGCCAGTCCCCATAGAAACCATTACCTAGAAACCTGTAGGAGAGGATTAGTGTTATATCATCGAAACCCTCTTCTTAAGACTGCGGGGTCAGAGACTCAAACTGGGTCACCGGCCTTCATGCTGCGGCAAGACTCCCGGTAAACACGCGCGCCTCGTGCATGCGGACATCCCTGAATACGGCTCCGTGTCGGCGGGGTATAGAGATGAGTCACTGCCGCTGATTGGCATGCGTAGTAGTTGTCATAGTAACTGTAACCTAGACACAGGCGGAGTGACAGTGAGTGTTGATAACAGTCGCAGCCCCGGTGACGAGGGAGGAGAGACGGAGACAGACAGACAGAGACACCAGCGGCGTCGGGGAAGGACCGGTGTATCATGGGAAAGCTCTCCGGAAACTTGAGCCTGATTTATATGGAGACGTATAATGTGTGCAACCCAATACTTTGAGTAACGCCAAGACACAACCGTATATCATGCTGACTTTACAGGTTGACACAAATTGCTGGCTCAATGTTTCTTCCATTAGGTGTTAGCGTGGAACTAGAAGAGGTTTTATTTTATAACATTTAGCTCAGATATCGAAGCGGCGTCGATATCAAAGCACAGTATTTAGCACTCTCCTCCCTACTACATGGTTTGCTTTGGCCTACATCCAAAATCACGTCCCAGTTTCTGAAACCTTCAGTCATGATAAAGAAACCCAGTGCTTTGAAATGATGATCCTAAATGTTTTCCACCGTTTAAAGCAAAGAGAAGCAAGGAAATAAACAGCATCCCTCTTAGATGATGGGAATACATTACTTATGGATCACCCTGCGCTCCGATGAATGCTATCATTGCTTCCTTAATGCCGTGCGTTTCCTTTTGAAACAGGATCTCTGGGCGGAACATAAAAGCGATGGGCTATTAGTTAAAGAGAGAAAGGAAGTTTGACGGGCAGAATGGCCAGTTTGTGCCCGTTCGTATGATCTTTAATAAGCTACAATGACTGACGTGTTGGGAAACACCACTGTAGTTGTCCATTTTTGCTACTTAACTCTTAATACTCGAGCGGTGCTTAGTCACTCTAGGGAGCTGTAGTAACTACCAGGAACCTGTTGCCCTTTTCAAACCAAACCTTAAAAAACTTACTCCAACACACACACACACACACACACCCCTTATGTCTGGTGTCATCGGTTCCAAAAAACTGCTTGCAGCAGGAGAGGGTGTGTGTGTGTGTGTGTGTGTGTGTGTGTGTGTGTGTGTGTGTGTGAGAGACAAAGTCACGAATGCCTGCAGTGACAGCCAGTCCCCAGGGCAGTCGAGGTTGGAAGTCGACTGCTCCTGAGCTCCCGTGGAGTCGTGCATACTAAAATGTGGAAACGCTCCGGAAAAAAAGTGAAATGCCGCTTAAAAATGTGTCGACTCTGCGGCCCTAAAAAAAAAGGTGGTGTCGAGCAGGGTGCCCCGTTCCTGGCTCGACCGGCTCCACCCCCACCGCTCTGCTAATGCTCCCTCTTCAGACAGCTTACTTTAGCCGGCGGCTCGCTGAATGTCAATATGCTCACGCGGCCTGCGCCTCTCTCCACTCCTACATTTGACCTTTATCTTTCCTTCACCCCCCATTTCTTACCTCTTTTCCCCCTCCTTTACCCTGCCGCCCTCCTGCCCTGTCTCGCTTGTGCTTTCTGACTCTCTTAGTAACTCCCTCTACCTCCCTTCTTCTTCTCTTTCTCCTCAGGAAAACCTTCACATCCTTTTCCTTGTGTCATGCCTTAATCCCCTCCTCCCCCCCACTGCTCTCTTACCTCTCCTCTTCATCCTCGGACTCTATTACTAGGGATTGCTCTTTGTTTCTCTGCCATTTATCTCTGGCTGCCGTGCTCCTCCTCTTCCTGTTTTCTATCCGTTTCCGTCCTGCCTCTCCATCTTTGCTCACCTTCCATCTTATAACCCTTTCCGCCTCGGGCTGCTCCGTAAATTTTCCGCGTTTTCTTTCTTTCTCTATGTCTCATTCCCTCTCTTTCTCTCTCTTTCTCTCTCTGTCTTGTCTGCCCTTGAGGCAACCTGAGTACGACAATGTTATCAGTCACAGCTCTACCCCACCACCTTTCTCTCCCCCCCTCTCCTCCACCTCCTCTGCCTGTCTTTTTGTCTTGTCTCTCTATCGTTTGCTGACTCTGCTGCCCTCTATGTCTCCTTGCCTCCCCTCTCTCACACACACACACACACACACACACACACACACACACACACACACACACACTCAGATCGTACGTGCCACACACGTGTTTTTGTTCCATCTTCTGCCGTGCTCTGCCCCATCTCAGAGACACGCTCCCTCCTTGCTCTTCTTTTCCACTTCTACATCTCCCTCTCCCCTTCATCTCTTGCTCTTCCTCTGTTAGGGAGCCGATCTCATTTGCAACTAGAGCAGTGCAGTACTGAAGCTCACACACACACACAAGTCGTGTGTAACCGATCCGTCCACTTGGTGATCGATCTGACCCAGAGAGATGGATAGCATCCTGTCCCTTTCATTTACACTCCTCCTCTTGCTCTTTCTCTTTAAACATTGCCTTCATGCCCTTTTTCTATTGTGTTCCTTGTCTTTCCCATTTAAAGGTGGCAATCATACGAGTAATTGATTTGTTGGGGGGGGGTTCACTTTGTACGCTGAGGCTTTTGGTGCGTGTGTGCATCCACTCGTTTGGAAACGGCATGTACTTGCTAGCTGCACAGCTGTTTCAGTGTAGCTTCCAATAAAATGTAGCGTGCATGTTAAGCAAATTTTGAAATCGTGGAAAAACAAAATGTGAATCGGCTTGTTTTATGGAAATACATTCAAGAGGATGTGACAGCAGTAGATACCTCAACATCAAATATACATTTTTCAATTTGAATGGATGAAAGTATTGGTCGTTTTCTATTAATCTTTCATCTTATAAAATGTCAAAAAAAAGAAAAGTCCAAGGTTACTGTATGTCTTTAGATGTCTTGGTTTGAAATATTCATGATAGCCATCATATAAAACAGAAGACATTTGCAAATCCTCACACTTTAGATTCCTCTACTGACTATTTTATATGCTAGATATTGGATATTACTGCATATCAGATTACTTAAAACTGACACATTGCTGCTTTCAATTTTCTCAGGCATTAATGGAACCGCGCTACCTACTTGTGTACTCTAGAATCGGTTATTGTATGTAGCTTTATCATTCTGATTTTATCTTGAAGAAGTTTTTCTTTTCCTTATCTGTTTCTTGTTTTACTGCAACGCTTGAATTTCTGTTCTGGGGGATCAATACAGTCTTATCTTACACATTGCACTGATGCAGAATACAGGTGCAGTACAGTATGTGAGTCAACTATCAGCTAGTATCTACACCTGCAGTGTGTGGTTAGCTCCACCATCATTGTCTGGTGTGTGTGTGTGTGTGTGTGAGAATTGATGTGACTTTCTCCTGCACTTAAGAAGCCTCCACTTGCTCGTAAGAGTTTGCTGCTGAATTTGCGATAAAGAGGGATCAACACACACACACACATCACACACAGCCTTATAGCAATAAGGCCAAAAACCCTTTGGTATCAAGTCTGACTGAAATAATAAAAAGAGACAGTCAATGAAAGATGACATGAAAAGAGATCAGATAAAGAACAGATTAAATGGGGGGGAGGGAGGGAGGGAGAAATTCCCATCACATAAAAATATATGCACATTTGCTTAGGTTTTTGTGTTTTCAGAGCGCTCCTCGGCACAGGTTACGTACAAGTGTTGGCAACTTGTTTTTAAAAAATATTGTTATTTCTTCCTTTTGCTCCCTCTATTTTGGGAAGCCGCTTGCTTCGCTACCCTGCGCGAACCCTCCACCCTCCAGAGAGCAAGAAGCAGGCAGTTGGAGAGAGCAGCGAGAACATGAGCTAAAAGCGTCCGTGGAAGGAGCTGCTCGGCGTAGCCCCAGTGTTGGAGCACGACTCAGAGCTGCAGGGCTGGACCCAACCTCGCCCTTAACGTGCAAAAGTTTCTGTTTGAACGCCCACCACAGAAGGGCCGACCCCTGCTAAATATGACTCTGCTAAATGTTACTTTTTGAACCCAAAACGGCGCAATTAATGGAAGCTTCAGGCGTGACTTCTAAGCTGTAATGTGTTTAGAAGGATCTTTGTTATTTCACGTGGAAGACCGACACTCAAAGGCTTAATTTTCTAGTTGGTCTCAGTCTGTAATTCGCAGTTGACTATTATAAATGTCAGGGCCTCTTAAATGCCAGCCACAACGATGGTCATAAATACTGTGTGTGTGTGTGTTTGCATGTAGATTTCCGAATCTGCATATCGGCGTATGCGTCTGCGCATCCTCTCCGGCACGTGCGAATGCCATTAGCCCGTAATCGACTTAAATCGACTTAGGGAACGTTGCAGTGTTTATAAACAAGGGGATTTGCATTAGCTCTCAAAAGCCACTTATCACAAGCGCAGTAATCCACCCATCTGATTGGAGCACGAAGAGGCACACATCAAGGCCTCCGTCACAATCACTGCCAGCCCCAGTCGCCGCAGCGTCATGAAGGGGTTAACCTTCGACTACTTTGGGGTGGGACAAAGTTGCAGGCAGCAACGAAATGGAATGGAAAGAACACGTATTGGCCCCGCTGCATTGTGCGATGTGGAAATACACACAAGCTGTACTGGTACAAATACCGGATCAAATACAGAGGCAGCCGCAAACACACACAGATATTCTTTCAATCACGCTAAGGCTCCCTAGTATGCACTCTTACTCATAATCCAGGCCCTTGATATTAGGTGAGCACTTTCATACAGAAACAACTGCCAGCATACCAAAACAGTCTTCCCACACAATCATAATTATAGGGAGGCCGACACATACTCGCTCTCTCTCTCTAGCCAAGGAACAAAAGAACACCCACATAGCCGCTCCGTGCGGCAGTCGTGTGTACTGTAAGCCCACTCATCCTTTTGATGCCATCACTCCTCTGTCATTCCTCTGTCGCATGCTGTCCTCTTCAGTCATCCAGAATATAGAAAGCACAGGGAGAGGGGTGCAACATTGGATATGGAAACGGACAACAAATGAGGGACGCAGAAATAGGCCAACTGCGTGAAATACATGGAGAGGGGGAAAAGAACAGCAAATGGGAGTAGACTGCACAAGATGGTGAAGGGGGAGGGGAGAGGGGGGGGGGGGCAGTGCGAGGAGTGGAAGAAGACGACGGGAGAGAAGATGGAGGATGGAAAGAAGGAGGGATGAAGAGTCGGTGTGTATGAATGTGTGTCGTTAAGCGGATGGGCAGAGAAATATGTAAAGGCGATAAACGGGTGAAGGCCGCCATCCATCACTGTCGGAGAGAGGGATGAGGGAGGGAAGAGTGGATTTGATGAGGGAGAGGCAGAGCCGTGTCTGAACTGAGTTTGTAAGGCCGCAGAGAGACGCTGGCGTGGCTGAAGGATGGGAGTGAAAAGGTGATGAGGTAAAAGAAGTGAGAGGAGGAAGAAAGAGGTCACCGGTCAAGAGAGCGACAGTGAAGTTGAAGTATTGGCCGGGGACATATTACACAACACTGAAACGTTATTGCCACTATAATGGCCGAAAATCTTTCGTCAAGGCATTAAACTCTTATCAGAGGTCAGACATTTTTCAGTTTTATTAAATGTCTTAAAGTCCCGGTTAAAGCATCACTCGCTTCTGTGCTGTGAGTATTCCCCAGGGAAGTAGAACATTTGAGCAAGAGGGATTTAAATCAGATCCTTCGCATGTGATTGGACCGCTAAGAAGTGGGTGGAGTACATGAGACCATCAGGTACGGTATTATTCAAAAGTTCTTAATATTAGTGGCAATATAATACCGGAGTTTCAGGACAAGAAACATTGAACATTGCCTAAATACATTGCAACCTGGCATTGGTGAAATGTTGCATTGGACCAGGATGTAGCTGTTTAAAGAACAAGTAAACAAGACTCACAATCTAACCAGATGATTAATGGCAATTTGTGTTGAATAATTCATGCACTAACAAGCATCTAAACAGGAAGTCTGCAAATAGAACTATTCAATCGTCGTGTCTGTTTTGTGTCTCTGGCTGTAAAAGTCATGTCTGAAGATCAATAGCTTTCAGGCACAGATAGCATGTGAGCCTCCTCTTTTTGTCGAGTCTTTGCCCCTCAAAAAAAGAAAAGATCTGCAAATGTCAGGCATTAAGTGCTTGATGTGTAGTGCTTTTCTTCCAATCCGTACACTCATTGTGGACTGTACACAGCCCCCAGCTATATAGGTAGGGGGTATTGATATGGAAAAAGCCCACAGAACCCTTGAGGTAAATGGTAGAAGTGAAGCAAGAGAAATGGGAAGTGGAGTGTGTTCTCTTTAGAATAAGAGGACTACATTCTCCTCACAGCGGGGCTCCAAAATAATAGTCCTCCTGAAATACTCCACTCAACTAATTCCTCCCAAACCTCTATGTTGTTTTTGAGAGAGAAAAAGAAGGGGTGTGTGTGTGTGTGTGTGTGTGTGTGTGTGTGTGTGTGTGTGTGTGTGTGTGTGTGTGTGGAGAGCACAGTATACCCATCTGTATGCACCACCCTCTCTGGCTAAATCCTGTTGGAATCAATCCTATTTGGAAGATTTTGATAATTGTTTCTATTCCTGGAACATTGCACAGTCAGATTTTTTTTTTTTTTGAAGATGTTTTTGTTTTGGGCTGTTTTCTTTGGAGAAGTTCCACCTCTGCATCAGTTTAGAAAATACATGCTTCTATAAAGACCTTGTTTTTGCCTCACAGATGCACATTTCACAGCTCTTAAGGAGACTGTTGAAACTCAAGTTCTGGTGATTTTCTTCAGCGGTATGAAAATCAAACATTTTTGCGCCTCGTGTCCAGAAAATTCCCTTTCGGGGGGACACGAGCATTTCATCCGAGCTGAGGGAAATTGAGGCGAGTGCAGCACCTTATCTTAAGTAAGGCGTTCTTAAAAGTAGCTATCATTTTTTTATTTTATTTTTTTTACATGGCAGTACTTCAGAGGAGGTGCTGTTTGGAGTAAAAACATAAAAATAGTATTGGCGAAGGCTTTAAAGTTCTGCTTTAGAAAAGGCTGCCTACTTATCTCCTTTGCACAGATAAGCAACGCCAGTCTTCAATGAACTTGAACTCAAAATTGAAGTTTAAAAAGCCCAAGAACCCAATGTCACCGTGGATTCTTTAAAAAGTACGCCTGTTTTGGAAGGCACAGCCTCCTCTCTCTGATGCGTAGAGGAAAAGAAGTAAGCGCAGCCAATAAAGGCTCCGTTTCATCTTCCTTGTTTTTGCATCATCGTGAGTTTATTTCTAATATTTCACTCTGCACTTTATTAGCAGTTATCATCACGAAGCTAAAATAAGATTTCGAAAGAAATGAAAACTCAACAAAAGCTTAAAACCCCGTCTAACTATTACTAAAGCAAGCCAGGCTCATGTTTCCACCCCCTCTACGAGCGAGCAGCTCACAAACTTTCCTCAGCCTTCGTGTTATATCTGTGGCAGCCAATCTCCCGCTCCTTGCTGAGCTTTTGTAATTTTGTTTCCTCCCTTCTTGGAAATCCCGCACGGCTGCACAGCTCGGGGATCAAATTTTCTGGGAGGTAAATTGAATTGGCAAACCATGGAGGTGACAATGATTTTCTTTCCGCGGCGCTTCATTGGCTCAGATTGTGCCAGGGAGCGGCCCTAACGTGATCCGTTATGAAGCTCTCTGTGAAATCTGGAAGTGTGATCCACTATTTGGTCGTTAAGTGCTGGAAGATCAGTGTTTTGTGTACGTGTTGATAGAAGTATACTGTGCTGCATTGGTTTGCACGGGAGCGTTTTTCTTTTTTTGTTCCTTTTACCTTGTCAATGTCAACATTATCTGTTTTGAAAGTCTGTAAACTACAGCAGTGCTTTCATTCTATACATCTGCATTAGTCTTATAGATGGATCCAGCTGGAACAACTGAGCAAATGAGGGACATGAAGTGCTGTCTCACCGCTCTACCGGGATGCCTTTTTATACTTGGACGGGACTCATCTGTCATTGGTGGTAGAGCTGTCACGTTGGTGCCAGAGCGGCGGCTCAATACCACTCTGTTTAGATGCTCCTTTACTCCAGATGGCAATAGCACAGTTGCATCTGATTAAATTGCACAGTAACGTGGTTTAAGATGGGGGGGGGGGGGCTGATTAACTAACTATTTAATTAATAGTTGACAGTCTTTGTGTTTGCCACATGCTCTTCTTTTGATGCACATTCCACACTGTGCTGAGTGTAACCTTGGCATCTGTATGGATTGGCATCCTCTATGTACTCGCAAGCTTTTTTATCTGTATTTTACCGACGCATCAGACGAAAATGATGAGAGGGGGGGGTCGCTTCAAGTGATGATCCTACAAAGACAATTTCCTCTCGTATTTTTAGAGGCTGAATATTGGACGTGTATCGTGCAATTTATTACAGATGCATGTTGACTACTCCAGTCAGGCTTCAAGGGAAGCGGCTATGGACCGAGTCCAACTCATGACAGTCCCACCTGTGAGAGTCTGGTGCCTCTCCCGCTGTCTGCATCAGCCTGTGTCTGATTAGAAAGTGAATGCTGCTCAGACTTTCTAATTACGTCCCCGTCCCGTAAAATGCGACGTGCCTATCCAAACACTTGGAGTATGAAGCATCCAATCTATTTGAGTTCAGTCCCACCAAATATTCTTATTCAGTTTGAGGCTTTAAGGTTTTGTGTCGGTTGAATGTGAAAAGGTTTGGTGTTGTTTGTGTGTGGGTGCTCTGCAGTCAGCGAAGGGTCAAAGGCTTCAACTTGAACTCCTTCCCTTTCTAATCCTCACTCACAAACGTGGGCACACATACGGATGCTTAGACACAGTTCTGCTCACACATGCACATTTCCCTTTGCATGAAACACACTATAACAAGTGTTGCAAAATAACTGGCCTGCCACTCACTCACCCCGAACATCCTGCGCTTGCAGTTTTGTGTGTCGCTCTCCTCCTCCTCCCTATAAAGATAATGTCTGTTCCACCCCCGTCCCCCGTTCGGTCTCCCGTACCAGCCTTTCCTGCAACGGCGACACATTGTGTGTGTTGTGTGCACCTGTGTATGTTTACATAGCTGTGGCCAATCAACGGCGGGAAAAAAAAAAAATTGCAATCCGCCGCAAACGCCGGTCGAACGAGCCACGCACAAACACATCACTGCTGAGCTGTCAACAGCTCCCGCCCAATCAGAAACCCTGCGGCAGCAATTATATTGAACCTGATTGGCTGACACGACAGGATGCGGCATGACAAAAAGTGTGTGTGTGTGTGTGTGTGTGTGTGTGTGTGTGTGTGTGTGTGTGTGTGTGTGTGTGTGTGTGTGTGTGTGTGTGTGTGTGTGTGTGTGTGTGTGTGTGGGGCAGATTGTTGATCCAGCAGGGTTCCTGGATTTCTAAGGGGGAATCCTGAGTAAGAGAGCAGTTGGCCAATCAGCGCTCTGCATCCAGCACAGTGGGATAAGGACATGCCAACCAGGCCTCTGAGTCAAAGTGATGGATGTATTGATTAATGCTACACAAGCATGCACGTACACACAAACTGTATCTGTATTGCTCTTGCATGCGTTCCTCTATCTCACCCCCTCTATGAAACACAACCACGTAGGGTATAGGCTAGGGATAAGAACTGATAATAACGTGGTTAAGGCCTATTAGTATCACGCTTGTTTGATCACAGCGGCTACTCTCAACCATAATGAATCACAAACTGCACTGTAACTCACCACAAAGCGCTTTTCCCCCCCTCCTGACGTGAAGACACTAATAAAAGCTACACAACACTGCGCCGCAATGAGCCTGCAGGGAGAAACTGGTTTCCCTTGAGTTTGTTTATTGCTACATCTCATATATTCTGATGCTTTAGCGCTGCTGATGCAGGCGGGGACGCTCCGTGCTTTCCCCTGTCAAACTTTTAGGCTTATGCATGTTGCAGACGAGGCACTACAAGCCGGTTGTCTTCCGACAGTCATCGCCCACGCGGTATTCCGCATCGTGATTCACTCGAACGTCTACAACCCGCTGCATCTGTTGAGCACGGTTGTAATACCGACAAAACACCTGCGAGTCACAGAAGTGGTTGGTTTGTGTGTGCCGGCGCACAGCTGCCGTTGAGCTGGTGCCAACGTGCGTGGCAAGGGTTCTTACAAACCACCTTTGTAAGCTGTCTCGCTGAAATGTTCAGTAACTCACTCTCGAAGGTTTTACATCTAAAAAAAATCCATTTACCGTGTCCAACCTCTCTCGACGCAGTATTTGCTGCTTTTCTCAGTTTTATGTAATTAGAAGCAAAATGTTTGTGCAGGACTGTATTGAATATTAACATAAAGACACCATACTGTGACATTTTATTGATTCATAATGGCAATAGATTCAGAAAGGAATTCTCAACAGAAGCCCCTCCATGAAGAGTACAGTAAAGCCTTTGCATGATGCGTTTTACACGCAGCGCGGCGTAGCCGAGCAGCATGTCGCCCGTGCTCGGATGGGACGCGTGGCTGTCGGTGTTCACTCCTCTGATACGACTGAACGCATCAAAGTTTGGTGTAAATCCGAGCCCTCTTTTCCCTCTCCATCTCCAGAGGGGCTTTTCACAAAGCAGGATTAGGAAGTTAGCCAGATAACTTTAAAAAAGTACTTTGTATTTAAGCAATTCTCCGTCTGCACTGCTGAATGGTATTTTCAACCCACCTACTATTGAGATGTAGTTTTATAGATTCATATCAGTATCACCAGGAGAACAGAGTAACCTTCTACAGATATGTGGGCAGCTTTCCTACAAGGGCTCAGGAATCCTTAAATTAGTTTTTCCTAAACCAGCCGATACCTCCACCTCCTCATCTCATCCCTCTCTTCCTCTTCATGCTCTCTTTCATCCCTCTTCTCCCACTTGTGTCACTCTGTTGTGTGACTCCCCTCTAATCCCCCACCCCCTCTGTCGCCTCCCACACACACACACTTTCAGTTGGCTCTCCCCCATGTCCTCCTCCCTCCTCCCCCCAAAACCATCCCTCCGTCTGTCTCCGGCGGTTGCCGTGGTTACAGTTTGCTCTGCTCATCAGGCGCCCGCTGTGCCTAAACAGACTGTCAACAGTTTAATTACTCATCCTTTCATCCCTCTATCTATCCATGCCCGTGCACTATACGCTTGCGCTTGTTGCCTCCACCTCTCAGTCCGCTCCTCCCCTCCGTGACAAACTCTTTATCTCTCCTTTCATCTTTTTCTTCCTCTCATCCTCATTCCTCTCCCGTCCCGTCTTTTCCTCCCATGTCTGACTACTGACTGTCTAATTACTCACCCTTTTCAACATTCCACCGGGTTGCAGTTTTATTCCATTCATTCATCCATCTCTCTATCCGACAGCGTGCCACCGCTTTATTAGCATAGTTTTCTCTTTCAGACAGTTATTCCTCTATTCCCTCATCCCCCCCCCTCTTATCATCAACCTCTCAAGTGTCATCGCTCGGCTTTTCATTCTTCATTAGTCAGTCTCTCTCCATCCTCTTGAGTGTTCCTCCCTATCTTAAGCAGCCAGTCTTGTAATTACTCCTCCTCATCACGCTATCGTTCCATACCTCTCTTTCCATCACCCACCATTCGGTTCCTCAGCTGTTGACAGCGGGCTGATGGCTCATCCTTTTTCGCTTCCCTCCCTCCGCCATTTGTCATCCGCCCATCAAATGCCACCTTTCTGACAGTGGGCCACGTCTACCTTGTTTCTGGGTTTCAAATCTTGTGCTTCCCCTGGTTTGAGAATCGGAAGGGTGCGTGACGTCCTACATCTATCACTGCTTTGATGTCTTTTCATGTGTCTTTCTTCCTCTTGTTTCATTCACCCGCAGTCCCTGCAGCTATTGCCCTCGGGATTTGGTTGGTCACTATTTTCTGAACACTTCATAAATCGGCCTCTCTCATTTGTTCATTTTAACTTTTAATTCCTGAACTGGTGTTCGCTAAACCCCTGCCAAGTACTCTGCATCTTTTAGAGTTTACATGATGTTTTCCTTCTTTTTAACCCAAGAGGAAAAGTTGATTAATGGATTACGTTTGTCTGTTCTAACGTAAGATGGAAAAATTAGTTTGTCAGACTAACTAGCTCATTATGGTAGCAACCAGCATCACCTCCAAGGCCAGCAGCATTACGTAACGCATTGTTTTGCGGTGTACAAAGAAGCCGGGCCTGGATGCCACGATGTCATACTTTAGAGTCACAGTAGCGGCTCTGTCCTGCTCTGCGTTCGCAAAACACATTGGGCTCGTCCTTAATCCTGAACGCCTTTTTCTCTTGTAGTGTTTAAAAATGAAAACATACTTTTTGAAAATAGGACCCCCCCCCCCCCAACCCCCGTCCAAGTACGTAAGCTCGGCTAAGTCTTTCAGCCATGCACCATGTGTGTAGTCATCAAGTGCACATTTAAGATCCCTGCTGCAGGATTCTGTTTTTAAAACAAAGGCGGAAGCATCAAAAAGTCTGCTGAAGAGGTTGTTTTCAAGCGACTCAGGGAGCTAACGTTAGCTTAATTAGCTCATTAACAACAGCTGATGAAACCGGCCAGTGACGGCTGTGATGGCTGCAAAACCGGCGGTGGAAATGAGAAGCCTGCTTATGTCTGGAATTAAGGACCCATTATTTCCAAAGAAATTCGATGATAAATCAAAAGAGAAAGCTTAGCAACGGGTAGCAACAGCAACTGAGGAGGGAGGGGCTTAGCAGAGGGTCAACTCATTGATCTGCAATCTTTTTTACTCCCTTTCAATCAGTCATTTACTCCCTTGCCTTTTTCCCAGTCCTTCATTCACTTGCCGGTCTGCTCATGCTGGCGAGGCTCCTACTTTGAACAGTGAGCATCCCATCTGTTCGTGCGTCTTCCTCACTGTAGCCTCAGAATGACAGACACGCGTGCTAACAACGAGATGATGTAGACTAGAGGATGTTCTTTTATTCTGCCTTTTTGTTTCACTCTTTGAACCATGTGACACTCGCCTGCTCTGTATTCTTCTGACTATCACTAGCGGGAGAGTGAATCCAATTATAGAATCATGATTTGGTTAATGGAATTCAAAAGGCCTCTTTGTCGCACTTTAGAAAAAATAAGTCATTTGTTTTCTTTCAGGAATAGAGCTGCCCCTGTTCAAAGCGAGAGTCAAAACTGCTGTTAACGATCAACAGCGCTAGTAATGAGCCCTGTCTCAGTTATTTCAAAACACTTCTTGTTCATAGAAATAGTTTCTAACGGTGTATTGTTTTTAAGCTGAATCTCTCTCGTTTCCGGGCTGATTAATGTTCCTCTAAGGTAGAATTTCACTTTTCCCCTAAGTTGGGCTTCATAATTGGCATGTCTATTACATGGAAAAGCCCCATAGTACACCGTACTGCCCTTGTAGTTCTGTCTCTAAATAGCTCATTACTGGTGTTGGTGATCTTTCACAGACTGTTTGGGGTCATGTAAGACTAATTGTAGCCATTGGTGATAGTAGAAGGCTACATAACGATGGCCATCTGTCATTTCTAATTATTGCTTCCTCATCTATCTTTCTATTTTTATCTTCCTACGGTAGATCACCATTCATGTATCATCTTAGCCTCTTTCTAACCTTTATCATCTTGTCACTCATCATTCTAGATCTCTTAAAGTCTTATTGTCTATCTCACTTTTCATCTTATAATCAATCAATCCTTCAGTCTCTTATTTTCTTCTCAATGTTATTTCCTGCTCCTTTTGTAATTTCTCTCCTCCTTTCCCCAATCTATACGACTTTATTCCCCGTGTCCTCCATTCGCCTGTCTCTCGTTTTTCCTCGTCACTTGAAGAAGTCCATCACTGCGTCTCACTTCACCTCTGCAATCCCTTCATCTGACCTCTCTAAGCCCTCGGTGCCCATCAACTGTGTCGCCCTTCTCCCCTTTCCATTTCCTCCTCCCTCTTCCTCCCTCTTCCTCGCACTTTCCCCCTCCTCCCGTCTCCATTTCTTTCTCCTCGCCCTCTCATCCTCCCATATATCCACTCAGTCGGTCTGATCTCCTGTGTCAGTGTGCCAAATCTGTGTATGTGTGCGCGCTCAGCTCAGACACAGTTTACGTAAAAAGCCTCAAACGAAGGGAGGCTAGAACTATTCTTTGCTGCTGCTGCTGCATCCGCCGCCACCACACAAACACTCGCAGCCCCGGTATCCGCACACACTCTCACCGGGATGCGCACATAGACACACACACACACGCGACACGCCAGGTGAGATTACATAAAGGCGAGGTGATGAAAGCCAAGCTAAAACGCACCTCGCGAGTAATCTGATACGGGACAGCTGGCTGACACTCGCACACAGAAACACACTCGGGAAGAGAGATTCTCAGTGGAGTAGCGGTATGTAGAGCAAAAAGAAAAATGGGGACTTGGAGGTGTAGAGGGATTAGAATAGAGGGATGAGAAAAGAAAAGCATACAATGTAGGAGATTTGAGTTTGTGCGTTCTTCTCCGTGTGTAGTTTGACAGTTGCCCCCGATGTTTTGGTTGTCATGAACGCTCATCTGTTCATTATTTGTGTGTGTGTGTGTGTGTGTGTGTGTGTGTGTGTGTGTGTGTGTGTGTGTGAGTGAGAGTGAGAGAGAACACAGAGTTCTCAGTCCAGAGAATGCTGGTGTTCACCGCAATGATGTGCTAAATGATTCAGCACAAGAGAGCTAACCATGCAAACATGGATTCACCTTTACTTTCAAACGTATGCCAACAGTGTGTGTGTGTTTGTGTTTCAGAACTGCGTGGACGTTACCTTTTCCGTCTGTGCGGCTCTGTAATCCGAATCAGCTCCACATGTTATCCAGGTTTTTATGTGTGGGTGCGTTTGTGTGTGTCAGTGCTTAGCACAGATCTCGCCCCAGGTGTTCCTCCTTGTGTTGGCCCAGCAGGAGAGGGGTGTTTGGGAGGGGGGGGGGGGTGTGTGTTTGTGCTGAAACCTGTCCTACTCCCTTTCAGACACACAGGAACCCACACATCATCAAAAGGAGACTGATGTAGGTCAGTGTCAGAAAACCAGAGAGTTGCAGAAATCCCAATCCGACAATATCCTCTTAGGCTCCTATAGATGAAGAAAAACCTGGAAAATCCAGAATTACTCGCTCGATCCCGGTGTGGTACTTCCGCAATAGAGACCTCAGTGGGAGAATCCAAGAATCCACTTTGCCTGAAGTCCTATTTATGGCGTTTTGATATGATTTCCACATGGCTGTATTCAATGTCTCTCTCTGTAAGTGGAGCAGTTCAAATCGACAGAGAATAGGAATCCTGGAGTCGGCGGTGATCCTCACCTCCCCCTCCTCACCTCCTTCCCCCACCTTCTCTCGCTCCCTCTCCTTTTTGTGTTCCTCCCCCCTCACTCATACAGCTCTATCTCTTCTTATTTGTTCATCTGGCTGTCTGGCTTCCTCCCCTATTGCTTCATTCTTTCACACAGTTTTTTTTTCCCCCCATCCTCTCTCTCTTTCTCTCTCTCTCTCTCTCTCTCATCCCTGACTTCCCGGAGTGATTTCCAGGGTGTGTCACTGTCGATCACGGTGCGATCCGTTGTCTGTCCTCCCACATTGAATTAGTTGTTCATTGATGACCTTGGAGGGCGGTGCAGAGAGGGAGCTATGGTAGAGTAAGCTGGAGGGATGGCTAGAAACCTGCAAAAGAGGAGAAACATAGCGAGTGTGAAGAGAATGAACTGCCTGCGCTGTACATGTGTCCCACTAATGCCGTCTGCTCCCTCGTCGTGTGCACTCACATGAATCACACAAACATCGGATGGAGTCCATTATCACGTTTATGCCTCATCCCACCCTGACCTTCTCTTCCCCCCCAGATATCTACATCCATCCCCCTTTCCACCACTTTCGCCCGTATCGTTCACTCCTCCCAAATGGCTTTTTATACGACACCCTCCCCACCTTGCCGCCCCACTCTTTTTCTCCTCTCTGTCTCCCCGTGCCTCTCTCCCGCTCATCTGCCTGTCAAAGAGAATCAATAGTTCTGAGACCCCCTTAACGCCTCTCAGCAGGCTGAATTGTCTTTCATGCTCACACACACACACACACACACACACACACACACACACACACACACACACACTCTCAGGACCACCAAGCGCACGCACACACAGCACATTCGCGCGTGCTTGAACACACACCACCTCCATCGTTGCTGCCACCACACACACACACACACATCCATTAAGTAGTCATGCAGTGATACTCTCCTGCAAGCACACACAGCCTGTGCATCCCTTTCTCACTCTCTTTTCCAGTCACACACACACACAGTCTAATGAAACAACTGGGCTATTGATCAGCGCCATGAATGTCAGACAGTTCAAAAGTCAAACACACACATGCATGCACACACACGCACTCGCTTGCTTGTCAATCAAACTCCAATAGCCGACACCTTTAAGAAGACAATCTCATTATCTTGCTCTAAAGCTGTGCGCTCACTCTGTGTCTGTGTGTGTTTCTTTGTGAGTGAGTGTGTACATTAGTACAGCTGCTACATATATGCAGCCGGATTTTTTTTTTTCTTCCTGAAAATCTGTGATTACATTTTTCGTCTGTTCATCCCTGCTTCTCCGCCTCTCCTCCTCCGGTGTTCACTTTGCCACTTCAAATGCACAATACAGCTTCTCGGTGTCTTTTTATTCATTTTTTTCAAGTCTCCTTCTGGTTCTTTCATCCTTACTTAACATTTTTTTTATCTTTTTGCCCCCCCCCCGTTAGATGAAAAGGTGGAATTACTAACCTTGTTTTCCAGATCACTCCATCGCGACTCCTGGAACCGTCACATCTCCCTGTCTACGCGGCTCTCTCTCTATCTCAGCTCCGTGGAAAAACACCCATCTCTCTCTCTCTCTCTCTCTCTCTTTCTCTCTCTCTCTCTCCCTCTCTATCGCGCACTGTCTATCCCCCTCACTCGGTCTCGACAGCTGCAGCGCTCTGTCTGCCTCCTCTGTCGCTCTTCCGTCAGGCTGTAGGCTGATTGAATTTTAAGTCATGTTAATCCCACAGAACAGGTACTGAATGAAGGAGGGGACACTGCAAAAAAGAAGGGAGGGAGAGGGAGAGAGCAAAAATAGCAGAATGCAGGGAGTAAGCTGCTTTGTATTTTTAGAAATCTCCTCTCTCCTTCAGGGTGGTTTTCTCCAGTTTCTTTTTCCCCCCTTCACTTGTCCTGACTCCACCTAGTCACTTCCCTTCATCTATCCATTGTATCCTCTTGCTTTTCCCTTGATTCTTTTGGCTTTCTTTGTCCTTATCTCGTGGAGAAGAGTGTGTGATCTGGCTCCGTCTGTGGCAAAAAACAGACTGAGGGAGAGAGAGAGAGAAAAGAGAGAGACGGAGGGAGTCATGAAGATGAGGAGCCGGAGAGAGAGGGGAGGGGTGGGGGTGGGGGGGGACTGGATGGAGGAGAGAGCTCTTTACTCAAGTATTTTACTTGAGCATTTCCATTTTATACAAATACATAATTACTTACCCTTCGTCAGACTTCCAAACTGAAACATTTGGACCAGTTTTTAAAGATCGATGTCTGCAGTAGGGCCAATTTGGCTTTTGGTTGAATGCCAAAATCAAAGTAGGGAAGGCGCAAAGCGTCGAGAAGCAGACAAAAGCATGGAGTTTTCCCACAGTGGGAACAACTATGGACAGTGGATTTTCCCCTCTCTGGGTTGGAAGTGAGTTACTGCCCCAAGCGAAGGAGTTCAAGTATCTCGGGGTCTGGTTCAGGGGCGGCTGTAAAATGGAGCGGGAGATGGACGGGCCGTTTTGGTCTGGCGCCAGCAGGGATGCAGGACCGTTATGGTTCAAGAGGGAGCTGTGCCGGAAGGCAAAGCTCTCGATTTACCAGTCCATTTAGTCCCGACCCTCACCCATGTTCATGAGCTTTGGGGAGTGACCAAAAATAACTGTCATCGCGGTTACAAGCGGCCAAATGTAGCTTCCTCGGTGGTGTGGCTGGGTTCAGCATTAGTGACGGGGAGAGGAGCTCAGGCATCCAGAGGGGGCTCAGAGTAGAGCCGCTGCTCCTCCACGTCCAAAGGGACCAGTGGAGGTGGTTCAGGCACCTGATCAGGATCCTCCTGATCGCATACCTTTTTATAGATTTTCAGGCACGTCCATCTGGTAAGAGGCACTGGGGGAACAAGCTGGAGAGATTATACGTCTCATCTGGCTTGGGAACGCCTCAGGGTGTCCCCAGAAGGAGCTGGACATTGCTTCAGGAGAGAGGGGTTTCTGGAATCCTCTGCTGAGTCAGCTGTTCCCATGATGGTTATAAGTGGATGGAAATGGATGTGAAAATGAGTTGTGTGAAAAGAGCTTAAGAGAGAAGTGATATATAATAATTTCACCCTCTTTAAGGGGCCATTCTGCATATTGAATACTGCTACTTTCGATGCATGAAGAAAACTTTTGTGGTAATACTTCTTTTTCTTTCACTCTTCAATTCAGACTTTTACTTGTAAGAGTATTCTTACCCTGTGAAATTAGCGCTTTTGATTGAGTAAAGGATCTGAGCACATCTTCACCACAGATGTAGGGTTGGGAGGAGGGGGGGGGGGGGGGGGTTAGGAGCAGAAGGAAGGAGAGATGGAGGAAGGTGGAGGAGATAAAAGTCTGCTGGTATGACAAGGGGAAGCGAAGCTCTCGGTGCCTCGGGCAACTCTGGGTCAGGCCGGGATGAGCGGGGGCGCAAAGACGGTTGATTAAGAAAGGGTGAGCACATGAGTGGTGACGTGTGAGGAACGGGAGGCAGGGGCGAGAGAGAGAGAGGGGAGGCCGAGGATCTCTGGGGCGTGAGGGAGATAAGTGAGGAAGAGAGGGGTTAGTGAGGGATAGAGGGGGAGGAGCGGATGGAGTGATAGCACGGTGATGGGGAAAGTGTAGCTGATACAACTTCAAACAGTGTTCGAGCGCTTGATTTCCCCACCGCGCCGATGGCTGCTGGGGAAATAGGCGTTAAATGGAAAGCGAGTGCGTGTGCGTGTGCCCCGCGATCCGAGGCAGAACCTCAAACGTCGGAGATATTGGGTGTTGGAATTAGGTCGTTTTCCTACATTCACATACGTGCGGGTCCATTTCGTCAACACAATCACACACCAGAAAGAAAGAAGAGAGGGCAGGGATTTGGTTGTGTTATGGATGGATTGGTTTTTCCATGTGTCACAATTTCCACCCAGCAGTTCATTTTTGTCCTTCTATCACCTCTTGATCTTCTAAATATTTCTCAATCTGTGCCTCCCCCTCCCTATTCATCTCTCCCTGAAGCATTTACCTCTCATCCCACTGTCACGCATCGCAGTGCATCTTCTTGAATTTATTTTTCATCCCTTTGCTTTCTCCCTCTTTACCCCCCTGCTGTTGGCCAGCGTATCTTTTAACCTATAGGCCAGACCTCCCTAAAAGCAAGGTCCAGTAAAGAGAAGTCTGATGTATCATTTGGCCCAAACGTATCCCGTTAACGGAGCGCGGCTTAAACGGATCGTTGCTTCACGATTAATCAAACGTCTACTGGTTTGGCACCAAGTCCTCTCGTCGGTGAGAGTGACCTTGCTGAATGAAATAAACTAAACGTGACCTACTGCTTGGTGATGGATGGAGTGAGTTCACCAGTCAGGAGAAAATGTCATCACTGACTTGCTCCTTCAAGGAGTGTGTCCAGCCACTTTAATTCAGGGCAACTCCTAATAGGTTTACCGGCAGATATGATTACATTTAGATACATTAAACAACCGTGTCAAGGATTTTGTGTCCTCAGAAAACATTTCCTGTGATCACAGATCAGTCGTGTTGAAGTCGGACAAAGTTAAAACGCTTGGACTGAGAACTAAACAGGGAGACTGGCAGGATCTTTTTTTTTTTCGTTGGTCCTGAGCACTGCTGCCCTTAATCAGAACGAGGGCAGACCCGCTCTGGTTCGGTCAGGCTAAATTAGCCCTCAAAGTGAGAACAGTTGCAGGGGAGTCGGCCTGCTGACCCTGGGCTGAACTAATCCATCGACTTTATTTTCTGCTGCAAATTGGTTCACCGGTCAACTTGCTGGTGGTGTCGGCAAACAAATATTCCTGTGGCTCACTCGGGTGCATGCTGACACTGATTGCTGAATAACAAGCTTTTGATACCACACGGTATCTCAGATGTGCACGTTTGCTCGACATGGTCAAGTATTTGGACATCCACACTTTTTTTTTTTTTTTTGCTCTTTGCTCCGGCACAGTGGAATTGAAATGAAACAATGACCACGCTTTGTGGTTTAAGTGCTGACGTAGAATATGTGCCCAATATATGCTGTAGATGGGGAAAACTCTCAAGCACCCTGAACGCTGAGATTCAGCTATTTAAAGATATCCTTGAGGAGTTTTAGTAACTCCAAGTAGTGCTATGGAGCAGTTTTCCCCCGTTCTGTTTGTCTCGTGAACGTGAACAAGTACCCACGTGCACGCACATTTGCACGCTGGTGACAGTGTTGTCAGATCAGATTGACAGTTTTAGGCCCAATCACAACTTAAAACCCGCCCATTTCCATAAAAAAACCTTGCCAAATGTTGACATAAGCATTGCATCTAACCGCCCAATGCTGTATTCCCCAGCCCAGCTTAGTCGAAAGTACCCCAACTGGGCAGAAACCAGCCCAATCTGGCAGCATCTGGCCGTCTAATTAGTGGTGTTACCCAACTCCACTGATCCACAGGTGGCAGTAACTCAGCCGAGGCAAAGATAAAGAAGACGTGATCAAGTACACGTGGATGTAAACAAAGCAGGATTTGAAATACCTCCATAAATCTTCTTTGTAGATGTTTTATGAGGAAGGAAAATGCATTCGGCACATTTGTTAGGCCTCAGATGTGGAGCTGAAGAAAGTGTCCTTGCCAGCAGCATAAGTGTATGAGAGACAGACGGACATCTGTGCGTTGAGATACAAAAGCGGCCCAAATGAAGCGAGTCTACACCTCTCCTCCATTTAATGTGGAGCCTTTCGGCTGGTTTGCCATCAAGTGAGGACATTTTGTGTGTGTGTGTGTGTGTGTGTGTGTGTGTGTGTGTGTGTGTGTGTATATGAGTCGCATTGGGTTTGTGCGACACGGTGGCTAAACATGAGCACTAGAACACACAAGAACAAACACGCGCTCAGAGGGAGCGCCTGACCTGTGCACACTCGTCAAACATAATCACCGGTGTGTCAAGGGCTTCCATTCACACCCCCCCACCCACACATATCCACTTCACACACACGCGACATACATTCCGCACAATACCTCTGCGAGCGTTGCGTAGCGCGCTCACGCACAGACCGTGATTGAACATACACACACACATGCACTCACTCAAGAGATTGGCAGGAGCACAAGATTACACCCGCAATAACACCACACAAATCAGGTGCACAGCCTGCAGTTAGACGCACACGCCTCTTACAAGGCTAAATGAAACACGCACACATGGTCAGATGTGAAGTCAGGGGTAAATGGTGTGGAGGTTTAGACAGAAGTGCAGGTCCCCCGCTATTTGTCTCAATCTCTGGGCTAATTCGAGACAAGGACAGACGCGCCCAGTCACACCCACACACACACACAACAGCCACACGACCCAGCCTTCTCATTTTGCTCTTGACGCCATTTACATGTTGTTGTGATTTTATTTCTTTCCTCTGCGTCGGTGTTTTCCACAATGACTTCCCACTTACTGCTGGGCCGTTTCCACAGCCGTCGGCAGCAGTCGATGAGGTACGAGGGAAACACGCTCGGCCCCATTTCTCTATATTGCTTTAAGCGTTAATAACTGGACTGCATACGCTCAGACGCACAGTGAAGACACAGGGCCGAAATGACTTAAGCAAACATGCAAGCCAAATGTGTTCCTTTCATGCATTGTGTTCTGCTGGAATATAAAGTGGAAATAACAAACAATGTATAAGAGAAAGCTAATAAAACGTTCTCTTTGTGTGTGTGTGGGGGCTGGTACTTAAACTAATCTATACAGAAATGCAATGGGCTGTGCAGGAGAAAGAAGAAAAAAAAAACATTGTTAAATGTCGAAATAGAAAGCTGGGAGGTGCAAATGAAAAGATTGCAAATTAGATTTTGTTTGTTGATTGTTTCGCCTCATACGAGCGGCACTTTCTTGGCATTAGTTCTGGAAGGATTGCATGAATGTGTGTCTGTGTGTGTATAACAGAAAGAAGCTGTCAGTTCACTGAGGAATTTCCATGCATATAATTATCAGATTATAGCCGATAATCGGCGTGAAGAACTACTCCGATGAACATTCTTTGATGGCTTGCATATTGAACTGCTCCATTAATACCGCTGTCTCTGTGCTGCGATGCGCCGTTCGTATTACAATGCATTGTGGTGCTTTGGTGCCTGGCTGTCTTCGTTTGAACGTTGCAGTTGAACTCTTCTTCGAGTCGTTCTTTTAACGCTATCGAGCACGTTCGCCGCGACTTGCACACGAAGTCTATCCGCGGCCTAGAGAGTGCCTCACCAGCCTCACCAGCTGACATCTTTGGCATCTGCCATCAAGCAGTTGGAGCGCCGTGTGTGTTTTGCAAAAAAAAAAGCTGCCTCAAACTCTCAAAAGAAGAGTCATGGCTGGATTAAGGTGTTTACGTGACTGGAAGGCCCCCTTTTTAAAATAATGCATCTAAAATTTGCACAGCGCTTTCTGTCATTAAGCGAGAAGAATAGCGTTAACGGAGTCGGAGCGTACTGTTTACATGGGCGCCACCTCAGTCACATTGCCACTGTAATCGCATTACCAATTTGGATTATTGGCTGTGCGGGTAAACACGGCTAATAGACGTTTCTCACAGTGGGACACTTTGACTTGTTAAATACAGGTGTAACTAATAACGTTAAGAAATGACTGCAGTTTTTTGGCACAGCCGACTGGAACGGCGTTGGATGGAGCGGCCGTTTCAGCACCGCGGACAGCACCTCGTGATGAGAACACGCGTACGGAGGAGCAGGAGCCCATGTGGACACCTATAAACACTGCCGAGAAAATCACAAGCAACCAAGATAAGGCTATGAAACACTCAAATAAATAATGCATGATGTTCTGTGCTGAGAAAATCGGTTATAGCACATTCTGTAAATAAGAGGCGGATATTAGTCATTTAGTGTCCCGGGCTCCCCCATGTCCCTGGAAATAGATACTATGGATGTTTTGGGATTAAAGGCGTCACGCTGCGCCATAGATGGAAGGGAATGATTAAATATGGTCTTGTTGGTCGAGTCAACATTTCCTATATTGGTTTAGCTCTTTAAGCAGGAGTCCAGCTTTCTTTGCTCAATATCTATTAGCGCGGCGCGGATGAATCACCTCCTGACTTCTGACAGGAGTCTCCGACACAGAGAGGCCCATTAGATGAGATGCTTTGATGATGATGATGATGATGGCAAATGGAGACCGGTTGAATTGGATGTGATACGGGGAGAGACACGCTGCTTCACTTTGAACTCCGATTCACATTCTAATTCACCGAATCCTGTTTTGCGTGCCCTCGTAGCCTTTCTCCTCAAGTAACCCTGAGGTTGTTGCGACATACGAGGCAGAGAGTTTGTTTAAAGCAACAGGGACATTAACTGAGGCGAAAGATACGTGAGCAGAACCTGGTGAAACACCTTTTTTAGAATTGAAAGTGACATTTTTAATGAAAATAAATGTGCTTAAAGTGCACAATAACATGTGGAGAATGATGAGAAGGTATTAACTGTGGAAAATAAATGTATTCTAATTATCTATGAATTATATCATCCGATTTTAGATTTTTCTCTCTTCTATTTGTTCCGTAACTGCTTACACCAGAAAAATATTCCACCCGACCTCTGACCTATTTAGCTGCCGTCATCATGCGGCTGAACTAAGTGTGTGTTTTCCTGTGTTGTTATAAACAGCCCTATCTGCTCTAGTGTGGGGAAGCATTTGTCACTGAGAGTGCTGATACTTCGAGGACATTTTGTAACATTCGCAGCCCAAACCCGACACAAAAATGTGTTTGAAGTGGTACAGTATATGGTTCTCGAGTGTGCAGTGTGTACTCGCTAATTCGACTGGCAAAGGGTTGTTCAGTGTGCTGCAGTTTTTCTATAGGACTTGAAATTGAAGGTCACACCTGCTCAATGCCAGCACTATAGATACCTTTATTTCGCTTCATGTTTGCTGTTTATTTTCCCAGTTTCGTTCTACTCTGTCATTTTTTTCTGTACCGCACCTCGACGGTTTATGAACTTCATTTGCTGTTTTTTTTTTTTTTTTGGTTTTTTTTTCACACCTCAGTTGATTTCTTTGTTTATTTACAGCAACACCTCAGCTCTTGATCTCTTTAAAATGTGTCTCTGGATCCAAAATGAGTCACAGGCATTGTTGGGAAGATGCCGAGCAGAAGTAATGAGACGTCTGATAATGAATGGTGACATGATGTCGATTTTATACCTGAAGGGAGATAAAAGTACGGTTTTAGGCTGAAGTGTCCATTACATCTTATAGTTGGTGTATCTTGTAACATCGTGATTATAGGCCAATATTAGTCTTCAAATTAAGAACTACCACCGCTTAGATGTTATTAGTGGTGTTCTACATGGTGGTGATATACAACCCTGGGTCTACACACACACTATGGGGTCTCACAGCAAGACTATGAGCTCCTGAGTTTACTTTTTTTTTTCCCAAACTTCATCCTGCTGTGAGTTTGTTCATTATAAATACCCAAGTGACTCCAGTCGGGGAGTTAGCATTCATAGCACGTCGCTGCAACCCGCTGCTGGAGCTGCTGGGAGAGAAAATGTTAAACTACCCATCAACCGTAAAACAGAAATGACGGCTCACTTTTGACAGGTCAACAAGTATCCACGGATGTGAGTAACGGTCGACCAAAAGAGCTGCCGTAACAACTTCCTGTCATCAAAAGCCACTGCCTGAAGCTCATCTGTTGCCGATGAACAGTGGACTAAAAACGATAAAGTGTGATTATCCAAATGAAATCCATCGTACTGCCCACGGGTTTGGAGCATGAGAGGTGCTCTTCTCCCTGTTAAAGGATAATCTGTCCGTCGGATCATCTGTTTTTATTGTAGAATATCAGTAATATGATCATATTTCGACCAAATCGGCCCCAGCTCTACTTCTGGATGGAGTCTATGTGGCAGCGGTGGTAATAGGGTTTATTGAGCTGGGACCCCACAGTGAAACTATGAATTCCCAATCTTTTCTTCAGGCTCCAAAAGGTTGAAGATCTCCTGCTGCTTCATGCCATCTCAAACCTCTCTGCAGGAGCCCTGGTTCAGTTTGTATTTTTGTCAGCGGGGAGTTGTATGATTTTCAGAAATATAAACGATTTGTTGGTGTCTGTATAGTTTTAAAAAACATTAAAACATCAGATGTAAATGCATTGGCGCGTGCGGTCTCAGCACTGAATGAGAAGTGATCGTGACACACAAAGAGCGAGGTGATCATTCACAAGTACAAGTGTAATTAACACGGAGCACCAGCCGCCCGCTAACGCAGTCTGAGACGACTCACGCTGTGGGTTTGTGTGAGTTCATCACGAGCGGTTTAATGCGTCACAGGCCTACCGCTTAAGGATTCCCAAAATACCACTAGGTAGCTCTCCGTTTTAATAAGCCTGCGTCTCAGGGTCCCTATAAGAGGCCTCCTTTTAGCCGGTTCAGCTCAGTCTGAGTCACACTGTTTAAAGATGACACATCACGCGTCGGTTTTGATCCCCGGTGAATGCATCTCCCCTGGTGGTAAAGAAACTGTCGTCGTGCAACGATGTTTCAAGAACATCTAAAAGTCAATTATGTGTAGTCATGCAAACATGGCATATTTTGTGTGTGAAAAGCACCTTTGTTGTATCCACTTTACCTTACCCTGCTTCTCCTTCTGCTTCAGCGGGTAATTGTCGACATTACTTTTAGCGGTCTGAACTTGGCAACCTCTGTGAATAAGCCGGGACACGGAGGTGGTTAGAGCTGTAGTTACATTTCAGAGAGCTCGAGGAAAAGAACGTCAGTCAAAACAAGCTATTTTGTAGCTGCGAAGCATTTGCTTTTTTGGACCGCTGACACATTGACTGGTGCTTTTTAGCTGTAAATGCGTTCTCTCTCGAAGGTGTTTAACATCGGGGCAAATTGGTGAGTTTACTGTTCATGCTTTCGATCTGAAAATGTAGTTCTCCTATTGAACACCGGAGGTATGTTATACATGTCTTGACAACAGTGCAATAGCTGCTACGTTTCCCCCTTGACGTCCTTTGTCTAGGATGTCTGGCTAGTTCAGCACCATGGACGGCGCCCTATTCAACTCGGAGAGGCAGCTGAAAGCACATTAAGCAAGTCCTCCCCGTTACTGAGTTTTAAAGTCCGTCTCTGACATATTCTCAAAGCGTCCTCCTTTTGTTCCTTTACATCTGTTTTTGAAGGGGGTCATAGCTGGACTGTAGCATGGACTGGTCCTCATGAAACCTCAGGTACACCGATGCAAAACTCTCATGCTAGAAGGAGATAATAAAAAAAAAAGTTTTAATATTTTGGCAGATGTCTTCGTACCCTATGAGCTTATTTCTAATGGAAATATGTCTGGCCAAAGCTCCCCTTGATGAACCCCAAGGTGAGCACTGAGCGGTGATGGAAGTTATTACCAGGAAGATCACCAATCAGAGGTTTTATTTCACTGAGGAAGGAGCCCCTTGCTAAATGCAAAATGCCAGATTTTTAGGCACAGCCATGAAATAGTCTTGCTTGAATCTGGGTCAGGTGGTGAGACGCGGTTGAGGAGCTTTCGGAGGGAGACGAGATGAGAGGTACTCGGACTGCTGGCACTTTTCCTTTTGGCGTTAATGAACATTTTTTCACGGTTGTAAAGAATTGGATGAAGATGGTTGTCATGGTGAATAGCAGTTGGTTGCTTACCAAGGAAGCGGAGAAGAGGTGAGAAATAAAGAGCAAATCAGTGAGCAAAGGAACCACACAGAGAATTAAAGCATGACCCCGGAGTTAAGAGGAGGAGAGGAAATTGAAAAGAAGCCCAGAGGTGAGAAGTGGTCACAGTGTTTTATTTTTTTTGTCACATTAGCGTAGACCGTGATCGTCAGTGCTGTCGCCTTCATCTGTTCATTCTTCCTCGGGACGCAGGGACGGATTCACGCGCGCAGATACGGAGGCAAAGACAACAGTGGTAACAGTTTTTGTCACCGTGTGCTTGTTTCTCTGTGCGTGTTTGTAGGCCCACACATGTCCACGCGAGTTTACATTCACTCCTCTGGCTGTGTGTGTGTGTGTGTGTGTGTGTGTGTGTGTGTGTGTGTGTGTGT
>NW_022280041.1:8711907-8730174 GCF_004355925.1 Anarrhichthys ocellatus | reverse complement strand
TGTGTGTGTGTGTGTGTGTGTGTGTGTGTGTGTGTGTGTGTGTGTGTTGATCTTGTTTACGTGCCCGGCCCAGTGGTTAAGGCGTGACGGATGGGGATAGGGGAGACAGGGGAGGAGAGGAGGGAAAAGACGAATGACCTGACAGCTCCCCTATTCAACTCCTAATCACTTAGGTGGCGTGGAGGTTCTGTGTGACAGAGAGACATAGTGTTTGGAGATCAGCCGTTTGTGTGTGTGTGGGGGTATTGTGCATTTATGTGCAAGGCCGAGCACCGTTTGAAATATTGCAAAAATCCAAACTCAAAATATGCACCCGTACCGTCTCTGGTGCTTTTTGTTTCCTGTTTTGTATACAGCAACTCTATATTTGCCTCTAGTGCACAAAATGCACAAAAATAAATTGACAAAACTGTGACAAAAAAAGTCTATTGTAGGTATTGATGACTAGGAAATGCTAAGATAACATGACACATTTAGTCCAGATGCTTTTTTGAGGAGGCGGGGTCTATAGTCTGCATTTGAAGATGGTGAAATCCACTGATCTCTACCAGGAGCAAGAACAGAGCAGACTTTGTTTACAACGGGACTGTGGGTGCGGGTGTATCCAGGTGAGCTGTAGATCAGAGACACCCTGCCAACACAGGATTTCACCAAGCGTACTCCTGGCTTTCTAGGCAAGCGTCAGGATTTTAAAAGGTGATGTGAGGAGGGAGTGAAGGAGCACGGTGCCATCCTAGCTCACTTTGTTTAGTTTATGTTGGGCTGAGCCAATCATAGTCCCATTCTACTCTGTCGCATTTAAATCAACACGCAAATGAATGCATCAGCTGTTCAAATTCAACAATCTGTCTTTGGTGGTTGCTTGGAACCGGGGGGGGGGTTGTCTTTTTCATGTTGTGCCAGACATAGTGAACATTATTGGATGGATCTAACCAGCTCTGTGATCCCTGGACAGTTAGTAAGTAGCCCACACTGAAGGCATTCCTTTGTCCTGGTGACTCTTCACAGCCACCCTGGAGGCTGCAGGTATCTGCTCCATCTGCAGTCTCTAATTGGAGTGATGTTGCACACCGCCAAGTCACGGTGACACACGTCAGTAGTGTCACAGAAAACAGCTGTGCTTCATGCTCCTCAGTTTCTATACTGTAAAGCAACATGTGCGTTGCCTTGAAAACAATACACACACAGTCCTATAAATTAAATCTTCTCTCTCCGCTAATAACTCCTCAGGGCCGCGCGTTTCTATCAAAAACACTGGGTAACCAGGGCAACAACTGTGGGAATGACCTTCTTTTTAACAATACTGGTAGACGTGTTAGCAACATGATGTGTTAGAGATTGTTTGGATCACATTTTATAATGGTGTTCCCACAAGCTGTTGTTTAAACAATCCGAATGTGCTCATTACCAGGGTCACGTTTCATTGAAATATGAATATTAAGCAGGCAGCTATTTAGTTCCAAGACTGTCGACGAGTATTTTGCATGTGAAGCAGTCAGATCGAACTTAAATATGCTTTAAAAAATGATTTCAGATATAAAGAAATACAACATCGATAACATAGACCACATTTTGAATTCCACTTTCATTGGACACACAGGAGGTAACACAGGATTCCCAAACTGTCAGTCTTCCATAACAAGGAGAGCCCTGTTTTTAAAGAATTAGAGTATCAAATGTGACTGATAATGTATGATAATGTGTTATTTCTGGTACCACCCTGGATCCATTTGGCTCCACACGCCCCGGGCAGTGAGATGTGATCTGTTCCGCACTGCATTGTTCACAAAAATCTCTTCTATCACCACATGTTCTTCTTTTATGTACCCTTGGCAATGAACGTGATTCAGGGGTTTGGCCCTCGATTCTGACCCGTGTATCCCATGCTTGTACTTAAGTTCCAGAGTCGGCCCAAAGAGGTTTCTTAAAACAAAAAGCACAATACGTGAGTATGTGTGGGAAAATATGTCTGAAATGATGGAGCGCTCCTCTACCTCAGGTTGTTCTACTCAAAGTAATTTGGTGCATGAAATTGCAGGAGTAAAGGGGATTGCACAACATAAAGTGCTGGAGTACAGATTAGTGTCGGTAAAGGGGCCGACTTGACCTCAGGCTTGAATATGAAATCTAACAGGTTTATATCGGCGCTCTCAAAGCAAAGGCAAAGAATAGCGTGTGACTGTTAACATCGTGTTTTTTAAATCTTTATTAGGAAAAACATGGCAGGTGTAAATGTACACATTACAGTCCGAATTTGATCTGATCTGTTCAACCAACGTCACATTCTAATTGATATTCAGCCACATTTGAACCCCTTGTGTCCTCGGGGACAGAGCTCATGGTACGAGGACCACATGCAGAGCAGCTCCAGCATGACTCATCTTCATCTTCAACACCTGGTTGTTGTTTTTATTCCATTCACTTCACCTCCTCGTCTGCTTTGCGTAGTGAAAAATGACATCCGATCTCAGTGCACACAGATTGCAGACAACGAGAATACATAAAATAGGTGATTTTTTTATTATTATTATTTATTTTTCCTCCCCAAGATGCCCAGACTGCTTTTTACTGCCAGGTGTAAATTAATTTGGATGTTGCTTGACAGCTTTGGCACGCCTTCTGAAGCAAACATTTGCAAGAAGTAACGTTAGCCATGCAGCACATTGCTTTGTTCTTAATGTCAAACGTAAAGGGACAGTTCACCCCCAAATCCAAAAGATACCTAGGTTCCTCTTGACTGCAGTTCTATTTATTAATATTTTGTCAATCAACTCGGCTTTCAACCATAGTTTTTACTTGAAACTGCTCACAATACGTCTGTGGATTATCTTAAATAATTTAGTCACTTTGAGCACCACCAGTCCCAATATATTTGATTAAACTCACACCAAACAATCTAGATTGAAACAATAGCACCACAGGTCAGAGGGACAACACGTATCTTTGATTTTGGGAAAACAAAGAAAAAGAGAGAACTTTTAGCCAACAAGCCAAATGCCCTGCAACCAAAGTGTTTTAAGGTGTTGTTGTGTTGTGCTGACTTGGGCCAGCGGCCCGGGACATCAATACTTAACCCACTACGTTGCTTTGGCAATCACCAGCGAGGCCGAGTGCGTCGAGAGCGATAATGACCGGCTGTGAGCGGAGTAGCATCAACACCGACTAACTAGTTGAGAAACGGAACGCTGCGAGAATAAAAGGGAGGATAATCCGAATCCTGTGACATTTCTGTGAAGAAAGAAGAGTACAGAGGATTTTCTTCTGCACCGAAAGGAGGCAGTGACTTCTGATACTGAGCCTCGTGCGTGTCTGTGTGCGCGCTAACTTGCTAGAGCGTGGGTGTGTGTAAACATGTGCCTGTGCGAGCATTAATTCACATGTAGACATGTTTACTTTCCCTCTAAAACTAACACAGTTCTCAAAGGTGTGTGTAGCTGCTGGCGTTTGCGGTCTGAACAGCATCGGGGCCCACAATCATTACTGGCGAGAAAGCGTGTGTGCACGTGCGCGCTTTGCATGCTGTGTGCACGTGCGCGCTTTGCATGCTGTTGCTGTGTGCACGTGCGCACTTTGCATGCTGTTGCTGTGTGCACGTGCGCACTTTGCATGCTGTGTGCACGTGCGCACTTTGCTTGCTGTGTGCATGTGCGCACTTTGCATGCTGTGTGCACGTGCGCACTTTGCTTGCTGTGTGCACGTGCGCACTTTGCATGCTGTGTGCACGTGCGCACTTTGCATGCTGTGCGCACACGCTCCGAGAGCTGTAGCCAATCGGTTGTTACAGGGCATCTAAATCAGGGAAGGGCCTCTGTCGAGTATCTGTCTGTGTGTGTGTGTGTGTGTGTGTGTGTGTGTGAGTGTGAGTGTGAGTGAGAGAGAGAGCGATATCGCTGAGAGCCAGATGAAGAGTGAAAGAAGAAATGCCACATAGATACTGAGCGGGGTAAAGAGAGGGACCTGTGTGTGTGTGTGTGTGTGTGTGTGGGTGGGCCATTTTGAAGGAGTGTGTTTCTCATCATTAGGGGGAAGCATGGAGGAAGAGTGAAGGGAATGTGTGTGTTGGTGTGCGTGGCAGCCACAGGCTCACAGAGCAGCCTGATAATGAACACATTGATCCGCTACAGCAGAGAGGGAAAGGACAAACCTCCATGTGTTAACGGAGTCTGCAAACCCTCTCCATTGTTTTTAGAGTCGTCCGTTAATAGCGCCTGTTTGTGTTGTTTGTCTCTCATTCTCTGTCACGCTCCTCTCCACGTTGTTTTTTTTAATTCATACCTTTTGATCACTCCCATTAGGTTTGTTTACGCGTATAAATATTAGATGAAGTTCACATCAAATATAGGAAAAATTCCAAACAGGTTAAATGTCAAAACGTTCCAAGGCCAATTTAAAAAAAAGAAAAAGAACTCTCCTCCAAAGGAGGTAATAACAAATACAAATCTGAAATCTTTCCTTGTTGTTGCTCTTTTTCAACCTTGGACCTTGTCTAATTTGGGAAAATATCGTCCGTCAGTAAAGACGTATGAGATATAGAGAAATAGTTCAACATCTTGTTGTTTTTTTTTCCTTCCTTGCCAAGAGTTAGATGAGAAGGTCGATACCTCGCTCAAACCTGTACAGTAAATATGATGCCACTGCCAGTAGCTGGTTAGCTTAGCTTAGCACAAAGTCTGGAAATGGGGATGCGCGAGACATAAAGTGTTCTTTCGTAAGCTTGGACCTGCTGCTGGTAGGCAGAGATTGTTACCTTTGGATGACGCTAGGCTAGCTGTTGCCTCTTGTTACCAGCCTTGATGCTAAGCTAAACCTAACCAGCTTGCTTTGACCAGTCTGCAGTAGGCTACAGTCGACGCTTCAATTTTGATTGTATAGAAATGTAAAATACGACAATGTCCAGATTTCACATAGCTGCTTATTTCCCCCAATTACAAGGGCATGCATGGCAGCAGCATATCGTAATGCAGTTATCCTGCCGGAGACTATAAATGGATGAAAATATGACGACCACAGGTCTCTGAAGTCATATTGCAATTACTGTTTTGGTCCGCAGCCCAAGGCCTGGGCACAGTGCAGTACAGCTGTACAAATCCCTCGGCTCTCCTCTGTTTCTGCTGTCCAGCTCTCTGAGTCTGAGGATACGCAGTCATTTTGTGTGCATCAGAGAATGAAACCCGCCTCTATAAATGGTGCTTTATTGGCTCTATACATTGACAAAGTGGGAGATGTCTCTTTCTTCTGCTTTAACTCCCTGTCTCTGGAATGAGACTTTTCCTTGTCAGCTGAAATATAGATATTGCTCTGTGTGTCTTTCTTCTCTCTGCTCCTAATAAAAGACGGAGATGTAAAGAAACTCAGGCCCTCTGTTACTATACATCTCATTCTGCCTGTATCGGTGCGCTTTATTCACCCGAGCACATTGATCTCTCCGCTGCATCTCCCCCTCTCCCCCTCTCTCTCTCTCTGTGCTGGTAATGAGGTATGTGTAAGTGTGGTTCCTGAGTGACTGTGCTGAACAATTATTTCAAGCCACTCTGGGTCTGCGTGGGTCGGCTAAACGTCCAAATTGTGGTTGTAAATTCTGTCCATCTGTGGGTTATATTTAATGTGAGCCGTTTGTATCCTTACGCCCGTGTGTGTGTGTGTGTGTGTGTGTGTGTGTGTGTGTGTGTGTGACAGAGAGATCTGTTTGTGGGCTGTACATATGTAGATAGTGAGGCGGATGTTGCATTTGTGGGCTTAGAAGGAGCTGCATTAAACCCAATAGCCAGGAGGTCCTTGGGGAATCTTGTTGCGTGTGTTTATGTGCATTTATGAATAAAAAAAAGGATACTTGAATGCAGGGGTCATGAGTGGCTTCTTTTTAAATGTCGCTTAAGACTCCGACATGTTTGGGGTCATATGCAAAGACACTCTTGGCAAAAAAGAGAAATAATCTTTCCACACAGTTTACATTCCTTCACTCGCTACCTTCCCTTGGGGACATTAAACAATGACTAACACATCTAAAGCTGCTCCAAGACCACATTACCACATCCTCCTTTCACTGAATCCTTCCAACTAGCATTCCTTTCTACTAATCTCCCCCCTCCTCCCTTTTTCTTCTGTCAATCTCCCCCCCCCCCCCTTTACCCCCCTTTTCACTGTGTTCGCCTCAACTATTCAAAGCAGTCTACTCGTGTTATTAAGACAGGCTTACCAAAGTGGGGGGAAAAAAATAAGCAACAAATGTAGCAATGAAATTAACTGCTAACAATTACATCTCTCCTCTCTCATCCCCCCCCCCCCCCTCCTTTTGTTAATTTAGAGAGCTTAATTGGCGTGATAATACTTTTGAGGCAAACAAACAACAACAACATAGAAACGGAATGTAATTACTTTCAACAGTTGACTTTGTCTCTCTGCTCTGATTGTGTGTGTGTGTGTGTGTTTTGTCTGTTGAAGCTGAGATTGTGCAGCGGTCTCCGTTATTTGAATGTGGCTCTTTAGAGAAATCTTGTCTTCAAAAGAACTGCTCTCGTTTCTTTCATGCGATTCATTTGCAGAACAGGACTGACTGATTGCTTTCTTGACTGTCTTGTCTCTCTATACGATGTATTCTGTTGCTGCAGCTACCTCGGCACGCTCGAAAACCCTTTGTGTAAAACGCTCAATAAAGGCGGCAACGGATTCTAAACCTCCCCCTCTTGTTTATCCACCTGTCTCTCCATCTCTAGACCAACATCCCGTTCCTCCAGAATGTTTTCAACAACCACCAGTTCCTCCACTCCACCGTGGACACCCAGTTCATCGACGAGAACCAGGAACTCTTCAACCTGAAGCCCACCCAGAACCGAGCCCAGAAGCTCCTGCACTACCTGGGTGAGTGCATACGCAGCACACACGCGCTCAAATGCTGCGACGTCACAGCTGTGTTTCTGACTGCCTTATATCTAGTGGTAAGTTCAGTCTGTTTCAAACTGTACATTCAACTCGGCCTATATTTAATCAGCCGGGATTATAAGGATAACCCCTCTGAAATATCCTATGAGCTATCATTCCATGATTGTTTCTGTGGCTTCCACAGTCGTTTATCCAGCGTTTAATCAGGAAGTAACTGTATTAGCTGAGCTGATCGTGGTGATTCCAGTGAGCGGACCGCCAATGCAAAACAACATTTTGTCAGTGCAGAATTATGACTTTCTGGCTCAGACAAAAAATGACAGACGGCTATAATGCTTATAATGGATCCAATAACAACATTTAAATCTGGGATATTACAGTTGGAGGATAAAAACCAGAGAGGGAAGAAGTGCCGAGCTGGTTTGTATACGACTCAAACTTTAAACCGGTGGTGTTTAATCCAAGTTTCCACCAATTGGCAGAAAAAGAAAAGGTGTCATGCTCTACAGAACTGCATCTGACTTGTATTCTCTTTTTGTATACTTCAGGTCATGTGATGGTAAATGGACCAACCACACCCATCCCAGTCAAGGCCAAGCCTTCCTCCATAGACCCCGTCATCCCTCCTGGCACCATGGGTATGTCAATCGCATGCAATTCAGCCAATAGCGATGCAGAATTCACACTCTTATCACACGTTATTATGCCAACCCAGTCACCTCCTTTATCCCCCTATCAAAATAAGATGTTATACCCTGCCAAAGCATTTAAAGCAGTTTGTGCAATAAAGCTTCAGCAATGGGAAAAGTGTAGCTCTGTGTGCAGGGCAACATGTCAACAAGACCAGCAACTGATAATTGAATATTGTCTTTGCGTTATTCTTTTGAAAGCATCACTGACCAATGTTACCATAATAATGCCACAATGCATCACCCTTATTGCATGTATTACATTTGGACTAATTTAGCAAGGTACTGCCACTGCAAGGGTTAGGGGTTTCATTTCTCCCGGGACTCCCATGCTAAAAATGTAAACACTTGTGGATCCGTGGGGCACTTTGGATAAAAGCCCCCGCTGAATGACAAATGGGCTGTCGACCAGGCCGATAGCTGTAGGCGGAAAGGCCTTCCTAAATGGCTCAGTTTAGCACTCAGGGAGGAAAAGGGTTTTGGCCCAGAGTGCTCCGCTGAGCTGTGAGTACAGGGACGAGAGGGTGCAGTTCATTGTTCGTGAAGGCAGAAGTTCTGTGCTTCTCACCCTGCTCTGCACCAGCAACTCTGGACTCTCTCAGGAAAGGCCCAAGGCCAAGCTGGGCTCTTTGACGAGCTTGTTGAGCCACTTAGAGTCTCTGGAGCCGAGCTCTGTGGTTCTTTTTTTCATTTTCTCCGTTCACTAACTAGAGTGTCTTCGTGAGTTTTGAAAGGTTAAACTAAGGCTGAAATATAAAAATATTCATTTTGAAATGACGATTAGAGGTGCTAATTTTTTACAACTAAATATGCTTTTTTTTTTTTAAGTATTGAAATGTAGAAAATGTGTCTTATCTGTGGCCATTTTGCCACTGTGCTCCCAGGTGTATTTTTTTTGTGAGTTGGTGCAGACTGGCATGGATTGCTGCAGCTGCTTCTTTTGACAGCAACAAAATAGTGAGCTGTATCAATTTGACATGTTTATCAGCACCCTGTTCTGCCTCAGCACATACCCCGGCGTGCCCAGTAAACACCAATTTATACCAAAATAATGTGAATAATATGAATCCTAATCGGGCATAATTTATCAAATCTGACATCTAAAAACCACGCACAGTGGAACGTAATGGAGTAGAATAGGACAATCTAATCTGCCGTGTTTGTGTGAGTCTGCCTGTGAGTGAGTGAGCGTGCATCTCTGCGTGCTTACCCACCACTAGTCTTCTTATGGAAATCTTCTGTTCACGGCTATCATTGCCCATCCCTCTTATTGCAGCAGGCACACAGTATTGACTCTTGAAAATCACACACATGCACTGTACTGAGCAGGTACTCTATAGGCAGAACCCCCCCCCCCCCCCCCCCCTTCCTGTAAGCAGCTGATGAAGCAGTTGTATGCAGCACAGGCACGCACAGAGGCATACCTAAAGCCTAGTAATGAGATTTGTAATGTGCTTATATCCTTTCTTTCATTCGGCGGAGGGATTGGGAGAAGAGAGGGATTAGGGCTGTATTATCACACTCTGTGGATGGATGGAGGGAGGGGCATGGAAGGAGAGGAGGGGGTTCGGGCATAATCCCCATATGTGGAGGAAATCGCCACAGTGGTGGGCAGGGAGATATACACTGACGGAGATAGATGCATGAGAAAAGAGGGCAGGATGAGGAGTATTACTGTGAACAGAGAGGAGCAAAGATCAGAACATTGTCATCTCATAACATCACACCTACAGATAAGGAGAAAGAGGAAGGGTGACGAGAAAGGCTATTATCCTGGAGTTCCCTCCACAGCGAGGAGAGAGGGCAGTGAAAGTGTTCCTGAAAGACAGGCCGAGGGTGTCCTGACACAACATGTTAAGTACTGAAAGCCATTATTTTCTAATTAGGATTTGTGGTTTAAATCGTTTCCCTGTGAAGGCTGATTGCTGGTGCTTCATCGATGGTGTAGAAGTACACCTTGTTCCAATTATTGTCTGGATTTATTTAATGGAGGACATGTAGAGGTTAATCACCAGATGCCTGTGAGCTAGCTTTAGGAAGTCTGACTAATAAAAAAGACGGACTACTTTCCTCCTCCTATTTGTGAGCTGTATTTCCACTCTTCGGGTTACAGTAGAAGGGGAGTTTGTAGCACAATATGCTAAATCTGTGCACAAATGGAATTAATGTCTTGAATAATTTTCCTGTTTCTAGTTTGTGATGCTTTCATTAGCCATCTTCAAACAGAAAGGACTGTATTTATTTCTTTGTTTTGCTTTTGTTTAGCTCCAACACTCATTTCCAGGTAGCTTAAAAGGAGTCATAAAGAGTCTTAAATGTGGCTTTCTGAATCCTCAAGATACTCTGTGCGTGTGTACTGCAAGGTAACTTTCTTTCTTCTTCTTTGTTCTTAAAACATTTCTTTCAATTTGTTTGTTTCACACCTCCAATACAGCTATTTTGAGGAAAACAAATCCCCTTTTTCTTGAAGCTGGTGTCAGTCAAAAGTTTTCCAGCAGGCAGTGTTTTAGAAGTTGTGGCAAATAGCAAACAATAACTAAATGTAACATACATATTTGGTAAAGCTATAAAGCTTTTCTGTAGCACACAGTCTTACAACTCTTTAACAAGTCTGCTTTTAACATGTTCCGGCTTAATTGATTGGCTCTTCCAGCACACCTAACTGTCATAAAGCATCGATTAGTACTCCCACCAGGATGTGCCAATTAAAAGTTCCCTAAACACAAAGATACAAGACATTTACCAGTCTTCTCAGGAGGCAGATGCCAGCACAGGACGGTGATGACTCAAGCTGTTATTTCTCTGAGATTATCTTCTGCACAAATTGCACATAAAGAAGTGCCTCTGAGCATTGTGGCTATCGCTCTGCCTGGTCACATTAGCCGGGGATGAGTTGAGTGTGAAGAGAGGGCCCAACGAGTAAAGAGGTATGAACTGACACCAGCCTGAGATAAACAGGGGGAGACGTGAGGGCTCAGAAGCTAGGTAGTGGGAGCGGGGTGTTTTCAATGCAAAGAAAAGTGTGTGCGTAAGTGGGTCAATTGTCAAGCACAGCATCCGCTTGGGACTTCTATCTCTTTATTACTTTTTGTTTCTGCACTGCACGATACGACACACAAATCCACTCGAACGCTGCGACTGCCTCTCTCTTGGAAACGTATCGCATGCACAGGCCATTGTTTGGTCCCAGTAGTCCCAGTACACGAGACCTAATTAACTATCCATTATGTTAGAGTGGTGTAAAAAAACCATAGAAAGCACGTTTGTGTGAGAAATGGGAGGACTTTGAGAATGAATACTCTTCTTCTGTGTAGGTGTGCGGGGTGTTCTCCACTCAGCCGTATTATACGCAGATCTTGATAAGTTCAAAGTGTCCGTATCTATTTGCTACGGCGGTGTGATTTCACAGAGCTCATCTAGGCCTCGCGAATATTAAGCGACGCAGAGATGGAGAGAAAGTCAGATGGGGTAGAGAGAGAGAGAGAGAGGGAGAGAGAGAGGGACAGAGGGTTGAGGACAACTGAGCAGGCAGACCTCATTTACTAATCTAATTGATTGATTATTGTACACACTGCAGCAAAAATAGATCTCAATTCCACCTCCAATATTTGATTGCCTCTGGTTGTGCTTGTGTTAAATTGCAAGGCAAAGAGCAGGATTAGAATAGGAGGGTTGGTTAAGGCAGAGCCTGTAGGGAAAACGTTTCTGCACTGTTTAATTTGTTTGTTTTGAGAACTACTTAGTTTTTATGAACCGGAAAATACGGCATTTGTCTTGGGGATTCCTCAGCGATGGATTATATTCCTCCTTGTGGAAGCTTTTAGCAACTGATATCGGTTATGCCAACATGTTCGGCAGTCTTCATCCTTGGTTTCTCGGGGAGTGCATGGATCCTACAAGGTTTCTGAAAAACTCTTATTGAATATTGTTCATGTGATGTACCCGTTTCTAGCTCATACACAAGCTTGCATAGCTCTTGTCTTTTGTTAGAGCAGCATCGCTCCATGGATGTTGATCCACCAACGTTGTTCCAGGCTGAATTATCTGTAGGATGGATTGCTATGAAATTATTTATAAGGCATTCATGGTCTCCAGAGGATAAGCCTGGCATTTTATATAGAGGCCACCAGCAGGTCAACATTTTCACTTCTCCATTATATCGCAACAGAATGGATTGGAAGACATTTTTTTTACAGACATCCAGGATCTCCAGAAGATTGATCATAATAACTTTCGTGTTTACCTGATATGTCCTTTTTGTGCTATCGTTTGAGTTTCACTTTTTGTGGTTTTCAGTGAAATATCTCAACTATTGGATGGATTGCCATGACATTTGGTACAGACAAGCGTTCCCCACGGGACGAATCATAATGACTTTGTGCCATCATCAGGTCAAAATGTTATTTCTGCGATACCAAGTACCTGCAAAACCTTCCCATGTTTACTTTGTGTTAAGTGCTAATTAGGAGCTGTTAGTGTGCATTGACTAAGAGCTAGCATGGCTGTAGACTTTGGGTCTGGGGATATTCAGCAGACATACTCGTTGGAGAATTTTAAGACTCATGTTTTATATATTTATATATATAAAACATATCAATATGCCAAAGAACATAGATTCTTAAAGGGTACAAAATATAGAATTCCAATGTAATCCATGTGGAGCTGCCTCCACACTTGAAAATAGAACATAAACGTATGTCATGCTCAAATACGGTCATCACGACAGCAGCTCTCTGATTGCTGGTGTAAATTTGGGACCTAAAAACAGGGTCACAGGCCTGATAAGGCTGAGAAATAAGAGACGCATGAAAAGTGCAATAGCAGCCATTCTGGATCCGGTTTGCCTTCGGGTGGCAAACGTACAGTACCGAGCTCAGTCACTGGGATCTTTTGTTTCACTAAACAGTAGCTGCTTACTTTAAATAGAAACATCATGGCCGAATGAGTCACTGTCAGCAGGAGAAAATCCATTTTTACAAATCGGTGGGTGGTGTGTCTAATAAGATGGCTGCTGGGCTTGAGTTCTCGTTTTCTTTTCTAGTTGATCTACTTGAGTCAAGTGTTGTCAAAAGCACAACTTAAAAGAGAACACTGTGTAAATCACTTGGCTTACCTGCTCGCCCGGGCTACTCAAACATCTTGTGCACTTAGTCAAAACAATTATCAACAAAATCTGTTAGAATTTAGTTGAACATTTCCTCTTGATTTCTCACAAACTGCTATTTCACATATAACCCGTTTCCCTTTCATTCTCCCCCTGTATCCTTCTTCTCGACATTAATTCTCCTTTCTCTCCCTCCTTCGCTAATAGGCGACCCTCCAGTAGGTTTCCGGGACGTGTTGCTGCGTGACGGTCCCGAGGGGTTCGCCAAGGCTGTCCGTGCCCACCAAGGCCTGCTGCTCATGGATACCACCTTCAGGGATGCCCACCAATCGCTCCTGGCCACCAGGGTTCGGACCCACGACCTGAAGAAGATCTCGCCATTCGTCAGCCACAACTTCAGCAACCTCTTCAGCGTGGAGAACTGGGGAGGTGGGTGTCTTTTGTGCTGAACGACAACATATGGAATCTTTTCATCGCTGTGAAATAGTTCCACAAGTTATTGTTTCAGTACCGATTAAACAGAAGGTGCTGGTTGGCAGAGCTAGGCCAGCAGTTTCCCACTGCTTCCAGTCTTCAGGCTAAGCTAACTGTCTCCTTGTTCCAGCTTTATTTCTTAGCGTAGAAACATTAAAGTGGTATCAAATTACATAGATACAAGAACCTGCAGCAACACCACGATTTGACACTCGGAAGATTCCTAGTAATGAGGAAATACCCACGATATGTGATCTCATACGAGCAGTCATGATAAGCCTGAATTTCCCTTTTCTGATGGTTATCATTTTAATTAAAACTCTTTCTGTATGTGCTCCCACGTTTTAATGCTTCGTAACAGCGATGCCTGTCCTCTCCATTCTCTTCCCACTCTCGCTGTAGATCCGCTCCGTGTTTCGTTTGTGACAGTGATTGTACCTCTTTGTTTTTCTTCTTTGAGCTGTGAAAATCATGTGCCATTTGAAAGCATATCTCATGCCTCCATCGCCTCTCTCCCACAAGTCAGTCTTCAGCGAGTTCCCTCAACAGACAATGATAGTACTTCTTGCCTTGCTCTTGAATGAATAGAGAAAATCACCCGTTATTGAAACCTCGTGAGGCACGAACAGTCCAATAGCGTCCCTTGATAATTTGCAATTACTCTGAAATTGGCCAGAGAACAAAAACGACGTGTCTCATGCCTGAACAGTCGACGACAAGACCAATTATCAACACTTCTTGATAATGGTCCGATGTGAAGTGCAATTGTTATGAACTGGTTTCAAATAGTAAATTCAGCTCTCCTTAGGATACTCACATTTGTGGAAGAGATATGCCCAGTGAACCTCTTGAGGTTGAAACATTTAATTTAATGCTCAATTATAGAAAACCACTCAGAGCGATTATGCTTATTTTACTTGGAGTGCTTTCAGTGGATCACAAGAACAAACATAAGAACCGAGCAACAAAGGCCTGAAGTAAAAAGGGTTTCTGTTCCAGTGACTGTGCTCATCGTTAGATGGTTAAACAAAGTGAGAAAAAAAACAAAAAACGCAAGGAGAGAAACTCTCCAGTGAAACCTTTTCAGTGCTTTCGAAGGTTGAATTCCTCCTGCTTAGCTGATCACGACACACGTTCATTACTGTGGGAGAGCATATTGAGCACACGTCACATCAAGTAACTGTCTACTCACCTCATGTTTAAACAGATTAAAGAGGTTATTGCAAAAAGATATTTGGATATGACTGGCGTCTTGACGAGACTGACCAGAGAAAGATGACACCGGTTCAAGTTAGCCATGTTTGAGGAGTTACATTAAAAGTAAATCTTTGAAGAGAGCCCGTGAAAACCTCTCAGTGAACTCGGTTCTTCACTCTGCAGGATATTGTTAAAAAGGTGCCACTCTACTCTCTGCATGTCTCATTATACTGTGTGAGCCAGTTCTGAAAGGGGAAAGGGCTTCCATTAAGGGACATTCATTCCTTTTTAACAGTTTGTTGTCTTATATTTGAAGACTTTAAAAAAAAAAGACTTGCGTCCACCATTCTTCAGCACACATTAAAATGTTGTTTACCGTCATTTACAGTCATGCAGCCATAACAGCGCCTCTCTGAGGGCTTTGCTCCTGAGGATCCTACCACTCTCCGACAGCGTCTCCCTGCGTCTACACACAGTCCAGTGGGGCTGATAGTTAATCTCATAGCACAGTAATTCATGTCTATATGTTTTACTAATGAAAGAGCACAAACTCAGCTTTCCATCAGGTTCTTCATCTGTGTGAGAAACGGGAAACTGTCAACCAAACCTGATAGAAAGCATGCTTTGAGACCGCTTCATGGTTGAGCATTCAAGATGTTAGTTTAGTATGAGCTTCCTGTTTGCTAAACCAAGCCCTATCGTGGGCTTTGAAAGCCTAAACCAATGGCCCATTGAACTGAACAAAAGCCGGAGAGATGCAGTGTGGTAAGATTTTCTCAACTAAACCTCAACATCAATGATTCCAAAGATACATTTAATAAGGTTTTGCCATAAACAGTTTTAAACAAATCATAGAAACATGACATAATGTCACCACTCACTTCAACTGACTATTCTGCCAAGCACATGATCATTCTAAGCTGAGCTGACAATATGGTAAAGACTCTTAATGTGGGCATTTGCTACAGTGAAAGCTCAAGGTAAACACCGTAGAACAGTCTGGCCGCCAAATCGAATCCAGTTATGATAAAACGACGAGAGAGAGCGCGCTGAATACATCTTCCTTTTGTGTCTTTCCGTCTAAACGCTCTCATAAAGCTGTGGATGTGTGAATTGCGGTGGGAGTCGAGTTTCGAAAATCTTCCGTCAATGAAAGCTCTTGAAGTTCAAACAGTGCTCTGTCTTCATAAAAAAGTCAGAGCGAGTGAATATATGCGTGCCTCGCTCCCATTTATACCACGACAGCCATAGTACATCATTGAAATCACGCGAAGGAACAGGAGTCAGACACTTAAACACCTCCTGACACGATGGTTCTGTGATGGGCCGATGTTATGAGCCGAGCAGATTGTCTCGCTCATTTAAGAAAAGTTGCCGAGAGAGCGAACGAGTGAATCGGCGAAGAGAAATGTAATATGCTAGTGGATCCTCTTGAGCTGTCGGTGCCTCCTACATGATGTGATCATGAGTCAGAGAGCACAGAATAGTACGTTCACGATAATCTAAACACTTAAAGGCGGAATTCATTCTTGAGATATGATCCCTCTGAATCCCTCCTGCATCTGCCACCCGGCCTTTAACACAAAGTTCAGCTCAGTTGCTTGTTTTTCGCTTTTCTTACACACAAACATAATCCGTGTTATTTTTTTACAGCAGCTCTTCTACTCTAAAAGAAGCCAAACCAGTGTTCACGAAATCCGTTTCATCGTGGGTTATGCATTTATTTCCCCTTGGTTTTATATATTGCCTTTTATGACTGTCCTATCTACTTCCTTCCCTTTTTTCTCTTTGAAGTGCCGGGCCCAATCGGACACACCATCAGGTGTTATTTTCTCACACGGCTCCTCCAGAGCCACACACGGCATTACAATACTGCTTTCACAGGATGAGTGGTTACTCACCTTGTGGAGCGTATACTTCGTGAGGGGAAATTATACGAGTGCCTCTTTGATAAGACAACGTTGTAATCTTTTACCGTCCCGTCAGTATAATGTGTGAATATCAGACCGTTTGTTTCCCTCCCCCGACGTTCCCACGCACACTAGTTGCCAGCCACGCTCTCGCACGGTGTTGATTCAGGTTGTGAAACACGAATCGGACTACCATGACGCTGCAGTGGAAAGGTTCATCTCTAGCACACACTGTCCCACAAGGACAGCTTGTAATACCTTTAAACAGCTCCTCATAAATCACTCAACGGCCATAGGAGGATTAACTACCATGCCTCTCTTGATAGGAAGTCCCTATACAATACACCTTTAGTACAAAGTGATCAGAGATAGGGAACATTACACTCTGCTGTGCTCGAATCACTTCCCCAAAGTGAATCGCTAAGGGAGAGGACCATGCGAGTATTGAACAGTTACCCCTATGCAAGAATGACACTTCTATAGAGGCAGAATGAGTCATTGGATGTTAGGCCTGTGAATGCTCTTTTAGGATTAAGTCCCTTCCTGATATAGTGTTCCTCCCTACACCATGGAAGATACAGTGAAATTAATTGGGTCACATAGTGTATCTATATGGTTCCTAACATATATTTCACAGTTGGCAAATGTATCTGATGGTAATGTGGCAGATTCCTAATCACATGTTGGTGTGTGTGTGTGTGTGTGTGTGCCCTGCCGTTGTGTAATCAGTGTTTCACAGAACCGTTGCATGTTTTAAGGAATATGAGCTGTTTCCTGGTACGGCACAGGCAGTGGACACTAAACACGCCAAGCCTGACCATCACGGGTAGCAACGGCAAATCAACCAATCCAGAGCGATTAACTGGAATCGCAGAGACATAAACATTGATCCGACGAGATAAACTGTCTGATGCATCAGGGCCATACTTGCACACTTAAGCAAAAAATGCTGATAACTGCAGTGCATGTGTGTGTGTGCGTGTGTGTGCAACTCAATGATTTAAATTATAGATGTTCATGATTTTTATTTATCATGGGCTTTCCTTTATTGGCTCAAGAGATAGAAGTTTTATAGAACTTTATTTTTCCACAAGGGGAGATTTGGATGAAGTAAAGAGCATTTAGTGTTTATTATTATTGAGTTCTGTATAAAGTGTACTCTTACCTACCATGCCTACAGAAGATGTTACAGGCGTATATATTCCCGCAGCACCCTTTTCCAGGTTTTTCCTCTTTTCTTTCGTTAAACATTACACGGGGGGTTGAATTCATTGCAAGTGTGGGCATTGTGTAACGGGCTTGTTACCGTTATTCTCCCCGATTTATTTCAGCTCATCTTCGTGACAGATTGTCTGCTGCCTATCTGCCCGGTGCTCCTGCCTAATGTTCCGATATTTGGGGCCAGCTGTCGGCCCTCATTCCCGTTATCAAATTATTAGAGCAAATTCTGCTGAATTCCTTGTTCGGCATCACGTTTTTGATATCTCACATGCTATAGTACTATGTTTAACATCAGATAGGATTGCTTGGAGGCATTTCTGCTCCAAATCAGTCGTGTAAGAGATGCTGATGCTGCCTGAAAATTATAATTGATTTAAGGGGAGGGTATCCAGACCAGGGCATTCCTGCTCCTCCCAGAGTAGGGAGCAAGCAATTGCCCTTAGTATTCTCTCACTGTACGAGTGCACAGCAAATGAAATTTAATGATGACAGTGTTGGATCACCAGAAAATCACTGGAGGATTCCATATTTCTGGCTGATATGATAAACGGGTATGAGATTCGCTAATCTACTCCCCCAAGAAAGGGAAATAAGAGATTACTATCTGGTTTTTTTCGCCTCTCCCACTGAAAGATTTCTTCGATTTTATAGTGACTTCAGAATGAAATGATGAAAGTGCTAGAATGAACAATGAATGTGCAAGTGTCATCAGACATTTCATCTGAGCGCCCATTAGTGTGCATTATGTGTGCCGTCTCTCTCTCTCTCTCTCTGTGTGTGTGTGTGTGTGTGT
>NW_022280041.1:8684096-8711807 GCF_004355925.1 Anarrhichthys ocellatus | reverse complement strand
GTGTATATATATGTGTATGTGTATATATATATGTATGTGTATATATATGTGTGTGTGTGTGTGTGTGTGTGTGTGTGTGTGTGTGTGTGTGTGTGTGTGTGTGTGTGTGTGTGTGTGTGTGTGTGTGTGTGTGTGTGTGTGTGTGTGTGTGACGCGATGAGATTGAAATATTCATTTTGGAGTCTAAAATTTAGATCAAAGTTCGGAAGATGGATGAGACTTCAGATGACAGCTAATAATATACTGCTACCTGTGTGTGTGTGTGTGTGTGTGTGTGTAGGGGCTACCTTTGATGTGGCCCTGCGCTTCCTGTCGGAGTGTCCATGGAAGAGACTCCAGGAGCTGAGAGCTTTGGTACCAAACGTTCCTTTCCAGATGCTGCTGCGTGGGGCCAACGCTGTGGGCTACACCAACTACCCTGACAACGCCGTCTTTAAGTGAGTCACTCGTACGCGCACATTTCATACTTCCATTTTCTAAAATCTTAATCCAGTTGTGAAACAAATCGGATGTTTAAGGGGCTATCAGGCATAACACCGAGAGTCTTATCATGAATATGTACAACTGATTTTGTATTTGCTTCCACATCCATACATTCTCTCCACTAGAACTGATCACGCTGACACACACAAAGTAGAGCTGTGAATGTAGGTCACTGCACACAATAGGTTCATCTGCATTGTCTATGCATGCGTTGAATACTATGTACGCTGAGTGTAGTGTTTAGTATGTAGAATACAGTCAACTTCATCATTTGTTATTAATAATTTATTCATTTTACTAGAACATTTACCATTGAGATTCTAAACCTTTTTTTCAAAGATCAAACAAGAGACTTAAAACAACACTGCAAATTTTTGTGTGTTGAAAACATGGAATTTTTGTCAAACATCAATTTGCATAACATTGTCTTGAAGGCAGCTTCTGCACATGGTTTACTCTCCCGCACGCACCTGTATTACCATGGCAGTCTAGCAGCAACCTAACAGCACCATATGTGACATTTACATAAGCACAATAACACAAAATCATATTTCTTTCCATTGTTTTAGGGTGATAATGTCATGAAATATGATGACAGACATTCAAAGCTTCATTCGAAAACCACAATAGAAGCATTTAATGTAAAAAAAACATGACATTTGATGAAGCCCTGATGTCAATAATGTAGATATTGGTTCCTCACTAACTGTTGTCCAAAGGTAATATGTGGAATTGTTGTTTTTATGAGGTGATTTGGCAAAATGCATTGAAAGAGCTGGATGTGTACATCATTATCGGTTACATGATCATAAAAGTGATTGTTGTTGTCTAGTGATGTGATGAAAGTCCATATGTACTGGACACCGTGTGGTGTAGGAAATCAATCAATCCTGGTATTCACTCTTATAACTGAAATGCTTATTTCACCTTCTCCTTTCATTCCACTTATGTTCTAACTATCGGTCTCTATTTATACCACGCATGAAGCCCACACGGCTGCTTTGTCTTTATATCTAAATGTTCTGAACAGCAGCTACCCACAAACCACACAAGTGACACACACACATTTAGTCAGGTCAATTCAGTGGATGTTTTCCTGTTGCCTCTTACCATGCTCGGTGAGTTCCACACATTTCGCACGCACACACACGTACACACATCATTGATACAGATGTGCACTAGAAATGTCTTTAGGGCCATAAATACCCCGCTGCCTACACACATGCATACACACGCCTTTAAAACTTTTCCAAATGAATTCACAAGTTACCTCGATGATGTGGATGACTCGTGTATACAAAAGCGCACACACACACACCTGCATGCAGTTCCACGGACACACACATGCACAGTGCAATTCCCCTCACCTCAGGTAAATTAGGAGTGGCTTTATGACTAATGCAGCTGTCCCCTTCTCCCTCCTTCCCATTGAATCACGCACACAGACCTCCCCTATCCTCCCTATTTTGTTGCTCCCCCTCTCCTATCATATAGTCATTATTTATCCCCACTCTTGTAACTCCCTTTTTATGCCTCCATTCATCTCACCGCATTACACACTTCCTCCCCTCTTCTTAACTCCCTCTCTCCATCCCGACTGCTCTTCGTCTCCCTCTCCACCCCGCCTCACTCTCAGTGTCCTGTAGGGGGAGCGCCATCGAAAATGCGCACATGATTGTGATTAATGGCTTTGATCTGCTGGCCCAGCTCTCTCTCTCTCTCTCCCTCCTCCCTTCTTTCCGTCACTCTCTCACCCTCGACGTCTTCAGTGCAGCAAGAACCCCGCTGCCAAGTGGCCCAAGTGTCTTCATCAACCATATCAAATCAAAGTGTCATTTAATTTATTTGTATTGATTTAAAGTGCATGTCACAGGGTCACAGTGCAGTACACTCTGCAGCAAGGGGGATGTACAATTTTATAATGTCTAAAATGGCTGGTCGATCGCGAGCTAGAACTCCTTGTCACTTAATTTGATGGAAAAACAACTTTCTGATAAACATGATTCACATAATGATTACATCAGCGCTGAGTCAGATATGTAGGACAGAACAGTGTTTCTGATTTGGTGCCGAACAGCGTCCATTAGAGAGCACTCGCATTGTAGCGCTAAATAAACACCGGACACGCAGACGTTGGACTGGTAATCCTCTCGTGGCACAACATTAAGTGTGTCTGTTTATTTGCCAAAACAAAAGCTCTGTGTGTGGGTAAATATTGTATTCACAGTAACACAGCTACAGTAAGCACTCGCCCCAGTTATGAAAAACCTGATTAAGATACCGAGGCCGAGGCAATAATAGGAGGGATTTACCACTAGCAGCTTGGATAATGAGGCGGGTGTACATTCATCTCCAGTCATTGTGGCTCCTGCAGGCTGTGTTAGCTCACTTTTCATGGAAATAGCGAGGATGTTGTATTAATGCAGGTACAGCGATATTCATGAGATGGCAATACGGAGGTGGATATAAACAGCTTATCCCAACCCCGGATATGCACTATTATGTGGGATACACTGTGCATGGAGACAAACTCATTACGTGTGTGTGTGTGTGTGTGTGTGTGTGTGTGTGTGTGTGTGTGAGAGAGAGAGAGAGAGAGAGAGAGAGAGAGAGAGGTCTCTATTCTATTTCTGACTCTGATTTGGGGTGGATTTTATGTACACGACTGTATGGGCTTTTGGCTCACATCGTTTTGCCCTCCTTCCGCCCCTCCTCCAGGTTCTGCGAGGTGGCCAAGGAGAACGGCATGGACATCTTCCGCGTGTTCGATTCCCTGAACTACCTGCCAAACATGCTGCTGGGCATGGAGGCTGCCGGAGCAGCAGGTGGCGTAGTGGAGGCTGCCATCTCGTACACGGGCGACGTCTCCGACCCAATGAGGCAGAAGTACTCTCTGGACTACTACGTGAACCTGGCAGACGAGCTTGTCAAAGCCGGAACCCACATCCTCTGTATCAAGGTTAGGAAGTAAAGCTAGGAGCTAGTGTTTTTAGTGTGTGCTCTGAGAGTTGTTTACTGCTACGAGTTCTGCAAAAAAAAAAAGCCAATTTTTCTCCCTCCCCGTGATAATCTAAAGAGTCTGGCACCTATTGTTTGCTTCTGAAATCCCTGCCCATCTGCCACCAGAATAACATACAACCAGCTGAAAGCGATCTTTGCAAGTGTTTTTTTTCTAATCGGGCTCGTATACGCAGTCCTCTACACATGTATGTCATCATAATCAGGGCCTGCACTGACAGACTGGCTGTTTACACTCTAATGCAGCACACATAAACCTTCTTGTTTGCTGTTGGTTTAATCTAAGGTGAAACGGCATCGGCAGGTAAGACATTTAAATTGACTGATGAAATTCCTGATGCGATTACGGTTATTTAATGGTGTAAGCGAGCTGCAGAGTGTGGCCACTTGTACTGCAACAACTACCAGTACTACTTCTTTTCATGTTTCAACTGTCACTTTTGGTGCTGCTGCTACTAAAATGCCAGAATGTTGGCTGACATTCAGCCACTGGCGTTCTAATAATCAACTCCACCAATGTATCATGGAGAAAATCCCTTTTACACAAAGCACATCAATGCATTTTAATAAGCATTTTAATTAAAAAAAAAACCCTCAGGTTTTAACTGTTGAACAAGGAGGGAAAGGTTATTTATATATTCAATTATTACATTATTATGCACTTGCACCTCTATATATATATCTATCTATCTATCTATCTATCTATCTATCTATCTATCTATCTATCTATCTATCTATAAATAAATAAAACACTTTCCCTGATCTGTGTCAGAAATAGGTCCCAGATTTCTGTATACGTGTCCATTTTTCCCATCTATTGTGTGTATGGCCCTTCATAGGAGGCAGTTTCTGATAGGGCTGTGAACCACACAGAGTAGGTCTGGTTGTTCCCCCATGTCGAGTGCCTCAGTATGACCCTCTTAGCTGAGGTGAGAGCAATTTTTAAGCTTTCTTCCCACCTATTCTCTCATGTCCTTTTAGGCTATTCAAGAAGCATAGAGCAAAGGGGTAAAACCAACACCAATATGCAAGCTTTTTGTCCATGACACCCTGCCAATAAGCCTACGCTAGGATAATTGAGGGAACATATGGACTCAATCACCTTGTTCTAGCAGAGGTTTGAATGGCTCAGTGCTGCCCTTTTTATTCTCACAGGTCTCCAGTAGAGTATTTTAAATTGAATAAATTCAGACCTGGCATTGCTCATTGGATGAACACCGCTAAAGTATTTTGTTTCTTGCTCCCATTGAAATAACGTGTATGCTTGAGCCTCTTATCTAAATGAATAGACTGATAATACTCGCATTGAATTAATTTCTTTATTCATGCATGGCAGAATATTTTCAGACGTGAAATGATAAACTCCCGCTCTACTAAAGTGTGAACCATCACACAGCAGTGGCAATCTCATAAAAGGCCTGCACAGCTAATGAGGTTAACATTTAAAAGAGGAAATGAGCATGAATTATAACTTCATGGAGTGCAATGATCACCAGAGGGAGCGCAACTAAACATCTAAGCTCTCTCTGTGAATTTTCTGTTAATATCATTTAAGCTTTATTTTTATAATCATCCTCAAACAAGTGTGTCTCTTTAAAACCTCCACGTGTCATTATTTTGCTCCAAGTTATCATTTCTCAGTACATATTAGGTAGTTGTTAGTAACATTTTAGTAGAATTGATTAAACATATTAAACGGCTTCAATTAACACCAAAAAGTGGCAGTTTTATCTTCAGAAGTCGGCTTTTTATCAGCAAAGACGCAATGATTATTTGGAGAGTTTCAACAGCAAGTAGTCCTTTATGAGTTGTCATTACTTAAATGATTTTGGTGTTGTGTTTGTGAACATGTTCCTTTCTGCTTCCATTGTTTTGGAGCTGTTTTTACTCATCCGTTTCCACCAGATTATGGGCGCTCCGTGGTCTGTTCCAGCTTTCATGAGAAGCCTCAGGCTTGTGCTGTGTGCACGCTCTCTCACTAATGCAGACTAAGACAGGTGGTTGAAATCAATCTTGTTCAACTAAGTCCAGGACTCCATATCCAAAACTGAGATTTGTTACAGAAAGCCACTTAAAAACAGGATTAAGACATCTGGCAAAGGGTCTACTCCTGGGTTAGTTTATACCCTGTCAGGGATTCCAAGCAAACCTGTTTTAGCAGCGTTTAAATGATGGGAAAGAGAAAATACCTGGTAACGTATGAATGGGAACCTCTAGCATATGTGTATATCAAATCATGTCAAACATCCCATTTCCTTTTTCCTTCAATCCTTTTACCCCCTACCCCGTTGTGTCTCCCTCTCAATTGCCAGGATATGGCCGGCCTGCTGAAGCCACAGGCCAGCAGGCTTCTGATTGGCTCTCTGAGAGACCGTTTCCCGGATGTACCCATCCATGTGCACACACACGACACAGCTGGAGCCGGCGTGGCCGCCATGCTGGCTTGTGCTGAGGCTGGAGCCGACGTAGTGGACGTGGCGGTGAGTTACTCATCATAAACATAGACATTTTCTACCACTTGCTGCAGTTTGCATTGTGAAATGTAGTGAGACAGACGGAACAACTCTTTCTGCGTTCACTGACGCATGCTGCCGGCATTGGAAGCTACATTACAACAATTGGCTGCTATTTGCAGTTCTGGGCCATTCTGCTGTTCATTTCTTTCATAGCATTTTATGAAAGAAACAACTGAGCGTGGATCAGACACTAAAAAACATATTTGTGTATCAGCCCCATTCGCTGTCTTTTTACTCTGTCAAGTAATGAAATGTTTATGCTTAATAAATATATTATTACCATTAAAGGAAGATATCCAGGACCTGAAGGGTTTTTGGAGGTACAAATCAGTCTCTTTTGATGGGAAATTGATGTTTTCATGCGTTCTTCCTATTAATCATCATCAACCATGTATATAGCATTGATCCACCAAGCCGTGGACCCACATAACACACGATCAAGGCTCTTAGTCAAACAGTATTCATATTGAATATCACTCTCTAGGTCGACTCTATGGCCGGGATGACCTCTCAGCCCAGCATGGGAGCCATGGTGGCCTGCACCAAGGGTACCAATCTTGACACCGGTAAGCACCGCGTTCACCAACCTGCCAGCACCAACAGTATCACAGGGTCCCATAGAAGAAATGATTTGTATTTTATACATTTGTGGTACTTAAGGGGGCATAGGAACACTCTGAAATGGTATTTCTCTCGTCTCATTAGTTCATTTTAGTAGAAAAGAGCCGATTAGAAAGACTTGTTGGAATAAACACCTTCATATATCCTCTGTGAAAGTAAAGGAAGAATCGATATGTAAGTTTATCAATTGGCACAACACCGCGCGGTGCTTTTTATTGCCGTGTCGAACTGTTAATGAGACAGAACGTCTCTTAGATCACACGGTTCGCTCAGAAGATTTCAGTGTCTTTGAGACTCTCCTGCTTCACACTAAAGGGGGAAAGAAAATCAATCATCAAATCAATAAATGACAGAGCACATCACTAATTATGGCCCTCAGTCAGAAAGCCCAGCTCAGTGATAATGTACACAGCCAATTATGAGAGGAAGATGGAAACTGAAGGGAGACGTGGGCACCAAAACCTGATGCTCTATTAAACAAAACAAAGAAATATTGGTTGTAACCATGAATAATGTGGTCTTATATTCATCATGGCATGCTCAAAAGCATTTTGACTAACGAGCAGTTCTTCATGGAGCATTTTAGGGGCTTTTTCCCAAGACATCCTTGACATGGTTGTTGATTATTCATTTGCTTCCCCGACCCACGTTCTGCCAGCTTCTATCAGAGATCTTTCGTTCGCACTCTGGCCCTCCACAGCTTTATTCTACCTTCTTAGGAGGTCGACAGATGGAAGTGGGAGATGGATTTAGCATGTTCATCCCCCTTTGGGTTTGCTGTGGTCCAGTGTGTCCTGCTCAATGTAATTTTCACTATCTGTCTCTCCCACCTCTGATAGCCGGCCGGGCTCAGCGACTTCGGCCTCCCACAGCAATGGGTGCGAAATATATTAAAGCAGCAAGATGAGAAACCGCTGTTAGAAATGAAAGGAACATGAAACAGGCTAAAGGAATTAAAACTGATGTGTGGTTTGCTACATAGTTATGTAGAGTAATGCTTTCGGGAAAACCGACTCGGCTCTACTAACTAGATCTGACGGCTCATTTCCATTACGCGGGAATAGCAACCTGCTAATTCTGTACACGCTACATTCAAACTACACAGCTAATGCACAGTCTACGGCTGCAGTGCAGGACACTATCTGTATTATAAGCTGTTTAGTACCATCTAAATGCAGATGTCCTCCTTGTGTTCAGACAGTTTCCTGCCTCTGGCCATCAGGGAGACATTATTTCAGCTCGGTTTTTGATTATCATGTTGTCTTTAGAGAACACCCCTCACTAAAGCCTGTCAATGATTGGTTGTGTCCCATGGTAAAATATTTACAGGAAACTAATTCCCAAATTCTCTTTACACCCTCTGCATGTTTATTCATGCGTTCTCATAGAAACCACGTCACACAGTCTGGAGTGGTTTCTGCCGGTCCTGGTATAATAAATGGGAAAATTGGTATCCGTCGTCATCGAACCTCAGAATATTGAAACGGTTTAAATAGTAACTTTAATTCCAGGCTGATGTGATGAAATTGGGTCAGAAGTGTCTGCTGTTGCACCACCTGTAACCACACCTACCAGTGATGTCATAGTGTCCTGACACACCCTGGAGTACACTTCTACATCACTGCAGCCAACACATCCTCACGTCCAACATAGTGAAGCTTGGGTTAGCTCATTGCATGCATAGTGTCTTTTCAAAATAAACTTCCAATGTGGATGTATTTCATTTTTACTGATGCAACAAACTACTCGGTTAGGTTTAGGTAACAGAAGTTAAAGGCTGTAAGGCTAACTGTTTGTTATGTAAGTAAGAACGCTTGTTACGTACATAGGTTACGTAACAGAAGTAAGGTAAAATCAATCAATGTAGTCTTGGTTTCACACTCATACAGCTTCCACTCCCACCCGCCCGACGCAGACCTTCTCAATCTTTACACTACATCACTTGCTCTGAAGGTCTAATGCTGACGCAGATGGGTTTACATTTGAGTTATTTGAGAGCCCGGTGCATCTCATCCAGACGTTAAAGGGTGGGTCGGTATCAGGAGGTGTGCAGTTAATCCACTGGTCAACAAAAACAAGATTTACAGCAGGTGTTTCTCTTTAAAAAAACAGGCAATGCTCCTTGTATTTCTGGGTCAGTTTAGTTGCTAGCGCCTAATATCCGTGGATGAGTGGCCAGAAAGACAATTGGATGTCACATTTGTATTTTGCAGTGCAGCTACAGTGGTGTTGGAAAAGCAGAGGATGACAGTAAACATCAGTGTTGATGGTCTCTCAGGGCATCCTTCAAAGTGAATTGTTTTCTTATCGAGGCTCATTGCTAAATACTGCTGCAGAAACAATCATACAGGGGGGGGGGGAGAATGTGTCACGGAAGAGTAAGACAATTCTGTAATAGGCCACAAAGCAACACAACAAGAAGGCCAACAAGACAAGTTGTGTTTTGAGTGTGATGTGTGAGCTGTGCTTTGAAAGGAAAACGACTTCCCTGCTGCTCTCTTCACGTCTTCACATTTAACCCTCAGGTGATCAAGCAGCTGCACGCCCGTTCTCTCGAGCTGGCAGATATTGTTCTGGGCCATTTCTGAAATAACTATGAAGCATCAAAAGTATCCGAGGGAGAGGAACTCTCATCATTTAAACACTGTCCAAGTTAGTGACGGAATATCAATTTATGTGCCTACAGTTCCCGGGGAAAAAAACAGCAGAGAGAGCGAGAGAAAAACAAGGTCATTACTCAAGAGCAAGAGGTTTTCAAGTTTGTCAGTTTATTCATGGCATTTCAATTTTACTCACTTGCGACTGAAATCGGGAGGATGTCTCCCACGCACACACCCACACACACACACGTGTGCATACTTAGTGTGTCCTGATGTGGCCTTGGTACATGTATTATGCATACACATGCCGACAAACTCCTTCCAAATTCTTTTCCACCTTTAACTTTTGTGCTCGTCTGTTCCTTTCATCTCTGCCTCTCTTTTTCCCCCCCCCCCCCCCTCCACCTCCATCTTTCTATCGCACTACTTCTGCAATCAAGCAGAGCACTTGGATACTTCCACACCTTCGTTAGTCTGACCTTAGTCTGTTTACTGCTTTCCCTCACCCCCTCCCCACTTTCTCCCATCTCTGTTACAAAGCAGTAATCAGTGCTGTGCAGTTTGCTCTGCCTTTTCCTATCACCCCCGCTTCTCTCACATTGTCTCTCCATCCTCCTCCCTCTTCCCTCCCTCTCACTCATTGACAAAGCAATTAACAGCACTTTACATGCCTATTTCACTCCCTCAAACTCCCTCACTCTTTGCTCTTTCCCTTCCACTCCCCCAGCGTCTCCCACAATACCCCTTTGTCCCGAAGAAACGGCGCTTCTCCCGTTAAGTCATTTGTCTTTAAGCTGCCACTTTATTTATTCAGTCAGACACGGTGTGCGTGCACACACACTCGTGCATTTCAAAAGCCATACATATTCAACAACACGCATGCTGTTGAATGATGACACACATTTAATTGGTCCTTGTGTTTATTTGAGGCGGCATTTACTGCATCATGCGTGGATTTTATTGATGTGGAATTTTCAGCTGCCACAACAATGTAGCAGTCTGAGACGCAGCGGTCATCAGGCACACAGAGGGCTGTACACGAACCACACGAAGCATGGATATTACTATACGCAGGCGCCAAGCACTGACCCCAGACGGCGGAGCAGGCGAGCCAACGCATTAAGCTTCTTGTTCACCTCCCTCATCTCTTTCTTTCTTCATCTGTCAGCGTTCAATTTTCCCGTCTTTTCTCCATGAATTCTCCCATGCTCATCTGTCTTCATCTATTCGTCTTGGTTAGCTCTCATCGTCTCAGCAAACACAAACTGTGTCTGTGTCTGTGTGTGTGTGTGTGTGTGTGTGTGTGTGTGTGTGTGTGTGTGTGTCTTTCTACATCTGTCTGTGTAAACAATGCACGTATGAAGCTTACCAACGCACATATGTGTGCGTCTCTGTCTGTTTATGTTCTGCAGTAGTGAGTTTGTGCTGCTAATGGGTTGTATATTGATGGCACTTTGTCACCGCCAAGCAGCCATCTGAATGACATATGTGTCTGCATGTGCTCGTGTACCTGCGTGTCTGTGGTGTATATATACACACATGGTAAAGTGGTGGAGTGATTGATGTAACCAGCAGCCCAGAAGAAAACAATGCCGTATTTCCCTCCAGCGTGATTTAGCAAATGTCAAAATCCACAGCGTTTGTAGCTGTGCTTCATATTTATAGAATACAGGGTGAAATACACCTTTTCATCCCAGAAGGCAAGTTAGGTCATCACAACAGCAGAAAATGATGAAGATAAAACACAATATTGTTGTGCTCGCTTAATTATGTTGAGTTTTCCGGTTGGTTGAGAAACACGCTCCTGCTATCAGTCCTCGCCGAAGCACTTTCCTGATAATTGAAGATTCAACTTCTCTTTCTGATTTTTGCCTTTTTGCTCGTGGACATCTTTTCAGGCAGATGCTGTAGGTCAGCTGCCTCCGCACCAAAAGGCCCGGGTTTCAAACCGCACTCTAGAATACATTTACAAGCAGGATCTGAAATAGTTATTTTTCCTTGCCTGCCACTGTGGCCGGTCACTGAACATGTCTGCCAACCACTCAGTTTTTTGTCTGCCACTTCTGAAGTCTATGGTAGCAGACGGGACAAATATGGAATACATCATGTAAGCTTAATGCCAGACTCATTTTCATTTAGAAATTGCTTTCAAAAAGAAAATGATTCTTCATATAAGGAAAACATATCTGCCATGTAGGCCGGTGACCTGGAAGTTTTACCTGCCACAGCCAACATTCACCCTCTGTTTAGCAGGTGCTCTTTTCATTCCCTGTGTACAACTCCTTCACATCAGTAAAAGTATCAATACGACAATCTAAATATACCGGTACTCCTTTACAAGAAAAAGTCCTGCATTCAAAATGTTACCTTAGTAAAGGTACATCAGCATGTACTGCAGAAAAATGGCCCCTGTGACTGATATCTAAAATCGTTCTGAAGGTAATATCTCATAATCTAATTACAGTCACAGTTATTATTGCTGTGCGCTGTGGGCCAATGCATCACAGAGATATGTGGTGGTGAAATGTCTCTTTAATGAAACTGCTAACAACTTGCAGATATCTGAAATATGACGAGGGGCCTCAATTCATACTTAATATTTTTACTGTTACTTCGTTTTCTGAAATCTTTGCTGCTGTAACATACAACCTGGGGATGAATGAAGTATATATCTATCTATCTATCTAACTAGACAATCTAAATCTTGAGCAATATATTGTATTTTATAATATCAATTGTTTTTTATGTAAAATCTTCTGCCATAAAATAGATATACTTGATTAAAATAGGAGTATTTCAATCTTGTACTTAACCAAAAAGTGAAACTATTCCTTTAACTTCGCCTTTTTGTCTTCTCGTGGTGCCTTGGATTAGAAGATCAGTACCAGTCTAATATCTGTCCGTTCAGTATGAGCGAAGGGCCAGTTGGGTTGGCTTAGCTTAGCATAAAGGACCCCACAATGTCTGACTATTCCTTTAATGATTGAAAATCCTTTTTATACCAGGGTAGAGTTACATTTTCTGAAGAATACACCATTATTTATTTTTACAGTATGATGAAAATGCGTATCTGCAAATTCAGTAAAATCCACCAAAAAAACAACAATTTGCACCCTGGCTTCACTCTGCCAAGTTGATGCGTTTTCCTGATTACCATATCAGGCCGAATGTGTACTATGTCATGTTGAGGTATTTCCAGCACAGCCTCAGTAGAGGTTATCTGTCAGTTACTGGCAGAAAGCTACTGTACGTCTTATTTTAAAGAATCTTCATTTTACCCTAATATTTACCAATCCATCACAAAAGAATCCCACATTAGCGTTTTGTTTCACACGTCAGTGACAGTTGCTGTCAGCTGAGAGAACTTACTCACTGCTGCGACTACAAATTGTACATACGTATAATCTCATATATTCTATTGGTAAAGGAAGTGGAGTAGAAGGTGGTCAGCTGGTACTGGAAAGAGGTGAAACTTCACTGGAGCTGATATTTGAATCAGTGGATGCTGTCACGTTCGACATCACTTCCCCTTATAAATTGAGGCTGTAATTTCACAATGGACACAAAAATGAAAGCTACAGAATTGGTTCTCAAGCAGAGAAGGAAATGGACCTAATTACTGCCTGGCTTTGGCAGGCAGCTGAATTTGAAGAGCAACAACGTGCACATTAGTTTCACATTAATATCACACTAGCTCCATTTCCCCGCCAAGATCACAGTGGAAACACACAAACACTTTTTTGGAGTACTTTCTTTGAATCATGGAAATTCAAGCTTGTCACACTGTTGTTGTGGATGTAAGGGAGCTAAGTTTGTCCCATTAACGCGGCTGATTTTGTTGTCATCATTAGCCAAAAGCTCAGTGTACTGCCATCTCTGTCATGGCATTGAAACAGATTTGTCCTTTCAACGTAATGCGCTTTAGCATGGCTGTAGCAGAATGTCATAAATATGAGCAACAGATATTTTGCTGTTGTTGTTGTTGTTGTTTTTAGGATCACAAAATATCACAAGGATTTAATGAGCGCCAAAGGCAAGATGAAAATGCGCTCTTACAGGCTAATAAGTGAGCTTTAAAGCTTTTCCGGCCTGTAACCCATTTTAAGTCCCACATTTATACTGACTCAAAAAGTGAGCTCCTGGCAGATTATAAATGTCTCTGCTGACATTTTGGTTTCTCTTGCTGACTGGTTTGAGAAATAGGACCGTGGTATACTAGAGCATTAAAAACGAGATGGGTAGAACAAAGTACTGTATGTTTAAAAAACTCAGCACAATGTCAAAACTCTGACAAGTTTCACATCATGTTTATATTTCCATACATCAAAATCAACAGCATAAACTGCTGTCACAACGTCTTTGTTTTGAGACACATAAATCGTGGCCAATACAGCATATAATTAAATTCCCCCACATCTCTCCATATCCCATGCTTTACATTTCTATAAAGACACACAAATATTACGAAAATGTACTTGCATTAGTTGCTAAATTGTTGTCTTCAGACGAATAACAAGCTCAGTAGATCATTTTTGTCAATTCTCATGAATAGAAAATGTGCGTGGTGGCCATTGATTTGATGACATGTTGCTCTGCTCTGCTTCAGGCATTGCTCTGGAGAAGGTGTTCGACTACAGCGAGTATTGGGAAGTAGCCAGAGGCCTGTACGCTCCATTCGACTGCACTGCCACCATGAAATCTGGCAACGCTGATGTCTATGAGAACGAGATACCGGGAGGACAGTACACCAACCTTCACTTCCAGGTACAGTTACCTATTCTGGCCATTTATTTATTGTATTTTGTGTAAGTGATGCTCTTTGCCACGTTTTAGGTCCTAAGGGATGAAAGTGTCTGCGCACCCTCTATTCTAATTTGACTGTTTCATCTATGGACTGTTGACATAAATAATATGGTTCAATCCAATTTTTCTTGTGTACAGTCTTGTAATTTTAAAAACAAGTAATATTCTGGAGAAAAATACTTATTTTCCCTTACTTCTGACACGAGTAACATGTTTTATATTTGGTTGTTCAAAGCCACTGCAGATGTCAGCAGTGTGACTAATAACCGAGGAAGTGCAGTCATCAGAGGCACTGTTTCAGAAACTGACTAAAAATGTAGCGTGAACAACTTATTTTGGTGTTTGTTAATTCTGTATCGTACGTTCAGTACAAATAGATTCGACAGTGTCTGCACTGTGCAGAGTCACACTCTGAAATATGTCAGACTATTTGAAAGTGACTGAATTATACAGTGATGAGGCATCATGCCGTACCCCAGTTGTGACCCGTTTATATTAATGAGTGGTGAGCGAATGCGCTATGTACCAAATTACAGTTTTCAGTGGTTTATCATACTGGCCCATCTTGACCATAATTATAGCCTTAAATTGCAGATTTTACTCAAAATACCTTGACTTTTTCCTCTACTGGAGTAATAAAAATATAGTTATTTTCTAATTTACACTGTTATTTCTTTCACTGTGGCTGATTGCAGGCTCACAGCATGGGACTCGGCAACAAGTTCAAGCTGGTGAAGAAGGCCTACGTTGAAGCCAACAAACTACTCGGGGACCTCATCAAGGTGAGACATGAAGACAGAGCTCATTTTGTTTCATTTTCAGAAGTGTATCCAGGTCTGCACATTAGCCAGTCCGTGGTACCAGTCTTCACTGGCGATAGGAACCACAGACTGCAGTACAGAGACGTATCCAGCACGTATTTGATATTGCTCCATTAGCAGCTCTCACGCGGACTGTTTCTGCCGAGCTGGCCCTCTTTCTTTGCTTGGCTGAGTCAAACAATCCCAGATTAAGGTTTGGTACATCCACCATTCTGTGCAGTCTGGATTCAATTTCAGCCTCACTGTCTGTTTGACCTTCCCTGGCTTCCTCAACTTCTGTGGGTGATTTCTTATCTACCAGTCGTTTCATAGTTTTTCCCTTTCGTTAGACATCTTTACAGTAAACTGGCATATTTTGTGTCAGGTTTAGGAGTTGTAACTTGACTTTTATTTCAGCAGGATCATTTTATTCAGCACTGATACCGAGTTGTATTCTTTGTATTGCCGTGCTCTATGTAAATTTGTGTAGAAACTCCAGTGGACTAGTTCTGGGTTGATCTCCTGAAGGACACTTTAATCCCAGTCGTGGAGAGGGAGCTCTATTGCCAATTTTGCAGTCAACAGTTTCACTCTCAGCCCAAATTCACCTGATTCCTGCTTCTTTGTTTTTCATTATCTTTCATTAATTCCCATGTTCTTCTCCCTTCATTATTTACCACCACAGCTGAGTAATAGATTCATCCCTCTTCCACCGTGTTCACACTCGCTCTGTAATTATTTGGTTACCTAGTTTGCATTCTCTTTCTTTCTCAAGCCGCACTGTCGCACTTCTTTTCCAACTTTCTCATTCCACTGCTACTTTACACACATCTGTTCCCCAGACATTTCTCTTATTTTGCTCTCTCTGGATTGGGATTGTCTATTACTCTACCTCCTCCTCCTCTCTCTCTCTCTTTCTCTTTTTTAAATTCTTTCTATGTCTCTTTCTCCCATTTTCCTTCTCTGGTCCCCTCTCACCTTATTTTCTTTGCCCCTCTCAGTTTTCCTCATCAATTCCTGTCCCCAAACTCTATCAATTCAATTTACGCTCACTCGGTGGGCTTCGCTGCACAAGGCAATGTTGGCTTAATGTGCCTCCGGGTCCTGCTATGCTCTCTGTTGTATCCTTTTAGCTCGAGAATGGCCGCGTCTCTCACACAGTTTGCTCGTCGATAAGGGAGAAGGGGGTGTGCTTGTCAGATAGAGATATAAAGCAGACGGACCACTCACTGCGCAGGCGCTAAGCAGAGCAGCCAAGGTATATATATTGACCAAAGGCTGCATCTTTGAAGCTCAGAGCTGTGGGTGAAGGACAATGCATTGCTGAGCAGCGAGTGCAAATTCAAGAAAACATTGAAAAGTCTCTCTGGTAAAGGAACCTTTGAAAATTAGAAGAGAACAACTGATACACAGCTGAGTGGTGAGCTGCAGACAAATGTTCTGTAACACCCCGTCATGTATTCTGCACCCATCGGCTGATGCACACCTGCCAGTCCTTTTTTCCCCTTCATCGTCCTCCTGGTCACGTAGTGGTGCTCTTGAATGGACCACACTGTTGTAATACCGCCCGACCAGTACGACCTCAAACCTGACCAACTCTTTTTCACATGATAATCGTAATAATTCATCTCTTCTAATCCTGAAGGGACTTATTTATTTTATACATACAGAACATTTTTTTGATAGAATGCATCTCTCCGACGCTCCTGAACACATCGTCGGTGACGTAACCTATAGGTCAGTGAGTGCTTCGGGTCTTTCAACATCAGACGCCCTCGCCCAGGCGACCCAGCCATGTTTGATCAGACCACGACTTGTGTTCGGGGGGCATTTGTTCCTCCCCATGGACCTCCTCTCCTGATCCACATCCACCTCGAGGCTTTCACCGCTGCCCTCTGTGATGTTCTTGATGGCTATCTCTCCACAAAACCTCTGCAGCCACTCTCAATGTCCACATGCTTTGCCTTGCAGCCCTGCTTGCAGCAATCTATATATATATATTTATGTGTGTGTGTATACTATTTTAGTGCCGCAAGCAATGATTATTTTACCTATTTTATTATCGGTTTCAATCTCAGGTAGTCTACAGATTATTTTTTTATCACCGTAGGGTCTATAAAATGTCAGCAATAGTGAAAAATATCTATCGCAAGCTGCTGATGATATCTTTAAAGGAACAGTTTGACATTTTGGGTAGCTCTGGGATACAGCGCGACCATGCTGTGAGTACGATGAGGAGATTGAGCCCACTCTCTGAAGTGCCTGAAGTGAAGCCTTTGCCGTGAGAATGCCAGGCAACCAGGGAAGACACGAGTCAAGAAAGTGTCCGGCACTTAAGGTCCCGTAAAACCACAATTTGTTATTTTTCCCTTTTCACAAAAGTATTTTTTAATAATTAAACGAACTAGATAAAAAGTGTAGATTACACTGTATAGTTTGAGAGGTGCTGGTAGGGGGGGGGGGGGGGTGTTTTCCTTGGACAGAGGCCAGCTAGCTGTTCAGTATGTATGTCTGTATCATTTATTCAGTCTTTATGCTAAGCTAAGCTAACTGGCTGCAGATTTATGTTGCACGGATAGATATGAGAGTTGAAGCCATTTTCTCAAAATGGTATGTCTTGTTTTGTCTCACCTGCAGCTCAAAATCCAAAGATATTCAATCCATCTTCATTGAAGACTGATTCACATTTGAGGAGCTGGAAATTAATCAAAATGTTCCATTTAATGTTCTACTGATTAACTAATTGGATTCATCTCTATTTATTTGGACATAATTAACCAGTCTAATTCAGTTCAGTTATACGACAGACCTGAAACAGTCCTGACCATGCATACAGCTGGAACTGAAGTTCATCTGACTCTCCGATGCCTCTTTTCTTCTCTTCCTCTGCATTTATCTCGTGCTCCGTTTTTCTGTTTTCCTCCCCTTTTCTCTCTTGCAGAGTTTCATCCGTCGCAAAATGCTCTTCAATATAAGAAGGACAAGTTGTATTTGTGTGTATATTCCGTCTCTCCATTACCTAACCCACTCTGTCACTTTCCGTTTGCAATTACAGACACGTACTCACTCACCTCCAGAGTCCTAAAACACACACGTGCAGTGTCTCTTACTTGGAGGTGGAGCACCTCCTTGTATTGCCTGTGGGGCTGCAGATGTCCATTCCTCTTGTCTGTTCGCCCCTTTCTGTCCTTCCCTCGGTTAATCTGTCCATTCCTTTCTTTCTCATTCTCTCTTACTCTTCCCGTCTTTCTCTTAATCACCCTGTCTGCTTTCTCTCCCTGCTCTCCCTCTCCACTTTCATTTCGTCTCATCTCCTCCATCGCCCCCCCCGACCCACCATCCATTCATCCCTCGTTTCGATTAGACTTCCTTCATGTAGCCATAATCTTCTATCCTTTCTCCCCCTCCCCCCTCCCTGAGCCTCTTGTTATCGCTCCTCTCTCCTGTCTCTTCCTCTCCTGACAGGTACCATTCTTCACTCGGCTCCTGGCTTTGCTGGCTAGCGTTATAAAGTGTGTTCATGTGTGTGTTTTATTGTATTTGCCTTCTCTCACACACACTCGCACAGATGCACACACGCACTGTTCCAGGTGATATAATCCTTTTGCCCATTCGGGGAGTTCAGGTTTTGGATAGAGTTGCATTTCAAAACAAATTCAAGCAAAGTACACAGACGGATGTCACACACAGGCATACAAGGACACACAGAAACACTGGTATGCTGTCACACACACACTCCACTCTTACCAGATTTCTGCTGCAAGGAGTGTGGAGTCATGCAGGACCACTTAGCTGAAGCTGAACATTAGTGAAAGTGAGAAAGATGGACAGAAGGCAAAAGAAGTGTAGTGTGAGAGAGCTAAGGAGCATGGCGGTAGTAAGAATAGAAAGAGCCGGTCAAAGTGGGGAGATGGAGCAGGACGAGGGTGGAACAGGTCTTGTGTGTCAAGTGTGATAATATGAGCCTGTCTGAGGAACTACGTAAGGTCACACATGAGTTTAAGTGGTGGTCGGAGAGACACGGAAGGATCAGAGTGCCGAGTGCTGTTGCATGCTGAGGGGAACAAGCAACATCACCCAATATAAAAAGGTTTTAGATGCTTCTGTCATGTGAATTATGTCATATCAGTAAAGCTGAGTTGAAAAGAGACATTTTGGTCATTTACTCAGTATCTTAGTCATCTTCAAAGATTTGTTTGAGAATCGGATAACGACACTGGGTAATTTAATATTATTGTTCAGAGATTCAAAAGCTTTGGATATTCTACAAGATTGAAAAATATCTGTCCAGTAAATATGATTGGAGATGATTTTACACTCTAGCTATACAGCAGTACGGATGATATCAAGTCAGTGCAAACTGAAACGTATCAACAACCACTGGATGGATTGGTACAGATATCCAGGGTGCCTTGTACACAAGCCCGAATGATTTTGATGACCCCCTGCCTCTTTCATTTTCCTCCCACCAGGGAGTCTAGATTGTCTTCTCAGTCAAATATCTCTTTATCTATGGATTGGCACAAAGTTTGGTACAGAAAGTCATGTTCCCCAGAGGATGAACCCTACTCACTTTGGGTTTTTTCCTCTAGTGCCATCATCAGGTCAAAATTTCAAGTTGTACTTTACTTTAATTCATGACCAAATATCTGCAAAACGTAGAACATTCCCAGCCTAAGCTTTACTTTGTGTCACTTTAAATTGATGAAAACACTGATATTGGATCTGTACAGATACGACAGGTCGTTCAATACATGTAACTAGTTTAATATTGTAAGTATTGTATTTTTCACATCTTTGCTCACCCTATATGAAATCTAACAAGTTATATGTTAGATTACTTTTCTGCCCACATGCTCTTCACGCAAACAAACTACCTAACACACCCAACCCGATGGCGTGTAAATAGAACTTCATTTCTGCATGTCGTTATTAAACAATGTAGGCTTTTTACTTACAAATTGAGGTTTTACTCGTATGCCATTGGGTGAGAGCAGGCTGAACACAACCCAGAAGGATATAGGTTGCCAAAGACCTTTGTTCTGACACCAACCTCCTAGCCAATTGTTTCTCTTCACCGTGACTGCTAAAGATCAGATGGATTTGGTTTTGTCCAAGCTGATGAAAACACAGTAAATTAAGCAGTTTTTTTTTGTGCTGCACCAAAATGTCCAAGCATTGCTGTTGGAGAGAGAAAAAGGCATCTACAATGGTTCAATGGTTGACAGTGTGTCCTGTATCTAAAAGACAAAGGTGTGAACTTGTGACAGAATGACACTATCAGTGTCGTTAGCCTGCGAGGGCTCAGCAGTGAAGAGTCTGAGCTCAGCGACACACAGGAATAGAGGAAATCCGATTTTCTAACCCCGTGCGACCAGGATGTGATTTACCTCACTCCTCGTCTAGAAATATAGAAAAGCTCACTCATCATGTTCAGCTCTCACATTGTGGGAAATGAGATTTCCTTTTCTTGTGTGTGAGGCACCCACAGAATGTTGGTGGTGGGGGATTCATCAACTGAGATAATGAGAGTATATATATATAACTTTGATGTTACCATGGATCAAGGAAAAAAGTAAATATTTGGCAGAGGGACGGAAGATAAGAGAGATGGTCACAGGATAGAGGTGATTCATGAGGACTCAGCATTTTGGCTGTTAGTGTGAAGACAGAAGATAGTAGTTACACAAGTTAGAGTGGGATGGAGTAAGAAGGATGGTTCATGGAGACGGGGAATAAAGAGAAGAGTAACAATTTCTTAACTTTGCAGCAAAAAGTAAATAATATATAATAATAATAATATGTTCTACGTTTTGCAAAAATCCTCTGGAGAGAGAGGAAACAATGGAGAAACAGGAGAATGGCTAAAGGCAGACCAGGAATGCACAGTCATGCTGCTTTCTTGTGTTTAAGACAGATTTTGAGTGACTCAGCAGTGAGCTTTTGTTCCACCTGTATAGCAAGTTAATGGGCTCTCCAGGGATTCTAACAGCCCGTTCAAATCCCTTAAGCTTTTCTGCAAACAGTCATTCTGTTAAAGCAATGGATCATTATCGCCTCTTTCCACAAACCCAATCAGACCGAGCTTTATATGTCGTAGCAGGGACATGCTGAAAGGGAAGTGCACACTTGTTTCAATCAGCAGGAAGCATTTCCTTCTTGAATCGTGCTGGGAAAGTGCTCATTTGCTTGCAAGGCTCCTTTGAAAATCGGTGGGTGTGGACTCTAACACGTATCCTGGGCTGTTTTTTTTAAAAGCCTGCTTGAATGGCTCTGAAATCCTCCCCGTTAAGTCATCAGTGCAAATATCAGATTTATGTTTTTATGGAAGGCACAGTCCTGCATACATTAAAACATAAAGTGAGACGTTAACTACAACTCCTGAGGTGCATTTTGACACATTTAATCGTAGCTTCGGCAGGTGGAAGCTAATAATTCTGATATTGAGAAATGTGAAAAACAATCTACAGGTTAAACAATTCAGTTGTTACTTTTGGTTTGATGTTCGATGAATGCAGGAACTATGGCAGCGTGTTTTATATTCACTATCGCTCTGATTCACACCTCTGACTGGCCCCTTCTCCCTAGCAATGCTCATGCCACGGTTCATGGGCGATCTGAGGGGGGATGGCCGCCATCCCTCTTGTAAATAAAAGAGCCAAAATGCATCCCCCTTATAAACCTGCCATCCTCTAATCCCCTTGGAGCAGAGAAAGTGTCTTGCAGAGGGGTTGAAGCCTAACAGTGCTGAGTATCAATACATCTGTGGTGCTGTCCGTGGTGCTGAAGTAGTAGATAGATGCAATTGTGACTTTTTCTTCTGAGACCACTTCTCTCAATTTCGTCTTGGATCTTGGTTCTCTAAACTATATAGGTGCGGAAGGAAACGAGCCAAGTCCACCCCCCCCCCTGTGAACATTCACAAAATGCCTACTGCTCACTAGTAATGTAGTGTTTACATCTGTCCACTGTGCCAAAGTGACGGAAAACAAAATAATTCAAACTGTAGGCAATAACAAACCTATAAGATGTTACCGAACCGGTCCAAGTATTCTTGTGTGACATGTGTTTAATGATTCATTATTTTCCTCTAGAATGATCGAAATAAGGGGAAGTAATAAAATATGCCGACTTTAAGGAGCACAATGTCGAGGTCTAGCAGCAAAGGCTTCCAAGAGTTCGGGGTCACATCATCTGGAAAGCCCTGCATCCAAAAATGCTTTGTTCTCAGGTCTCCAAGGGACCACATTAGTCTACAGTCCTTTCAAAGGGACACAAGTACACCACTGTGCCATTCAGACATCTATGTCCAGCCACACACTGTACAAGACACCAGTTTTGTTGAGCCATTTCATGGAAAACATAATTGATTTATTCTTAAATCGCACTAGTATTCTGTTTTCCTCCGTGGTATGTTTTAATCTGTCAACATCAATACCAGGAGGAAGCGTAACGGTTCTTCACTGTGCACCTAGTATATTAATTATGTCTCAATGTTGGCTATGACAAGATCATTTTAAACAATTATTCTTCAGACTTGAATAGAAACTGTCATCAAATAGAATTATATTACATGTGCCAAGGACTTCCTGTTAATTAGTGTTGGTACTGAGGGAATCTTTTTCGGTGAAATAAAGTGAAACTAATTGAATTGATTACAAAATGAGGGCACGGAGTTTGAAAAGTCAGGGGCACTAGCGAGGTGCATTATTGGAAGTGTAGGATTGATTGTTTTTTGGAGCTTGATGATCCATATTATTGACTGAACGTCAGGATATTACAGCCACCGCCGCTTCAATTTTACATTATAAAAAGAGAAAAATAAACTTTAGACACTAATTGCTACTGTTCTCTTTTAGTCTCGGTGCCGAGGCAGTATGCTACACTTTTACTTTAAGGACAAATGACAATATTATACATAGAACATGCTTTGATTCAAACTTTATCTTACAGCGTAGCATTCTGTTCATTAACACTCATGTGTTGGCACTGATGTCATTTACTTTCTACAACGAGGTTAGAATAAGGTGGTTTGTATTTTTAGAGACCAAAGGCACTTACAGAAAACACACAAGTTAGACTGCGCTTGTTCAAAGACTAAAGTGATCTCAGGAGATCAGCCTCACGAACATATAAGCCCCGGGGGGGTTTGGTAATCCCAGACCGGTGTTTGTGAATGAGCACACGTGTGTACGCGTCAAGTCCCGTGCTTCAGTTTGGCATCTTATCTCTGAAAAAATAAGTGTCTAGTTCTGTGTTGGGAAATTCTTTGGGGAATGTAAATTTGATCCATATGTTACTTTTTCTTTCTCTGTCAACAGAGTGCATTGCCACATAAATAGGCATCTTGTAGTGACTGTGGGCCCACTCTTTGTTTTCTCTAGTTCTACGTCAATGCTTCAGCATACAGCTCCTTCTAACTACAAGTCAGTCTAATATACAGACCATGGGACTCTGCTGGTGGCTCTGACATGTGAGACTGGCTTTGTATTTGAAGAGTTCAGGTCCCGAGATCAGAGAGTTTCTGTTTTCTGTTATCTCATTGTGTCATTTTAGGATGAAGTACAGAAATATCTGTGTGAGGGACAGAAAGTTACCCAAAGGTGGGTTTCACATTGTTTTATTCGTTTTATTTTTATCGATGGGTCGTATTACTTGATCCCTTTCTCTCTTTAATGGTCTGAATACCAAATGACGTTAAACAGGAAGCCTTAAATCTGTGTCTCCATTCATTACGATAGAAGAGTAATATGTGCAATTTGATATTTGTGTCCTGTTCGCCATCAAAAACAGACTCCACTTATCACCATTATGCTAATAGGGATCGCTATTACTATGATCATATGCCATTATAAATAATGAAAGAATAAATACATGCGACTTAAATAAATGTTTTCCGCATTTTTCCCTCTTTATTTTTCCGGTTCACTCTGTTTCCACAGAGAGAACCTGTGTGGTTCAGTTCATGGCTGCCAAATCAAATGATTAAAGAGACTGTACAGATGTAAACATCTACTCATTTCTCATTCTGCTGTCCAAACACCTCCTTTTTTTCCCCCTCTGGGGTCATTCAGTACTTAATCTTAATAGACAGCATCTTCATTAAAGCAGAGACTCTGTCACCTCTGTTGGTGGAATCACTGCGGATGTGCATTCCTACCTGCTCGCTGCTGACAGGAAACCACACAGCAGGACTTTACAGAGAAAAATGGTGCAGTCAGACCAACAGCTGCAGCGACTTCTGCTTCTTGGAATCAAACTAAAAGCAAGATTTCACCATGAAAAACTGTAATATAATCTTGAATATATTCTCTCTGCGAGATTTTTTTTTTTCTGTTGGTTTAGATTAAAAGGCCAGAGAGAAATAATATCACCTCTCCTCCGCCCGAGCAAACTGAGATATCATCTGCGTGCACTTTAATATCTAATATCTTGTGCTCAGTCCGTGGAGAAATAGAAATAGGTTACTGAGGGCTGAGCTGAGATTAGCTCTTTTCTTTATCATCCGCTTCCTTTCTTCTCCTTAATAACAGAAGTAGAGATTCAACACACACGTTTGGTACTCAAACGTCTATCTCTTTCTCTCACAGGTGACTCCGTCCTCAAAGATCGTGGGTGACTTGGCTCAGTTCATGGTGCAGAACAACCTGACCCGGGCAGAAGTGGAGGAGAGGGCGGACGAGCTGTCCTTCCCCCTGTCTGTGGTCGAGTTCCTGCAGGGATACATCGGGATACCACATGGAGGATTCCCAGAGCCGCTCAGATCTAAGGTACAGAAGTTTGTCCTCGTTACACACATACGTACATGCCATTCTTGTCCTCCTGTAGTTTAACTGGATTTCTGAGGACTACATCTACAAAAGGGAAATACAACCACAACATTCATTTAGAAAATAGTAAAAAACTACAATTCTGAAGCCAGCGCTCTGGATTGAACCCTGATATAATAGAATGCATGCTTTAGTGGCCGTGGGATCAAAGGGGTTTTGATGGGTCTCAATAGGGACATTTTTGTCCTTAAGTGTCCGAGTGCCTCTATTTTGGCTACACAGTTCATTATAGACTTATTATAGGAGCTGATGTTGAAGCCATATGCATGACCACAGCCAAAATGATCCGTTTTTAAATCAAAAAGCCCAACAATGTCCCTGTAGGGGCACAAGTGCAAGTGAGCGCGCGCACACACTCAAATTCTGTCACATGCTTGGTTACAACTGACAGTTGCAAACGATGAAGAAAACCGTGATATTGGTCTGTCCTCTCGTCTCCTCTCTGTTTCTTTACCTCTGTCTGCTTCTCTTGTCTCCTGTCTGCATGGAGATACTCTCATGTGCATCAGGGGCCAACAGATTCAAGTCTCCGAGAGAGAGGCGCACAAACACACACACGCTTGAATAAAGGCAAATTTGTCACATTCTCACAGAAACCTGCTGACATATTGGCATACTTGACATTTCTTCCCAAAAGTTTTTTTTTTTCCTTTAAAGAAGAAAAAAAAATTAATGGAGACTTCTTTTCCCCTCAGTCGCAGCCACATATTTTTTATGATGTATTATCAGTGAGCCGGCTGGCGCCACAAATGTGAAATATTGTGTGCGAGACCCTGTTTGCACTTTTCCACAGGACACTCATTATGTCACCATGTGTGGCTGAGAATGTAACACTTTGTGCCTGCGTGTGTGTGAACTCACATTTTTGCAGAGCCGGAAATATAATTACCGGACAGATCAAATATAATTAGGTATCTATTTTCTGCCCTATTATTTTGATCAACTAATTAAATTCAGCTAATGCTGATTTTCTCCTGCCCTGTCAAGTTCATCTTTATTTTTAGCTATTTGATCCTTTCATAACCCTTCTATTACGTCTCCCCAGTTACTATTGCTCCCACACATCTTTCCTCCTCTTTGTTTACCTCCTGATGTCCTGTCACCCTTATCGTCAGGTCGTCCTTTCTCTCCCAGTCTCTGTAAACTGGTGAACAGGTGGGAGATTATATGATCAAATATTTGTCATTTAGCTTCCCAGCCAGTCCTACCCTTGCCAATAAAAGTTAGTTTTCAGTTTTGACATACACTATACAGCCGCTGGGACCGCTGCCTCTCTGTCAGTATCTCGGTCTGTATCTCCAAACTGTGGCATGGAAGTCGCTCCTATTAAACACACAATAGTGTGGATAACGTCTCTGTTTATTCTAATGATCTGCTTTTCTTTTCAGTCGGCACTGGAATACTTTATGCAGAGAGAGGCTCGTTTCTTCTGCAATCCACCCTCGATATTTACTGCACAAACACCGGGAGGCTTTTTTTTTTTTTCACACACAACTTACCGAAGAGCTCGTTCTCTCCATCACTCTAATTCGGTTAGATTCAGAGCTCAGCTTTGGTCCAAATGAGTTTTTACTTTCCTTTCACAGTGTCTTTATTCTTGCTTATTGTGTGCGCCTGTGTTTACATGCAAGCTTGAGATGAATCTGATACATTTCTCTGTCACCCGCTGAATATCTCAGAGTACTTTAAGAGTATAAATCAAAGTAATTGGTGTCGAGCTCCTGTGAGTCGGATAAAGAAAATGTTGTTTAAAGGGAAGAAAGTAAAACATTGCCTTATTTATTGAATTATTTTCCTAAAACTGCTTGTTGGAGTAGTTTGTCTTATGTCAGGCGTTGACCATAATTTGCTGCTACTTCACTGACTCAGTTCATCTTACTCATGGTGGATTGCTTGTTCCTGAGTAATTAGCTTATTTGTTAGCTGCTGTAAATGTTCTTGCATGCAAGCATAGACGTATACACCCTGTTCCATTGCTGCATGCAAGACCCGTGAGATATCTGTGTGTGAATGCATTATATCACATGCTCTCATGTGCATTGATCGCAGTCCCATCCTGCAAAAATGCACATTTGTATGCATGGGGAAAACTTTTCCTCGTCTTAGTTCTGTCCCGCTCAGTTCATGTGCGGCGTGGTTGGACAGAGAGAATGGTAAAGGGAGAGGAAAAGAAGAAAGGCAGGAGGGCAAAGGAGGGAAAGAGGGAGACTGAGGAGCTTAGATGGTGAGATGGGGCTAGAGGGAGAGAATAAGGAGGCCATCAGACACAAAGTGAATTCAAGAAATAAGATTATTGTCAAAAAATCCAGCACATCCCTCAAAGGCATCGCACTCGAAAAGAAAAGAAGAGGGGAAAAAAAATCAGTGACAATAAAAAAAGAGAGTGGGAGTGTGTTTTTGAGTGGTTTTAAGAGAAATGTGGAGAAAGAGTAAATAACCTTGAACGAAGCGTTTGTCTTTCCTTCATTTCCTAATGCAGACACACACACACAGTCTCTCTCACTCACTCACTCAAACTCACACAGTCACTCTTTGTCTATGTCTCACACTTAAACAATCAACCAGTTTAAGTGTGAGACATCCTCGGAGGATGCAATGTTAATGAGCCGGCCCGCCATCTTTGAAGTGTGTCTCTCTCTCTCTCTCTCACACACACACACACACACACACACACACACAAGTGAGTCAGCTATCTTTGAACTGTTAGCTCTGTGACTAATAGCATTGCACCGGGCCCCTTTGTCTGGAGATTCCTGCAAGGCACACACACATGCACTCATAAATGTGCCGAGATGTTATGCATACACAAAGACTATAATACGGTGGGGCACACACACGCACACGCACACGCACACACACACACACATATTTGCAAACACAACATTATGCACAGTATGTATGCAAACAGGAGACATATGATCAACTGAGGGTTTAGTTGGTGCACACAGTGCTTGGAGGAGTGAAAACACACATGCAGATTACCAATGCAGCGCTTAGGCGATGATTGTTTTGATCTGAATTAAGCGGAAATAAATATAGG
>NW_022280041.1:8670843-8684086 GCF_004355925.1 Anarrhichthys ocellatus | reverse complement strand
GTGTGTGTGTGTGTGTGTGTGTGTGTGTGTGTGGACTGTGACACCAGGGAAAATAAAAACAGAACCGCAGCCCTTAGGTCAAACGCCTGTGTCTTGACACCATCATGCCCTCAGATCGGTCGGTGTCTCTACAAGTTGTCAGATACCAACACCTGTGTGGGCAGATACGATATCATATCATTGGTGCTTTAGTTTCCCTTTTCTTTCCGTCTTTCCTCTCGTCTTTCTCCTCTGCCGTTTGCAAGAAGAAGACTAGGATGATGTGTCACATGTGCGGCAGCACTGCAGTCATCTGTGATGACACTTGAATGGAGAGGAAAGGTTGAGTTGCATAAAAGCGGATATCACTGCAGATCTTAATACAAGAGCGGTGTCACTTTTATGCAAATTTTGAAATAAATATAACTCGCATTGAGTTTGATATTCTCTCCAATTCAAGTGTTTCTCTCCCTCCCTTTCTCCGTCCCCCCCACCACAGCTCCCCATGTGTTTCTATCTTCCTCCTCCTTTAGTCTCTCTGTCACTTCAGTGCCTTGACAGGGTGCAGCTTTTATCCAGACCTAGAGTTGTGAATGTTTTACCAGCACTTAATACATCCCACATGGTTCAGACTCCCATGGGGAAACTATGTGTGGGGAAGCATTCATGAAGAATATATGACTTTAAATAAAACTTTTAGCAATCAGTTTGTTTCCCCTTTCTCTCGTGCCCTCCTACCTTCTCTTGTTTACTCTCCTTTAACTTCCTCGCTCCTCTTCTCTTTTAACCTCCTCTCCCAGGTGCTGAAGTCCCTCAAACGTATCGAGGGTCGTCCAGGCGCCTCTCTGCCACCCATGGACTTCAAAGTCCTGGAGGAGGGGCTCCGAACTGCCCACGGTGATGACATTAGCCCTGAGGATGTGATGTCAGCCGCCATGTACCCGAAGGTGTTCCAGGAGTTCAAGGAGTTCACTGGTGAGTGGGCCGTCTTCATAATGGATCTTTGTATTCAGATACTTGGATTACGGAGAGGCATCAATAAATTGTTTATTACAATTTTTGTTGTTGTTGTGCGTTTGATCAAATTGGATCTTGTTGTACCGAATGGCATTTCGTCTCGTTCTCACACACACAGGCTCACATTCTCATTTGTATTATTACTGGGGCTTGAAATTAGCTCGGAGAACATGCGAGTTCAACCATCAGGTAGAAAAGTTTTGCAGTTGCTGTATTTGGCAGTTCAGGGGGCAACACACTCACCTGTCTCGGGTGGTGAATTTACAAAATGCACATATACGAAACCAGAACAGCGAGAGCTGGTGCCAGAGGGAGAAATCAGCAGAAGCAGTAACAGCATTTCTTTAGCAGGTTTGAAGTAAATGCAGTCAGCAGCAGCATGGTTCTGGGGAAGGCTGTGATGTTGGAAGTTTGATAGGAATCTTTCTAGAGCAGTCGCATTTTAAAACTTGACTGGAAGTTGTTTAAAGGAGCTGCAGTAACATTCAGCTGCCTGGATTTACACGAGCTTAATTGCTGCTTTGAGGAGTGAGGAAGTGTTAGCATTGAACTGGTGGGGCCCTTTTTATGAGGAGCTTTAATTGTGTACAGCTGTTCCTTCACTACTTCAGCTTAAGAGTGAACAGACCCCTGAATCCACTTACCCCTCAGTCTTATTGAATATTCTATTTCTGATAATAAATATTGGTCCAAAACGATCTCCCTTTTTAAAGCTGGCATAGCCTGATGTCTCCAGGTATTGAAGTAGTTATGTTTGCATGCCCAGTGTCAAAATCATAAAGTAATGTTTGCTGATATTAAGGCCATCTCTGTTTCTCTTCTAGCTAACTTTGGTCCAGTGGACTGTCTCAGCACCAGGCTGTTCCTAGATGGACCCAAGATCGCCGAGGAGTTTGAGGTACGCGCCTAAATATTACACACCGTTTAAGATCGTTAGACCATAACGTGTGCATCTAGCAGACACGGAGGGTCACTGTTGCATTGTGGGAGGTGTGGGAAGCAGTGTTTTGGTGATAAAAGTCAGTGCATCTTGGCCTTTGCGGCACATGTTTTGACCTTTTCTTTTTTTGTACGTACTATTTTATGAAAGTACAGTACTAAATCGCATGTACTGATGCCATTCTAACATTAGCATTTCTTTTTTTTTTTTTTGCTCGAGAAGGATCAAAAACTGATTTAGCAGTGTCCAACAATTTAGACATCTATTACAGTTAACTGTAATAGATGTCTGAATTGTTGTAATTATGAAAATTAAGATAAAGAAATGAACTATAGGAATACTTAAACGATAGGGGATCGATAGGGAAAAATCACAATCAATGGTGTGATAACATGTATGTATCAGTCACAAACTGTCACTAATACTATGAAGACGTAGTCCACACTATTAATAACGTATTAAATTGTCCATTTAGCTGCTTCATTAGTTGTGATGTAACAACGGTTCCATAAAGAACAGACATTATCAAAGGGAAATTATTTCTCCATCACTGCAGGTGGAGGAGGTTTGATACAGTTTGGTGCAGAGTCACAGTGAAGTGGGGGAGGACAGAGATATTAACACGATATCAAGGGAACAACAAACTGCATTTTAATCCCTCCGGCCATCATATTGGCCTTCCCGCACAGAAATAACAGATTCATTTTGTCGTATGATGTTTGAGAGTGGGCCGGTGGAAGGCACTGAGGGCCCGTATCGCAGACCAAAATACAACAGTTACACATTTCTAAAGCTTGTACCAACTGTTTATCTTCCAACAGGGAGGCAGCTGAACATGCCGTCCGATGAAGAAAATAAAACTCACGAGTTGAATTGCTTTGCATGCAATCAAATTAGTGAGGCACGGGAATGTAACAAGCTGTCGGTGAGAGGATATGATGATTGTCTGCCACGTAATATATCGGCATCTAAGTAGCAAACCATTTCCTGTCAACTATAACGTACAGGAATATACAGTCAGCGGAAATATTTCAAGATGTCTGCTGTGCTGGTACAAGACAACGAGAGACAGTCCCTCTATATGTGATCAGTAAAGACATGTTTTGTTAGATTTGAGCTTTATTTGTACCTGAATTGTCAATTTAAACATTACAACATAAGAGTTTCCTGTGCGGAATGGAAATTTAAACTGTGGTACATCAGGTGCCTGAAACTGTTTTCCTTTCCAAAGAGAACAACCCTTTCATGGTTACTGTCCATAAAGGGTTTCAGAAGGATTGTGGTAATGTTCCGGACCATAGAAGGTTTTTTTTAGACAAAATTCAAGCTTTTTAAAGACCAAAACATGTTCAAGGTGTTTTTAAAATCCACTTCCACGATGACATTTACAGTTCTGTATTGAAAGAAATCAGTGTTGTGCTACCACAGGGACAGCTGATTCATCGTCTTCATATCCCTTTAGCTTTCATTTATCGTCATTATTTCAATAGCTTCAATTAAGTAATCCCCTCGAGCCCTTTTCTGCGTTAATGAAATAAAACATTTGTATGACAACATTGAAGGTCATCTCAATTCCCTCCAGCCATCTGCTACCTTTCACCATTTTCACTAAAGCTATATACTCTGCATTAGGAACGTCACAGTATCAACTTTCTACTACACAGTTATGGCGGCCAAAAGAACTCAGGATAACGATATTATTGCGAGAAGATAATAATAATGCCAGCAGTGAAATTCATCTTTTACTTTGTTTATTGTGTGTTTTGTCTCTTTTTTGATGGATAATTTACACTCACAATACGTGAGTGTAGGGAGGGTCTGTAACCCAAACTGTATAAATTAACTAATTTAAGCGTCGCTGGATTATGTACAAGCCATTATCATATGTGTATTATTACCATGGTATCAATATTAAATTTTTAAAATATCACAATTACAGTCAATATCAGTGTATTTTGCGACACCCCGACTCTGCGTCATTCACGCTCCTCTCTCCAGCACTTCATCGATTGCAATTCAGCTTTTCCATCTACATCCCTCTTCTTTTGATCCTTTCAATACTTTCTCTTGATTCTCTCATTATGAGTAAGATTATGAGTAAGATTTAAATGACTGATTCAGAGCGGCCAAAGGCAAACACGTTTAATTACTGCTCCATCTCACTGCAGCAGAACGCTTCTAGGCTTGTTGTTAATTGATTTTTATATTACGAGGGACATGGGGAAACACTGCTGCTTTGCTGTTGTATTGTTAGCAAAGAATCAGGAGCTGCATCGATTGTTCTGATCTAGGATTGACCCAGAGACAGGCAGACCCCCCCCACCCCACCCTCCGTTCTTCGTTAATCACCCGTGGGTGTGTATCATTTGATGCAATGGTCACAAATGTGGCAGGACAAGCTTCAGTCAGACCACGAGCCACTGATTAGAACAAGTCCTTTGGATGTTTTGATTAAGAGCCTTGGCAGCTTCAGCAGTTTGTTTTAGCGTGTTTATTTGTTTAGAAGCCACCGTTTGTTCTGTGCTGTTCTTTTTTTAATTCCTACAATATTCATCAACAAAAATGGCTAAATAACCAACAAAAGGCTGCAGTTGTCGAACAGGATAAATAGATTTAATATCCATCTTCCAATCTGGTAGTTGTAGCGATTTTCTAACCGTCACTTATTTAAAACAAGTAACCTTGTATCTAACCCATCTTAGCTTTCAGTGACTCACTTTTCTTTATTCCCTCTAAGTGGAAAAACTCATCATTCAACCATTTCCCAGATGCAGAACTGTTGTTTTGTTTTTCCACCTTCACTAGTCACCTTCCCCTTGCTGCTGTTTATCTAATCAACACTCCATCAGAACCGTTGTCATTTTTTTTGGAACTTTCCGACTCTCCGATTTCTGCTCAAACATCATTCATCCCCACAGAAACAAACTCCCCACTGTTGTCACAACGATGGGTACTCCCGGCAGATCAGGTCCGATTAGCGGGACCGAGCGAGAGATGGAATGAAAACGCGTCAAAAGAATGACCTGTCACAAAGCAGCATGATGTTTCTGTTAGATGTCTTTTTTTCTGTTAGTCGGTAGAATTCCTCAAGGGGAAAGAGAAGCTCCTGTATTATTATAAAAATAAATATAATGTTAAACTATAATGTTATCCAGCACAGATCTTCAGGCAGTGAGTTCCACAGCTGAGGGGTCCTGACTGCAAAAGCACAGTCTCCTTTAGTCTTTGGGACTTATGATCAGCCAGCAGAGCCCTTCTTGAGGATCTGAGGGCGGTGCTCTGGCTCACAGTGGAGCAGCTATACAGCTTGGAGATAAGCCACAGAGTGCTTTAAAGCTGATCAGTGATATCTGAAAAATCAATTGTGAAACTTACTGGTAACCAGTGAAGAGAGGCTGGGCTGAAATCTTGTCTTTGTGAAGAACCGAGCAGCTGCGCTTTGAGGCTTAACCCTGAACACAATGAATGACAAAAGTACAACCGAGATGATATAAAAGCATGAATGACCTTCTTGAGATCAGGCTGAGAGAGAAAAAGATGATACTCATATTGATTAAGACATGATTGAATGACTTTTTAAACTTTTTTTTTTTTTTTTTTTTTTTCAAATGAAAGGTCAAATATTACCCTCAGGTTTCTGGCTGCAGGATTGACATTTCTACAAGATTTATTTTTTACATTTGTAGGCCAAGATGTTTAGACTTTGGATGGCCAAAATGATTTTTCATTTAGCTGGAGAAGGTTTCGGGGCATCCAGCACTTTATCTCTGACAGACAAGATACTAGCTGATTGCCTCCTTCACTGTTTTTCTAATAAGACATTTGTGTGACATCCACATAATGATATTAGTGCTGAATTTTGTGTTTATGTATTATGTGTCTCAGTCAGATGTGTACATAGAGGGACAGGATGGGGCCTATTACTGTCGGAACAATTGATTTCGCTGTTGTCATTACTATTCCATTTAATTTAACCAATTCAGAAGTGATGTTCATGAAAGTAGGCTGAGGCAGATCCATTGATATCACTGTACTGTGGTAATCACTTCTTGTGTATCAATAGAGAGGTGACCTACAGGACATATGGGAACACACATAATCACAGCATCGAGACTCACAACACCTCAGTGCTGAGGCCTTAAAAGTTTGTCTGATGAAAGTCTCAGAATCAATACTTCACTGTGTGTAGGTATAGACATTGTTCAGAAGTGTCGCTATCTTGAAACTAATAATGCCTCTGCCCACAATAAGAACACACCGTTGGATGCATGTTGCGTCACTGTCCTCGGGTCTCACATCTCCCTTGTATTTGATATCTGGGTTATTAAAACATAGACATCGCTGGGGGAAATTGAGTTGCCTCAATTCCTGACAAGTTGACTTTTTTTGGTGATATGAGGTGTGTGCATGTGATACCCATGCCGCTTTGATGCGAGTGTTATACACGAAAGAGGCAGGTTGACTGCTGCTGCAACCTTTTGAGATACAAATCAAGAGGGAAACTGCTGTTGTCAATCGCACGGACAGATAGTGTGGGTGTTGTAGAGTGTCAGCCTGTCACAAATGGTAATTAGTAGGTGCTCATAAGAAGCATATCTATTTTTGTGCTCATGCTGATTGCTTTGTAGAACTATAGCCGGCACTGTTAACGCAGAGATGAGCCCTGAGGTGAATAGCACTCATGCACTCCAGCATGCATACCCCAGCCCAGTCCTCCAGCTAGAAAGCTCTGGTACACCTTTGTTTGCAGAATACATGTGTATGTAGAGTTATATAAGCGGCCACTATATAGACATATGCCTGTTAAAAGCACTGAATAAACAGAAAACTACAGGATTGATGCAATAAATACAGTAGGACACCATAGTTACAGAACAATGTGTTTTTTAATGTTAAATTATCTGTGAGGCATCAACCTTTGAGCTTGTGGTTGTGAATTTTATTGGCATTTGTGGTGAATCCACAGGGACAGCAGCAACAGACGGCCAGTGTCCATCACAGAGGACTCCTGCTGAACTTTGGCCACCACACTGTTACCTGTATATTTGGAACAACATCTGTTTGTGAGCTCTTGGCAGCTGGAGTGTGTGTGAGGCACACAACGGAAATCTTTATCAAAACCGATTCAAGCACCAAATCTCTTTGAGCGCCGACTTAGACCTAAAGCCCAGAGTTGTCAATGTTGTGCGAAGTAGATATTAAGTCTTTCACAGTAATCATTTGGTATTGTTAAGCACTTCATTTCAAGCCTGTTGAGAATCCAGTTGGAGCGCTTTATCAGCCAAAAAGTGAACAGCGAGCCTGCAAGACTTCTCTTTGTGCAGTGAACGTGGTGGGACGACACAAAGACTACGCTTTGTTCCCCACTTTTTTATTTTGCATAATTTCTTAATGCTCTGTAAAGATTTTGAGTCCTACATCATCGTCTTTTATTTTTTTAAATCAAATGACCACTTTGTGAAACAGCATCTGAAGGCCATTTAGAGCGCATAGTATGCACACTCAGGCCTACACACGGGTGACGGCTCTGCCCGTCGCTCGTGTCCTTCACCCACGCACGCATGCTGGAGAGCACAAACAAAGATCTCGACCTATCTGGCATGTGTTGATGACTCATTGTGGTATTAATCATGTTTGATGGAAATATAAACACAGATCTGCACAAACACGGAGCCAGTCGTTCACACACCCTGTCAGTGCTAATGTGCGCAGGCACCAACACACGGAGCTGCGTTGGCCGCAGTAATCTCATTACTCTGTCACTGTCAGTATTAAAGTCATATCTGAGACATGACGTGAAGCAGACTGTGAAACTTGTTTCAATGTCAGAGATGCTTTAGCACCGAATGCGTACGCAGTTGAATTTGACAGAAGAAGCTCTGTGCTTGAGGGTGCTGTGTTGAATGCATGCGAGGGCCATATAGATGAGAACACAGCAGATGCATCACTGAGATATGGAGCATACATAATGCACGAGAGATGCTATCGCATGTATGGTAATAGGAAACAAAAAAGGGGGGGGTGGGCTGGGTGGTTGGAGTTGGGTTTGATAGAACTTTGAAACCATTCATGTCGTGTTTTTGAGGGTTTTGGGGACACAATTTCAGAGTTCAAACAAACATATTCTTTTTGTATAAAGTATTCTTTTATACATACACGATAAACTGATTGCACCGGCAAGTTGACGCGTAGCGCTCACTGTAGATGCCTCATAGACGGATGTTCCAGCAGGCGGTGCTTTGGTATAAATGCATCGCATTGTTGATTGTGGCGGGACGGCTTGAGGAAGCTCTCTGAGAACAAAAAACAAGTATAAATTCTTGAGAATAAGCTCTCTATTTGTCAATTTTAATTGACAAGTGGCAATCTAAAGTCACACTTTTGATTAATGTAGCTCAGTGCATGTATTGCATCATTTCCAGTAGTACAAATACAGTAAAGTGCAAGTTTTTATACACTAAATGTAACAATAGACAATGAGACTATAGAGTTCATACCGTACTGTCTAAAGATAGGGGCGGTAGGGTGGAATTGGGATGCATTTGTGTTGGGCACGAAGATAATAAGCCCTGGTATATGACCTGGAGTTGGTTTAACAATGAAAGCAGACTGTTAGGGGGGAGGTCAGTGTGTATCAGGTGGGAGTAAGCAGTGAGTGTGTGAGCTTGTCTGATTAATCTGTGAACGTCTTAATGCATCTCTGGTGTTTTTCGATATATCGACCCAGTGCACTGAAGTCTAACTCTGTGTAAAACTTTGGCATACACACACGGTTACATCTTAGACAAAATCATCTTCAAAAGAGTCCATAAATCTTGTGCAACTCTTCAAAGAGTGCGCATACTGTATTTTTCATGGGCAACAGTTGTGAGGAGGCGTAGTGTTGAAGCCACACAGTTGGAAAGGGGAAGGCGGCAGTTTGTTTTTTGCAAAGTGCTGCCATGAGCCTGACAAAACGGCACAAGCCGGAGAGAAGTTCAGCGTAGAGGAGGGTGGAGAGAGAAGCGGAGAGGTGAAGATTGAGTGCCAGGGACAAGCAAGAGAGCGAGGGAAGCAGATGAAGAGTCGGAGAAAGACAGAGGCAGAGTAAAATTGAGATCAATACATACCTCCAGCAGCACATGTTTCCGTCTTCTGACTGACTTAGTTTGGAATATCAATGGAGACTCAACAGCCGAGACGGTGATGAGAGGAACAGAAAAGGATGCGAGGGGAAGGGTCGAGTAAAAGCAGAGGAAAAGACAGACAAAGTAAAGAGAAGCCAAAAGAGGCAGATGAGGGAAATTAACAACGGCATGAGAGACGGAGCCAGGCCCCAGATATGGGCTTGCAAAAATAACACTGCAAAATTGAAAGCTGCGACACATGGGAGGACTGACAAACAGAGAGATTGAAAGCCAGACGGAGGAAGTTGGACAAATGGAAAGACGGAAAAGGGAAAAAATTCTGACCGGTGAGATGAGATATTTGAGAAGAGGCGTGAGATAAATGAAGAAGTGCAGAGGCTGGTGTCGAGGGAAAGACGAGCGAGACAGAACGCGGCAGTGAGCAGAATGGATATGAGAAGGAAGGAGTGCGTCTGGAGATAAAGAGAGATAGAGTCGTGTCTTTGTCTTAAAATGACACTCAACAGGTCAATATCTTATAAACACATGTCAAATGCCCTTTCAGCTGAACTTTGAAGACCCTCGAGTCGTGTCTTAAAAGGTCGAGTGCTGGTGTAAAACTCTTAGGCTGCTTTTATCCCCCGACCTGTTTGGTGCATTTGTCTCTTAAGTTTGGTTTGTTTAGGCTTGTGTCCTATTATAAAAGGTAAGTGAGAGACAATGACATGTTTAATCAGTTGTTGCAGTAGAAATCAATTAATGATTACTGAATTCCATTTAGCTACTTCAGTTTCAGGATCCTGGTTTATTCTGAGTTCATATCAGAGTTATTGTATTTACAAGTCGAAAAACTTGTATATAGCGTTCATATCAACATATCCAAGTCGTAATTACAACTGAGACACGCTGATATATCAGACTTGGCAGTTAATAATACATTAGTGCGTGATAACCAAACATGTAAAAGCTTATACTGTTGTTTATGTTGTGTTAAACACAAATTGAATGGATGGTGTTATATTGTCAATTCACAGTTGATGTTCTCCATCTCTGCCATCCATCTCATATGAAAGCAGCATCACAGTCACGTCTTAGTAATTGTATTAATAACACCAAAGCGTTTCCTACTTTGTCAAGTAAAACATGTGAAAAAGGCTTATTGAGAACCTCCACCTTTTCATTCTAAACATTACCCGACCATAAGATCTGCAAACACAGATGTGCAGTGCTTACAGCTGCTGATTCAATGTCGTGCATTAACGAAGCTGCGCATTAGTGTAGAATACAACATTCATAAGATGCCACACTCTTTGATTTATTTATGAAGCTGTTTGATTACAATGAGGCTTAATGAGTCTCTCCTCATGAATCTGTCCGTGTGTCTCAGCCCTCCACCAAGTGCATGCTTGGAAAAATTCCAGCCCAGCGAGAGGCTAAAAGGAAACGAGGAATAGAAGCAAACATTGTGCATTTTTCGCTTCAATAAGTTTTGCTTTTTTTTTTTACATTTCACCAAGCTCTGCAAATTTCTTTCACGCTTTAGCTGGACTTGTGCAGCTATAGGTGCCCATGTATTCATTTATATTTTCTAGCATGATCTTAATTTCTGTCCCATGCTCCTTCACACTCTCACTCCAATTCATTCATTCTCTTCAATCCTCTACTTGTCTCCGGCTTCGTTTCATCTCAGGTGGAGCTGGAGAGGGGGAAGATCCTGCACATCAAGGCGCTGGCACTGGGTGACCTGAACAAGGCCGGCCAGAGAGAGGTCTTCTTTGAGCTGAACGGACAGCTGAGATCTGTGCTGGTTAAAGACACTGTTGCCATGAAGGTACACAGAAGGGATGGGGGGGGGGGTATAGATAAATGATGGATGGGATGGTTTGAGAGGAGGATACATGTCTGCAGGTTAATGATGAATGGATGGATAAAGGGAAAGTTCCTTATAAAAAGTGATGTTGGATCTAAGCGTAAAAAAAGATTTTATGACTGATGTGCACTTGGGAATTTATTCATAGAAACAAATAGCTGTGAGGAGTAGATGGAGGCTTAGCAGGGAGGAAGGTTTCAATGGGTCCAATGACTCTATGGATGGATCGTTGGCTGCATGGGTGGATGAACGGAGGCAGGCATGTGCAGATGGCTTGGATGGACAGATGGATGCATGAAATGTCTCTTTGTCTCTCCACACAGGAAATGAAGTTCCATCCTAAGGCTCTGAAGTCTATCAAGGGTCAGGTGGGAGCACCCATGCCTGGAAAGGTCCTGGAGGTCAAAGTGGAAGTGGGATCCAAGGTAAATTTACTGTCAACCCTTTTTCTCCTTATACTGCAGATAGCTTTGCTTTTATGTGACTGGTATTTTTTTTGTGGTTATCCTTTGACTGCAGTGCTTGTTCAGTGATCTGCACATTTGACTCCTGTTGTTAATGCTCTGTGAACTCTCTCTGCAATCATGAAAGGTGGAGAAGGGTCAGCCGCTGTGTGTCCTCTCGGCCATGAAGATGGAGACGGTGGTCAACTCCCCGGTGGCCGGTACCGTTAAGGTGGTTCATGTCACGACCAACTCCTCCCTGGAGGGAGATGACCTGATACTGGAAATCGAGGAGTAGAGTGAGAGGGCAGAAAGGAGGGGGAGTTAAATCATCTGATTCTGGAAATGTTGAGGTGGAGGACTAGGGAAGGTTACAGAAAAGGAGGAAGGGGAAAACACTTGCATCTCTGGCAGGACATTTCTGCCCCTGATTTGTACATATCTGATAGTTACACTACGGAAAATGAAGCACAGCTCCACACACATCCAAACACCGGATGGGTGTAAATAGTAGATAATGTGATAATCCTAAATAATATATTAATTTGATTCCTTATTGATTTGTAGCACTAATCAAATGATCTAACCCTCCCAAAAGCAAAGTTATTCCCGTAGGTGTGGTGATTAGGTGTAAAATCAGCATCTCTCAATACATCTCTTAATGTCCTGTCAACTTGTGGAGAATAAGATTTTTTTAGAAATACATACAAATGAATTGTGATACATTCCATTCCTTAAATGCTAGTCTTAAATGTGATGTACTACAAAATAACAATGTGTAACACTAACAGGGTTGGAACATCTCCTTGCAATTAAATGCCACAATTTCCATTTCTATGCTGTTGATGTTGCCTAATATATTCAAAGTGAGTAGGTGAGACTTTATGTTAATGACGACTAAATGTTTTTCCGAGTACTCAGCGGGGGATCAGACAAAGGAGGATAGACTTAAGGAGGTATTACCAAATCATTTTTTCGAATGCTTGCCTTTGTACGACATCATTGGTCACTGACTTTGGTCACCGTGGAGTGGTAGCATTTGTACTTAAGTAAACTTTAAAGACAACAAAGCACACTGGGGGTTTACACGAGAACTGAAGGAAAGAAATCACAATATATTCGTCCAACCTGTTTTAGACATGTGACAAAACCCTTTCACAATAAGAGAAGCACAACAAAGCAAGAGAGACGTCCAATGTTGCACCAAAGTGAAAAATGTCTTCTGTTACTGTATCAGTAACAGTAGATGGTTTATTTTTTTAAAGATCTTGTACTGGTGTTGAAAATGTTTCCCCATTCACACCTGTCTTTAAAATCCCAAATTCATAAGCATGCTATAGAAACATGGTTGACATTAAGCTGTCGGCCATGTTGGAAACACCCAAATAGGATTAGGGATGTGATTTTTTACAAAGTACCTCTGTTATGGTTGGTTGAAATGTGGCTTTTTAAATCCTAAACCAGCTGCCCACTAACACTGATTGAGCTCTATCTGCTGGATCATTTTAAAGGTCTTAAGTCAGCATTTGAGGCCTTTCTTTAGTCTCTGGTTTAATATTGGAATGTAATGGAGAAGTTGTCAGAGCAGCGGCTCCACCTGGGAGAGATTATGGTGAATGGTCTTTTGGCTGCATGGGGATTTTAATGCTAGGTGGAAATAGGATTACATGAAGACATGTGGTGTTATTTTCTAAGTCTCAGCTGATTAATTTATGAATTAATTCTCTGTCAAATGATGTGAAATTAGCCGGACTAATAAGAGACTCTGGAGACTCCCAGCAGCAGCACTTGGCTTTATGTTTCTTGTGTGTGTGTGTGTGTGTGTGTGTGTGTGTGTGTGTGTGTGTGTGTGTGTGTGTGTGTGTGTGTGTGTGTGTGTGTGTGTGTG
>NW_022280041.1:8667546-8670833 GCF_004355925.1 Anarrhichthys ocellatus | reverse complement strand
GTGTGTGTGTGTGTGTGTGTGTGTGTGTGTGTGTGTGTGTGTGTGTGAGCAAATTTTAAGAGAGTCAACCAGTACCCATAATGTTGCACCTCCAGAGCTGAAAGCACATTCTAAAAGGGATGAAATATTCACGCGCACGCACTGATGCAAACATATTCACGTTAACACTCCCACCCCCCCGAGTGCTGCCTGGATAAAAAGAAAACCAAGTGCACCTCACGGTGGTGTGGCTATGTCTAGTAACACTGTATCCTAAAAATTGAACAGCGATGCAGCAAGAACCTTACTCCGCTATCAGATGATGCGGGTGAATTAAACGTCCAAGATTTTAACTCAATTTGCCACTAATGTCTGTGAAGGTCTTGAACCTGAAAGTGATCTATGCTGAATTGAATGTTCACCCCGACCAGTGAAAGTAGACAGTGAACCGAAAAAACGTATTAATTACAGTCGGAAAAGTGTCACAGCATGAAGTGTTTGAGACAGCGAGCCAGAAAAGACACAACAGCAACTCACTGTTCCTCAAGGCCTGTGCAGCTTACATGTCTCTTCGCTCTCCCCAGCCCACTGCCATGCATCAATGCACTGCCTGGCTTTATCAATCTGTATTTGAAATCCTTTGAAAGAGATGGAGATGAAATGGTGAGATTGTGTGAATGAGTGTTTTTGACAAGCTGTTGCACAATAATGTAAAGTTCCCTCCTCCTCTCTTTACTGACTCTCCTCGTTTGTCTGCTTTTCCTGCCTCATCCCTCCATCCAACCAGCTTCATCATGTTTTCCACTCCCCCCCCCCCCCCCTCCCCCCTCCCAACAGTGTAAACTTTCACATGTAAGATGTCATCAGCTCATGCAATAATGCAGACTTTACCGCAGTGTTTCTCTGTCTAAGCCAGCAGTGATTATAACGACCATATTTATGACAATGTACGACTGTTTAGTGTCTGGGGAGGAAACATAATACATTTGAGAGAAGTAAACATAGCAGGAAAGGGTGATAAAACATTGACCTGTTCTTGAGCTCACACTATCAAGAGGTGAACTATTGCAGAGTATAAAAATAGGATCTGTGACATTTCTTTTTTTTCATTCAATTGCTTTCCTTTTGTGTGTTTTTATGAAACCAAACAAACTGTTTATTTACTCTCAGTACAGCAGGCATGACTGCAGATTCAGAATGTCTCCCTGGAATTTCTATCAAAATGTTCACTCGTAGTAAAGTTTTCTTTCCTTTTCTTATTTGTAAATAATCCTAGTTGTGAAATTTACATTTCTGTTTCATCATTTTCATTTACTAAGGCAATTCACATGTAAAGATCCGAGTATGTATGTTTAAGTGCTAGGAAAGACTATGAGCTGGAGGGCACAAAAAGGGAAACCAATAATATAAAAGCGATACAACAACAAGCATTCTTGTTCTATCTGTACTTACAAATAAAGTTAACTGTAGCTGAATCTGCATTGTGTTGGTGTGTATTCAATATTATACACAGATCAACCCTGAGCAATCCCACAAATAAAGGTCAGCTTAAGTTGATGGTTTTCAAAAGCAGATGTCACCAGCACAACATAAGACGTACAAGATCCTGTCTGTTCAGGTCTCACTACAAAGCAGACTAATCAGCTTAGTACTGACCACAGTAAAATCAGCCCGTTAAATCACAACTCTTTCACAATAATATATCCAACTGGTAATTAGATTTCAATAATAGAAGTCAAAAAATAGCCATAAAGTCATAGCATAGTATGTCATAACGTACATAACAAACCCTGATGTAGTAAGCCATAAAACGTCTTAGTATAGTATGCCAAAAATAAATTGCAATATAGTAAGCTATATAAATGTCACAGTACAGTAACGCATGTAAAAATGTATACTATGCCATTAAAGTGTAATGATAAAGTCAAAATGTTATATAATGTCCAAATATATATAAATGCCATAGTATATAATAAAAAAATGTAAAAATTTATGGTGTAGTATGTCATGAATAATATTATAGTATTGTTTGTCATGACATTACAATATTGCAGGAATTGTGAGGTCCGGTCCAGATGCAGAATTAACGACATATGTCGATGGGGAGCCTCGTGAGGTCGGTGGTGGTTTAGGCAGGTGGCGAGGAAGAATGGCCAGGAACAGGTGTGACACATGCACGTGAGCAGTTTGTTTGTTAGTTGCATGTGCGGGGTAGTGCACATGTCTCTTTTTATTCTTATATATTTTTAAAGGGACCACCACAACAAGTTGAAAATGCCAACAAACGTTCTGTGAGGTGTGTCAGCTGTGGAGGCTGGACCCGGCCGAAACGCCCCATGCCTCCGCTAAAAGAGAGGAGAGACCGGAGAAAACACAAGCTTCTCGAGTAAAAAGACGCGTACAATCATGTTTTAAGATGTACGAGTACTTAAGAGAGGTGCCAGCATGAAGACCGTCTCCCCTCTGGGGAAAGACCATGATCAACACCTGGTGGACGAGCGTTGGTGCTTGTCCGGCGGCTTCCTGCGGCGATCAGAGAGCTGTGGCCGGTTGGAGGAGATGGAAAAGTAGGCCAGTAGGAGGTACTGGAAGTGGGTGAGAGAAGAGTTTTTTGTGTGTGTATACATATAAGTCATAGTATAGTATGCCATAAAAATGTCATAAGTCATACTAATGTCACAATATAGTATGTCATAAAATAGTCTCAGTACAGTATGCCATAAATGAGTTAGAATTCTATAGTATTAGCCATAAAATGTAAAAAATATTACAATAAAGTATTCCATAAACAAGTTCTAAAAATGTTACAGCATACAGTATTTCATAAAAACATGTCATAAATATAGTATATAAATGTCATTAAAAATGTGAGTGTACTATGTACATAGTGAAATTGATCTTAAAATGGTCACAAATGTTTATTGCATTGATTTGAAAGGTCCATATTCCCATAAAAACACCCATATATACTCTATACTGTGTATTTAAAAGTGTAGCATGAGAAATGTGTTGATGAAATAATCAAAAGGCATTGCAGACGTGATTTTTATGAATTCATTTCTTTGTTTTCTATGAGCAATCACAGTAATGTTAATGAATAACTCAGACAATGCACAGGCAGTTTAGTGATATCCCCTCAGTTGTGCTTTTAACCGGTCTTGAACTATAAATCCAGAGTCCTCGGTCTTGAGTACTACAACATTGCTACACACAAATACCAAATCCCCTATTAATCATCTGTGTAGCTGAGTGAGTGAACAAAGTCATAGTATAGCATGTCGAAAACAGTCATAGTATAGCATGTCGAA
>NW_022280041.1:8638821-8667536 GCF_004355925.1 Anarrhichthys ocellatus | reverse complement strand
AAACAGTCATAGTATAGCATGCCGAAAACAGTCGTAGTATAGCATGTCGTAAAAAATATAAAAAAGTCATAGTATAGTATGTCGTAAAAATATGTCATAGTACAGCACGTTGAAAAAAGAGCCATATTCAAGAATTCAAGGATAATTTATTGTCTTTATGCAACAATCAAATGCATTTGTAGCCCATTTTCAACACAAAAACAATTCTTTGGACAGATAATATGGCTGGTATCTTAACATTAAAATGTCGATATCGGAAAAACATTTTCCATCAACTTTACAATATGTTTGAGCACCATGCGTCATTGATGTAAACAGTCAACCTCTTGTCCCACCGTAGACTTGTTTTGCAGTCTCCCATTGAGTGAGACTTGATGTGGGCTCAGTAGACACCAACCTCCTGTCGCTGGGTTTGCCTGAAGTCTTATTTTCCTGCGACCGAACATCAGACTGCCAAGAGTAATTTAGGTGGTAGAGGCATAGGTCAGGGGAGTCAAACTCATTTTCACATCAGCATCATGGTCGCCCTCAAAGGGCCAGTTGTAAATGTACCTACTCCTAATATATTGGTAAATAGCTCTCTGCATTTGATTAGTTTATTCAAGTGTGAAAATATTGTACATCGTTATATAAAAGTATGTTTAAGCACATTTCTGTTATAACTCAAATCCCTTTAATTTAGGGTTAAGAAACCCACATTACTCTATCAAAAATCAAACTATTAAAGACAAATATCAAACATGTTATTACAATATCTTTGTTCAATGCTTAAAATCCTTTCAAGGGTGCGTTTGCACAATCCCACGTGAAGTATTTCATCTGTTGTAAAGCCACGTTTAAAGTAGTCTTCAATGTACAGTAACCAGCCAAAGAGCTGCTTTTATGACTGTGTTTAAGTATCTCATAACTTCGACTGTGGGGATATTTTTATTATCAAGTCTAACTTCTTTTTGCTGGCTGATTCGCGGGCCACATACAATGACGTGAGTTTGACACCCCTGCCACAGGTCCTAGCTGGGTTAGCTTAGCTTCCATCTCGGCTCTCCTACCTTCGGCTGTTGGGTTGCGTTTGGTCCGGCAAGTCTGCTTAGGCAATTAATAGTATGTGGAAAAAAGTCAAAGTATATGTTGTAAAAATGGAAAACAGTCAAAGTATAGCATGTCCTGAAACCTCATAATAGAAGTGGATGATCACACACTGCTCTCATCTGGGAAGGAAAAAGACACCATCAATTCCACCCACATCTGTGCCTACTAATACAATATCTAATACTATTACGACAACATTTGCTACTGCATGCACAGGAAAACATGTATATTGTGACAATTTCCACGCCGGCAACCTTTCTATACAGAGTTTCTCATTAATTGCCAAAGTCTCTTGAAATATGTTTCACTTCTCACCGGTTCAGCTGGCTGGCCCTGTCCGGGGCGTTTACTCTGCATTGGTGCGCAACGACTGGCTTTAAAATTAAATTGATTGCAACCCCAGCTTTCCAGCAGCCTTTGCTACTTCCCCCTCCCCCTGCTGGGAGTGACGGCACCTCCTGTTATCAGGGGTGGACTGAGTCTGTGGTGATGTCGGCAACCCGCCCGACCTGTCGAGACACATGGACCCCGTCTCGTTGAACATGCTTTGTGAGTGGGACTTGTTGCAGTGTCATCACCAGTCATATCTATACAACCATTGTTTCGGATTCAATATTTAATAAACAGTGTAAAGTATTGCCGTCAAATATAATTAAAATTGTTTACCAAATGTATACTTAGTATGCATTTCAAATAATATATTTATCATAATTATTGATGTGTTCATCAATTAAATGTTTCAGCTAATTTTAACAACTTCATTCATTCATTATCCAAACCGCTTATCCTGTTCAGGGGCGCTGGAGCCGATCCCAGCTGACATTGGGCGATGGCAGGGTCCACCCTGGACAGGTCGCCAGTTCATCGCAGTGCACATGTAGAGACAGACAAACATTCACGCTCACATTCACACCTACGGGCAATTTCAAGTCTCCAAATGACCTGAGCTGCATGTCTTTGGACTGTGGGAGGAAGCCAGAGAACCCACACTGCAACGGGGAGAACATGCAAACTCCACACAGAAGGACCACCCGGGATCAGGGATCGAACCCGGGCCCCTCTTGCTGTGAGGTGATAGTGCTAGCCACTACACCACCGTGCAGCCTAGATTAACAACAATATACTAAACTAGGCTATATACATCATCGTGTAGTAGTTGATTTACATTTTGTATTTAGAATTTCCAAACTAGCAACAGATATTGTTAAATATGTGAAGTCAAAAGTGCAATATTTGTACTTAGTGACTGTTTATGAAAGGCTAAACATGCAGGCTGTAGAAATATTTAACTGAGGTCAAAAAACGGTTTGATCTCCAGTTTGCTGCAAACTAACATATTTTATGTTAGTTTGCTGCAAACTAACATATTTTATGTTAGTTTGCTGCAAACTAACATATTTTATGTTTGGTGCTGTTAAACATTCAAGGCTTCAAAAGTTCAAAAAGAGTCACATTCGGTAAGACCCGGCATCTAATTGGATCTCTGCTTTTAATTTAGGTTTTACAGTACTACAGCCTTTTTAAAGACACACTAATGTGACATAATATATTTTTCTGAAACAGTCAAAGCATCAAGACAATATTTTGCTTCACTGGTGTTCCCTGACCCTGAGTTCATCCAGCATCCACAGCTGGTCTTGGAGGCGGCCGAGCTGCTTCTGAAAAACACATTACAGACACACAATCCTTCAAATATAGAAGTCATTTCACTGTGGCTGTGTTCCTCAGGTCCACCTCTCCCTGACGTCCTGTTCTGCATCCAGTCTGCTGCTCCTCCTTGAAAATGAAAGAAAAGAAACTTCCATGTCTTTTGTTCTGTTCATTTCTGAACAGAACAAAAGACATGGCTGCAAAACACATCCTCCTTGCTGAGGAGCAGCTGAAGCCGACTGCTTCAGCACCCATGATGTAAAGGCCAATTTATGTTGTACTTGTTTGTTGGTGGTGTTGCCTTATTAAACGATGAAAAGCAGAATTAAAACCTTGTTTGAACCCCTCATTCCTGTTGTCTCTGCTAGCCTGCTGTGTGACCACAAACAAAAACACATGTTGGATGTTTGGTGTAAATAATTTAGGAAGAATCTTGAAGTGAAACTCGTCTTTGGAAACATTTCGGTTGTTTTATTAAACTTGTTTTCTGTAGCTTAACATATTTTTCATTACTTTATTCTGTTAGAACTGAAAAACTTTTTTTTTTTTTAAAGGCATATTAAACAAACTAAATGTAATAAACATCTTGGGTAACATTATTTGGAAGAAGTGAAGCCTAGGCTATTTTATATCAATTCAACCTCTGAGATGTGATCAAATTGATCCAAAAATTGGACTGGATTACCAACTCTGAATCCAAATCTTCAGGCTTTGAAATACCCAATTTTCAGATTATAATTTAACCCAATACAACCAACATAATCCTGAAAGACAATTTTAAAATAAGGGCCCCTGGACAACGATAATGATATTCTCAGGAAGTGTAAAATCCCACCGACTGTCCATGTCCATCAATTTAAGTAGTCCATAACGAAGCGAAAGCGGCTACTGAAATTACAATATTTTGCGCACTTCCATATAATAACACTACAGACAACTCAGCTGGAAATTAGAGAATATTCGTACCTCAGGGCTCCAGCACAGAGAAGATGTTCCATCAGTTGGTCTGTATGTTCCTCGTACTGCCAGATGTCATCCATTGAGGCTGCATGTCTAAAAGTATGTGACAGTAAGTAAAAGCACTCGTCATAACATGCAACACAACTGACAGTTTAAGTGAAAACCATAAAACAATGATACACTCTTATAAACGTTATAGTGAAAGGGGAGAATAGCATGTGTGAAAAACAGATACGTAGGATTTGGACAAACCTGAAGACTCCTCCGTAGTTCCCGCGGTCTGAGTAAACACCAGCCAGCCTGTATGAGGAAACGCAAAATGAATTAAGTTTTCAGAATTATGAGTTGACCATGTTGCTCACATTCAAACCAACCTGGAGTATGAAATAAAAAGTGGATACTTGCATTGATAAATGGTCCGTGCCGTTTCTGTGTATTTTGTCTTTAATTAATAACTTCAATACAATGGCGCTTGTATGAAAGAGTGTTTTCAGTTGGGATCTGGTGTCTGCCTACAACTCCAGCAATAATAGACTTTGTGGCCAGTTGTATGAGGGCGGTTTTAGATACAAAATACAGAATATTCTGTAGAATATGATGCTGCTGTGGTGCCGGGATGAAAGAATAGCTTGATAATTAATTGTCATCAGATTAAGTCACAGGGGCACGATGGATATTATGACCCACTTGTCATCTCACTTGAGTGACAGCTTTGATTATTAATAACACAATCACATTTGCATGTGTGAATTGATAAGTGGAAGATAACAGTCTGCCTGCTATGACCTTGATTGGTTTGCTGATCTTAGAAATAAAACGGATGGTGGCATATGTCATTAAATGCATAATTTTAACAATCAACGGAGGATTTTAGTCAAGTGAAAATCCAAAAGGTACCATTTTGGTGGATATTATCACGGCTTTTTCCTCAAATCCCCCACTTGATGTTTTCTTCAGTTTATGTGCTTTTCAATCAGAATTCTGAATATCAGATTTCTCAAATGAAGACAGCTATTGTATGGGGGGGGATTTGTCTCAAAATGTTCACAACTGTGGTATTACATAATCTACAAATGAAAAATAGGATTTGTGTGTAATTTTAGGTATTCACAGATGCATGTTCCGATCTACACACACATTCCAAGCAATTATAAAGTGTGAAACTGTTTAACAAATGTCTAAAACTGTTGTGACTCTCTCGTATTTATTTACAGATTGATAAATGTGTGCGCACAGATCGCCTGAGACGCAGGATTCAGGCACAAATGCATGCTGCGTATAAGTGCTGGTGGAAACCTGTAATTTCAAAGTGGGAAAAACGTTTTTATACATAGACAGAGTAGAACATACATTTACCAGCTACAGTACATACTCTGCACAGTAGCCTATGAATATAAATGTAAATATATAAGCTTCTGCTAGGTGGTAAATGTGGCAACAAGCAGATGACGGCTGAACTTAACCTTAACTACGCTACGGGAAACAGTTCAGCTTATTGCACGCTGCTTTAACAATGATTGAGTGATTCTATTCTTCCAAGTCAACATTTCAGATATAAATGGCAAAGGTTCCTGGAAAGATGGATGAGTATTGGGCTGTCTATAATCCGACCGTTACTAGCAACAACTGAAGTAAGCAATTTTGTCAAATAATTATCTTTTTGGAACAGACACACACAATAACGTGTGTATCTGAAATTGCATTTTTATTACCTAAAATAACAATTGTGGATATCAGTTCTGAGATTTCTACGAGTCACAATGTACTTTGGATATTACATTTTAGATATCTGGAATGTATTTTCTTTTTCATTTGGATGTCTGAAATTGCATTTACGCAATTAGTAACAGTTGGATTGTAAAAATGTGAGTTTTTCCTAAAAATTGTATTGTAAACAATCCTGAGATGTTCTTTTTTATAATTGAATTAGGTATATCTGCACATCCAGTCTAGCTATTAAATGTTAAAACAGGTTGCAATAGCTGAAATGTGTTTCCCTTCCATTAGAATTGTGTTTACCGTAGCGTAGCGCCCACCCTCGTTGCTTCAGGTTAAGTTCAGCTCACATCTTCTTTTCGTCCGGACTTCCCAGCAGAAGACCAAGTACACCACCTAGCAGTAGCTCATTTAAACAATAGATTTCCATTTATATCCAACTGTTTCAAGTATATAGTTGGTAAATATCTGTTCTAATCGAGAGCTGATGAAAAGTTTCTTTCTCACTTTGAAATTAAACGCAATTTTATTGAAAACCCAGATGTCCCAGGTTTCCACTAGCACTTAAACGCAGCATTTATTTGTGCCTGATCCATGCCCACACATTTAATCAATGCATCACAATATGTAAATAAATACAAAATAATGCAACAATACTTTTAACGATTATTTGTCATTTGTAGATAATGTCATTCCACATTTTTGACCGTTTTGAGAGTAATTTGACTTCATAGTCATATCACAGCTTCCTGTTCGGACATAGCAAAACATTTTTCAAGTGCCTCAACTAAATGTTTTTTTTTTTTAAATAATCATTGTACAACTTATTTCTGTGCCCTCGCTTTAATTATTACTTAAAAGTCAAGTGAGATATTAAATCCAAGCACACAATGGATTCCTCTTCCACATGCTGCCGCGCGGTGTGCAAGATGCAGACTATCCAACATTGGTGTGCAATAAAAACACTTTCAACAACAACAGAGTCCTCAGTTCTTTCTTAATGAGGCCTCTGGTGGCATCCTTATCTTCATTCTGTAGTAATGATCACATGGAAGGTTTATTAATCTACAACAGATTAGTCTGTCTCCATGCAACGGAGCTATAAAGGATGTGATATTGGAAGAACATTCCATTGTTGTTATTGTTTAATTCCATCACTTGATGTGTGGGACAAAACTTCAAAGTAAGTGACATTCACAATCTTAAGAAGACTGGAATTGGCTTTTAAAACAAGGCTCGGCTATCTCTCAGTGTAGCTGCATCCCGCTTGGTCCTCTATAGGCATCAGTAATCACCTTTTGGCGCACCTAATCGGGTGCTTAGCAGCTTAATGATGGCGACTGCTCTTGTTAAAAAGGTACCCTGTGGAGTGCTCATTGTAAACAAACTCTTTTATTTAAGTCAACATTTCATTAAAGTATTACAGGCAGGTTTAATGCATTTCCAACCTCAAAACAAGGTCTACGAACAGTTATTTCCACCATTGATTCACTGTTTTGAATTATGATGGATTAATGGTTTCAGATATGAAATGCATTGCATGCATTGATTATTTTCTCCATCAGAGGAATCATCCATCTAGTCTACAATATTTCCCAGAGAGCAGGTCGACATTGAAATGCTCTTTTTGTCGAACCAACAGAATGAAACTAGAGGATGTCTCGCTTGTAAACCGAAACAACTGACTAGTACAAAAACAAACCTGCAACAGTTGTTTGTCAATGAACTAATCAATTAATTGACGAATCATTTGCTTTATCCTATTTGAAATTGAGTTCAGAGAAAAGCAGAAGAGATCTTTGAGATCGTTGCTTGATGAATGCCTTACGGCAGCTGTATTTAACATCGGGAACATTGATATAGCAGCAAACAACTATTTGCTATGTGAACATATGATGTTCTCCGAGCTTCACCTTACTTGGTTTAACCAGACGGGCCGGCCGTGCATGCGTTTAGTGCATGTTAGTGCACGTGAGCGTGCCCCAGTGGCCTTCGCTCCGCACTGTGGTCATTAATGGAAGCAATCGAAAAGCTCCCAACCTCGGAACTGACCGATGAGTAAGTCAATCACCACATCAATGTGATTTGAATCATTTGCAGAGGCATTGTTAATAGCTATTTGATCCTCTTTCACTGGAGCAGATTACACATTACCTTTAATTACATGACATTACCATCTGCAGGTGGCAGAAATGTAGACGTCAAATAAAGATGAAGGATTCCAGAGTGGGAGCATTCTGATTGCCTCTCAACGGCTCTCAACATGGTGACGGCGAGATTATCGAGTTACATTAAAAGTCAAAATCCAGTCGGCTACTCCGAGGAAAGACTTGCAGTGTTGTATGTCAACATTTGGCCACTGCCAGATAAAACCACGACTTCTCTGTAGCGTTCGCCTCCTTCAACTGACTATTTGCCCTGAAATAGGTCAAGAACACACTTTGATTGAGCCTCAACATCATAACAGAAGCAAACGTGTTCATTTCCCCGGGTCCGAGGTCGCACAACAAATTTCTCATTTGGATCCCAGACCGAAGCTGTTTAATAACTCCTGCCTCTAATCCATACAAGTGCCAGAGTTCAAATCCACTTTGTGGCTTTTCTCTTTGCTCGTTCCTTTGTCCGCTTTTCCACTGTCCAAATGAACAGCAAACACCCGCCGGGGAGCGACATGAAGTCTTGGCAACTCTGCGTTTCAAGCACCTACTGAAGAAGCTCTGGAATTCTGGCAAAGCCGAGGTGCCAACTTGTTCTAACCTGTGTCTGCGAGTCTCTTCCATGGGCCACAGGGGTCCTCTGCTCGGTTGAGGTGCAACGTTCCCCTCTAATCCCTCTGCTGCTGTTCGATAAGCCCTTCAGTGCTTGCTTTGCTGCTTTCTTCGCTGTAATCCTGCCTGAATAAAGCGAGAATAAACGAGGAGGATGGTCTACAAAGTGTCTCAGACTGACGGGATGGACAGCGTCGCTCCCTAAGCATCCCCTCAATCAGCACAACCAAGAGGATCTGATCCATCCGTCTCTGGACTCTCCACAAACAATGCTTTAGATATCAAACTGAATGATTCTAATCGTTGAAAATAAGAGATGAAATGGATGCTAAATAATGCTGAGCAAATGCGATAGTCAGATGTTTGAAAAGAATGAATAGAAACTGATAATCATGGTGTAAAAGCAGGAATTACAGGAAATGCTACGATGTCAAAAACACCCAGTGATACAGCAGCACGGCATCGAACACACATCACTTTCAAATGAGGGATTGCTCGGCAGGTGTGGTCCACTGCCGTCTCCATTCCTTTTCCATTACTCCCTGTTTAAAGATTGCTTGTGGGGACAATTTCCCACCTGTCTGAGAATCAGAGACCAGGGGCTTGCAGGGCGGTAAAACCCTCCACCCTGCATGTGCACACGGAAATGTCCCTGAAGGCGCATCTCGTGTGACGCTATAGCATCTGGCTTTGCCCAGTTTCTCCAATGCGATGATCTCATAACTTGCAGGGGCGCATGATGCCACAGAGCGTTCGGGAGGCCGAGTGTTATGAACACGGTTAACTGACGAGAAGCGAGAAACAGGAAACTCCCCCCAGATTCAACTTCATCAGTAAACACTATTAATAGAACAGCAGCACATCGCAAAGCCACTGGCCACCGCACAAGTGATGAGTAAACAATTCACACATTAATCAACCAGACAGATCGATGCTGCATGCTGATAAATTCAATTTCTAATGAATGCATCAAATGATGGCCATAGGCGGGACGCGGATCATTTCCCATCACCCCTTGAGAAGGGCTTGAGTCTATCTCAAGCCCTTCTGATGCTACAGCCACTGACACGCTGTAATAATGCAGGTGTGTGTGTGTGTGTGTGTGTGTCAGAGACGTACTGTGAAGGAAAAGAGAAATAAAGAGTGTTTATACTGCTTGTGTGTTTGTGATGAGACATCTCATTAAGTACCAAAACTGCTCCACAGAACTGGTTTAGCCCCGGGTGTCAGAAAAGGCAAAACACACACACACACGTACACAACTGTGGCACTTTGCTCCTTCTATTAATTTATTTATTTTACACACAGAGGCTTTAAAGCATGTGTTCGTGTGTGTGTGTCTGAAAGTGTGACCTCTCCTTGCCACTGTGAGCTTAAAGCATTTCAGCTCGAATCAAAGCACTGCAGCAAATATAAGAGGGAAGCTGAAGAGCAGAAACAGAGACACACACACACAGCGAGGCAGGGAGGATTCAATGCGACAGAGGCAGAGCGAGCTAACGGAGAGGAGAGGAGAGGAGAGGAGAGGGGCTCAGACTGCGACACACAGCCGAAACAGGAATTAAGGAATTAGAAAGCAAACAGAGGGAGAGGATCAAAGACGGAGAGCGAAATCACTGATTTTTTTTGTTTTTTATTCATGTGCGTCAGAGATGTGGTGCCAATTATCAGATGGGTTTTCGTGCATATATACATTCACCACCTTTGCTGTCAGAATTTTTGCACCGTTACCGTGGCAACAGGCGTGTTCGGCACAAAAGAAATACTGAAAATGTTTCAAATGAACAAAACCGTCAGAGCAAAATCTTTATAACTCTCCGTCTCCTGTCTTACGCACAAGCGTAGAGGAAGATAGTTATATGTCCAGGGCTGAAAGTCACTTGCGTAGACGATTAAAGTCGAGCACAGACGTCGTCTTTATCCGCGTTAGAACAAGTGATTCACAGTAGCTGTGCCCCACCTGGTAATCCAGGCTGAGCGTGCGAGAAGTCACACTTGTGCAGGCAGCCTGAGAGCTCCACCTGTGGCAAATATCAGCTTCTACAATCACAGCCCCACACGAGCAGACTGAAAGGCCGAGAAGGCTCAACTAAGCTGGAATCTTTAAAACAGCCAAAAACGGTGCCCTGACTGGAGCATCGTGGTAGCTCAGGCAAAACACGGAGAAGACTTCATCCATCTATATACAAGACTTTGGAGTTCACTCTATCACACACAAAGAGATGAGTTACACATCCTCACTGTGACGACTCGGCCTACTTTCCCCAGTTTAGCTCGCTCTACCTACCAGCCTTACCCAGCATTTAGCAGTGTGTGATTATATCTTGAAATACATATTCATTCATTGTTTAGATGCAATACAAAAATCACCGTTTTATATACGCGTGCACTTATCGGACGACACAAACAAAACTATAATGAGGAACTGTGAGTTCAGCCTCGATAGTTCGTAATTATGGAGAGACGGTGGTGACGGAACAGAGTGTTGGGCTGGGCGATAAATATTGTCAAAACTATATAAAAATATCTATTGTTTAGATGTTTACATTTTTTTAGTTTTGGACTGTTGGTTGGAAAACAATGAACTTTCAAGCCTCATTCAATGAACTACAGCAATCAGGTATATAAACCTTCCACCTGGCCGTGCATCTGAGGACTAACACTTCATATTTTCTGGTAATGATGTCACAACACGGGAGAATATAATGATGACAGACGTTTGACTTTTGAAAGCGTGATTTGGTCTAAAGCGCTCTCTTAAAATGCGATGTCCCGTTGACAGCATGATGTGTGCACATATACAGCGAAAATTGCGTTTCTCATCAGAAGATTTTTTTCGGCTGTGAAAAACATTCAGATTAAATGATGGATTTTGGTGTCAGTACCTCGTCAATCACCGCACCAGGTCTTCTTTTCTACAGACATTCAGCAATCAAGAGCTTCAGTACCGGTTCTGAGTGCTGCAACTCTTTAGACTGGAACAACTCTTGAGCCATCACTGTTCTATTCATCCACAGCTGGATAGAAGACATTCACAACTGTTCTCAGAGCTGCCAGAAGTCATCCCAGGAGAGCAACAACTTAAGTAGAAGCAGGTGAGACTCAAGTGGATCCAAAAATAACTGGAAATTAAAACACTTCATCACAAAATAACTCCCAAGAAGGCCTCATCAGCACCACAGATTGCTTGTACATTACACTTGACTGAAAGAACTGGACAAAACTTTTGGCCTACTCTGTCAAGACAACCTTCATTTGAATGGGACGTTTCATCTTAATGGCTGCCTGGCGGGCTCATCATTGCCCGACAGCAATACATTTCCCTTCATTGCAGTAACTATTAATCGTTGTGTCCTTTACACCCGTTTGTTTTATGATTGCATTCTGCTCAGTTTAAAGGGGAGCGGGGCACGTCAATTGTGCCCTAACTCTGCCCTTACTAGCATTGACTTGGGGTCATGGCTAAAGTCTGGCATAAGAAATTGCTGTGTACTTTTCCTGTAGCAAGTGTGTAAAGTGTGGCTGGTTTTCTAGGATTTTAAGATAAATCTGATTTAGTGACTTAATGAGTCACAGTTCCTTTGTATGTTATTGGATTATGGGATTTTAGTCCAATCTAACAGAAGAGTCGTACAGTTCTGATGATCTAACCTGATAAGGGAGACATCGAGTCTTTCAGGTACACACACACACTCGCACAACGCGGACGTGTATTTCATCAGTTATTCACACAGTATGGCCACCGGTGTCTGCTGTGATTATTCAGAATAGCAACAGCATATTTCAAGCTTCTGCCTGCAGGGTCTCAATATTTGATGATGTAACCACACCTCATTCATGTTGAGAACTGTGACATATATCAACACAACGCCAGCCAATGAAACATCCAGATTCTTGCCCTGTAAATGATTGCTTTTACGTTTATAATCGAATTCGGACTTTGTGGAAACCGATCCCTCCACCTCTGCATCTAATTAAAAGAGTTCTTGTTGTGCATAATGTCGTTATGGTTTCCCTCACAGTGGCTGCACTGCTGAATAATATTGTGACTACTTGTAGCAAGCATGGCGATAAATAATGATCACAGTGATGGCTCAAGGTTACACTCATTTTAAGGGAACGCTATGACAGCTCTGATCAGCAGGTTCAACGTCAAGTATCACTGCCTGAAGAGGACAAAGTTGCTGCTAAAACTGGAAAAGGAAAAAAAGTGAGTCATCCCCCCCCCCCCCCCCCCGTCCTATTAGCAGCAACATGCTAACGCCTACAGTGCAGACACAGACAGTGAGAGTCAAAATAAATAGCATGAAAACACACATGCTCTTAGAATATTACCTTTCAAACAAAACCCAGTAAGAACCTATTGGAAATCTTAAAGTGTGATAAACTACAAATTATGAAACACTTCAACACACAATTACTAAAGCCAGCCATGGTATCCCATCCAAACTCCACATCTGAATTAAACACAATAAGATAGCACACACCATTTCACAATGATATTAAACGATGTGGGGTTTTGATAATGCAACCCACAAATGGCGTAGAGAGGATAACTTTCAGGAGGACTGAATAAGAAATCCATCTCACAGGAGCGGTCCTCAGTCATGACTGTGGATGAAAGACGTCAGGGTGCTGTTTGGCTTGAAGGGGGTTAGAGGGCTAGACATAGAGCCAGGGGCAAAAAACCATGTAGCCTCAGAATACGCTGTAAAATCTGTTCTAACACCAACAACCAGTGGGGGCCCAATCTGACACCAGACACAACCTTACCTGCTGCACGCTGAACAAGGACATATAGCGTTAGAGTAGGACTAGGGCAGGGGTGTCCAAACTTTTTTCAAAGAGGGCCAGATTTGATAATGTGAAAATGCCCAAGGGCCAACAGTCCCTGCTGACATTATTTTAAACAATACAAGTAGCCTATACATACATTGTTATTTAATCATTCTATTTTCAATGACAGCAAATAGCAATGTAACCAAATGTAAGCATTCATGTGTGACCGGACTTTGGACATGCCTGCCCTAAACCTTAGTTGTTTCCTGTGAAGATGGAAGTTTATTTTGGAAAGACAGTATGCATGTAACAAGCGAAAACAGACTCATGTTGCTGGACTTTTGCAGGAAAAACTCACGAAAAATGAGGAGTAACTTTTCGTAAGATATCAATAAAACGGGGATGAATTAATATCATTGTATAAAGAGAGTGACATGAGAAGATCAATCTCATGTCTGTAAGTTAAATCAGCTATAATCACTCTTTTAAAGTGATTAGTGACTCGTCTAAAACATTTAAAAAAGGAATAACTTCAATAGAATCATTCTATACAATGTAGCTTCTTTACATTCTATTAGAATGTAATGTAGCTTCTTTACATTCTATTAGAACGTAAAGAAGCTACATTCTGATACAATGTAACTTCTTTACATTCTATTAGAATGTAAAGAAGTTACATTGTTACCTTTTCTTTTCTTTCCACAAGAACGTAATTTTGTCAGGTTGATAAAAAAATGTCACTTTACTTCCTGACATTATTGTTACTCTAGGGCAGGGGTCACCAACCTTTTTTAAACTGAGAGCTACTTCAAGGGTACCGAGTAGTACGAAGGGCTACTTAATTGACACAAACTTCCTGAATAACAAAGTTGCACAGATCACCTTTTAATAATAATAATAATAATATATGTGAAGAGACTGTTTGATCACATGTCAGTTAATTATTCCTCACAATAATTATTAAGAATGATTTCCACAACAATGATGGTATAGCTACACATACATATTTAAATATGCAACTTTTATTTCTGTTAATCTGTTTTAACATTTGAAAGTCAGAGGTATCACATCTCTGATAGTTTTGTTTCATCACATGATTAAAGCCGGTTACTTTTGCACATAGCGCCTGCTGGTGAATGATGCAGTGGTAATGTAGACATTTTGCGAAGTCTGGGTCACCTTTGCATTGCGCAATGAAGCCTGCATGCCGGCCCGTCATCGCGGGAGCCCCGTCTGTTGTCACTGACACCGGCTTTTCCCAATGGTACCCTTTTCTCAATGAAGAAACTAGTAAAAAGCTTCGTCTATAGCCGAGGGGGGGATCCGCCCCTCCGAGGCGCGCGAGCGTCTTCGGGCGCCCGCGTTCAAACCTCTAGTCTGGGCCTTTTCGGTCGGATTGCGTTGCCTCGCCTCTACCCCCGCCACCCATGAGTTGTTGCCCCGCGGCCTTTTCCGAGGATTTACGGACCTGACGATGGGGTGCGCTCGCGGCGCGCGTCTGGCACCAACGGGATGCGCCCGCCATTCAGAACCTGAAAACCTAGTGCGGTGCGGCGGCCTCGTCCTGGCTGTCCGCCGTGCGCCTCCGGGTACCCAACTCTCTTATGGACAAGAAATATTGTCATTTTAAAATCTACACTAATGCAAGCGTTTTTGATGAAAAAAAGAACAGCAACTACAATTTTAGACGGAGCTCCATGGTGACTAGTGCTATTTTTAGAACATGCCTTGCGGGCGAGTCACGTGGTCCCTGCTGGCGACAGGGTGCCCGCGGGCACCGTGTTGGCTACCTCTGCTCTAGGGCATACAAAAGGTTTTACTTTGGTTTAAAATCGTTCAATTCTTAAGTGAATCATGCTCTACTGTTGCACGGGCTGAATGCCTGGAGATGTGAAATGTTAACCTGCAGCCATGGTGGTTAAGCATTTTGGGTGAAGAATTCAGGTGGATCAGTCTTTTCATAGCAGGGCTTCAGGCTTTCTCTGTTGAAATGTGGAAAGCCAGATTATTTTATTTGCCAGTTGAGGGTCAAATGTTGAAACTGATTTTCCATCACTGCTTAGCTGCAATAGCTCACGTGACCTGGGAGGACTCTGAATGCCAACAAATGCCAATCCCTTCTGCTCGCACTTAACTCGGAATTTCACACAGATGCCTCTGCGCACGCTTGTTGCGGACTCACATGTTCATGCAACAGCACATGCAGACATGGATGGCTGCAGGCTAGTGTCGAGTCTGGTGAATTAAATCCCCCCCCCCCCGCACTAAGATAACCACATGACCAGTGAATAAAGGTATAGGGTGCAGGTCATTAGGGTCTGTGAGTGTGGTGCACGAGGCAGTGTGCTCAGTGTTACTCCCACTCTGAGACAAAACATCTCATTCTAGCAAAAAATCTAAATGAGTAGCTGATGCATTATTAATGAACAAAACTGGCTCCGTGTTATGTGAAAGGTCGACTTGTATTATTTACTTTCTACTAAACTGCAGCTGAACGCAGCTTTTAGCTACATGGTTCCCTTTGTTGTGAATTTCTGTCTGGTACATAGACCACACGGTCTCAACAATCCCATAAATAAAAAACATTATTAGACATTTCCAGCATAAAATGTCAAAACAAATTGACAATTTGAGGACTGCGTTTCTTTGATGTTTTGCCACTTATGCATTCAGAAATGACAAAACGCAGCTAGATGCAAATGATTTAAGTTAACAGTATTAACATTTGTTATACAATAACACTGTAAACTCGTGCATAACTTCCATTCAGATGACACAGAAGTGTTTTCTGTTCTATAGCAACCTCGCACTATTTCCTCCTTCGCTCCTGAGGAGCCACATTTTATAGCGACTCGAGGGCTTCGTCACTTGAGCATAAAACATTTGTTGTTTCGGGGCATTTGCTGAAACAACTGATGCTGTGATTTTCTTGGCAGGACAGACGTAAAAAGGTAAATGACTGAGACTTATAGGTTTTTGATGACCGACGCAGAAACGGTCCTCTTCTGGTTGGATGACCAGACGTCACTGTGGCTCTCGGTAAAAAGCATCAACCTGCCGGAAACTACTACTAAACTATTACCATCCAGCCATATTCTCTGGATTTTTAGTTAGCACGATGCTCTGTGACGTCATCAACACTTCCCAACGCGCATGAAAGCAATTCTGGAGCTTACTATTTCGATTAAAATCAGCATCATTTGAAGCCAGGAGTCTCTCCTAGAAAATGATACAGAATCTTACCCAAACCTTTATGAGACATGCATTTAATAAGATATAAAAAGCATTAAGCTGTCTAACCTCCAACCGTGGGAAGAGTGACCGGTATCGTTCATAGGAAATTATCGACCAATCAAAACATTATTCAGCATGTCTCTCTAGGTTCACAGACTCCTCTTAATAGCTCATGAGCTACAGAAAAAGAGAATCCATCTGTTAAATGCGCCGACTGTCAAAACAAGGACAATTGAACTGCAGTGCAAGAGGCCACAAATCTTAAAGCGCCAAAGTGAGTCATAAAAAGCCAACATGTGTTACTATTGAAGACATATGCACAGAAAAGTACCGGCTGAATTCAAAAGCATTTACAGTGGCACTCAAGATAACCCTTCCGGGAAATAATACCTCTGAAAGTGAACAGAGAACAAAGTTTTTTCAAATACTGTATCATATACTCAGACATTGAAGGTGGCAGTGTTACATGGTGCTAGCCTGGGCCCTCCATGCTGCTTGAAAACATGAAAACCAAATGCCAGATCTTAATTTTCCTCAATAGTACGACCCGTTTACCTTTTAGAGGATTACATTTTAATTTAGTGGTGAATTTATTTTGCTGTGGAATTAAGAAGACCTGTAGCAGACCGCATCAATATTGAAGCAGTGTTGCTTTGCCATGTTCATTTTTGATTGCTAGCGTCCCTCGGGGAGTCTGGCACTTATCCAAAACAAAACATCAGCTGGGAACGTCTACCGAATTATTGAAGTGTTCCAACCGTTTCACGAGCATCGAGTATCTTCTCTGGAACAGACTAAAGTTTGTCATCGCCACTACAAACAGAAATCTAATTTCAGTTTGTGTAGAGTTCATAATCTTTCTGACATTAGTATATATCTAATCTAATTAAGATTCCTTAACAAGAGAAAATTGATTTTATGAAAACAGAGCTGATCTTTGTTTTTAATTATCCCTACGTCTAAACCTCTCTCTGTCCATCTCTTTATCCACCAACTATTCTCCCTCTCATTATTTGTTCCATCTGCAGCTCGTGTGTGTATTGGATACAATGCTCTCAACTCCTTGAAGATAGATTGGAACGAGAGCCGGGTGTTTCGTGGAGGTGGAGAGGAGAGCTGGGGCTCGATGAAGGGAAGTGTGTGAGGGTGTGTGAGGGTGAAAGAGGGGAAAGAGACTACAACGTGAAGACTAGGGCGTGAGAAATGAAGCGTGTGATTGATGAGCGGTGGGAAGAGGAGACTTGATGAGGCCATCTTGAGGCTGTCCTGTAGAACAAAGATGCTCTATAAAGGATGGTGTGAAATGGTTTACACACACCACACCCATGCCATTTTAGTGTCTGAATGTTCCGAGGATATGTGCCTTGCGGAAAATGCGTCCAATATTTACTTTGGTGACTATGAGGCAAAAGAATGTTATAATCTGTGCTCACGTTCACTTTAGGAGACTATAGGTGAAGGTCCTGAGTTCATCCTAAAAGGGGCGGGGCAGTGGCGAAACCCACATGACACAGATACAGGACCGTCTCAGACGTTACCATCTCTCTCACACAAAACGCACACATACACTTTTCTTGCTCAAAAATGCACGGCCAGAAATGTTCTCCAAAATGCCTTTTCGTGGCCAGCTGTTCCTTGGTAACAAGCAAGGCTATACTGCTAGCACATTGCACCCACGCCTCCACCTACCAGGCCCCCGTCTCAGACACAAACACACATTTTCTCTCTCCGCTGTCCTAAAACGCCTTCCTAGAGCCAGATGTCCATTCGCATACAACACGATCACCAACGGCATCAACAGCTAAGGAAAGAAAATATACGCGTGTGTGTGTGAGAGAGAGAAAGCACTACAAAAATAAATTTTAGGATATGGTTTGTAACAGGATAATAAACATGATTCATGGATATAATAAAGCTAGTAGTGCGGTGCTTTAGACATAATTGTGCAATCTCAATGTCTTATACTTTCATTTTAACTCATGGCTAGTGTGGGTTTCTTCCCACCTGCCATGTAATATTAACAACTTAAAGCAGTGCGGCTGTAACTGTCAACTTCGCAGCAGAAAACTTTTATTTGACAGAAATTACAAATGAGAAGGCACTGTACAGTAATTTCACCAACACCTCAACAACATGCAGTCTGCCGTGTGGTGCATTGCTTTGGGAATACTTAAACAATAACACGGCTACAAAAAAAAAGTCTTAATCTCACTGGGCCAAACCTTCCCCTGCCACTTCTTCCTGGTCTGTGTCCTCAAACTTTGAAAACTTCTTCCTGAGATCAGCTTAGAAGTTTGCCTGCCAGGAGTGCCACACGAGAGAGGGGTTATCCCGTTGGCTTCCCAGTGCCAGGGAATAACAGCAGAGCACAGATAAGTGCTATCGATGTTGAATTACACCCAGCTGGAAAACAAAACATAGCACGAGTCCCTTTCCAACCACAGAGCGGGGAGGACAACAGCAGAGAGGACGTGAGATAAACCTCCGAAAAATCCAGGCTGGAGCCATGCAACAGCCATATTAGATGTTTGTCAATGCAGGCAATCCACTGATGCAGAATACATCCAGTTAGAATGGAAGCAGGCATGAAGCCCCGGTCGGCCACTGGGGTGGAAGTGATACAAAAGCTACTATTAAAGCCTCAGTCTGGGATTTTTCTTGACATGGATACTTGAATGTTTTAAGACCATGACCCAGATGCTTCAACCGGCGACCTGGAAAGTCTCCTGCCCCGCAGTGGGTCTCAGTTTCATGAAACCATACTGCTGCTAGTGGCCAGTTAGCTTCTTTTTTCCCCTGAGTGTTACTAATTACAGTTTAAAAACCAAGAGATGTGGTGTAAATGGATTCATTTCTTGCAGACAGGTTCCATCAGTCCGTGTCAGCATTGATTACAATTTCTTTCAGGAAGGAAAATGTCTTATCTCGACAGTCTCAAACGCCATTCTTTAGCTCAAGGTTGTACCGTGTATCAGGTAACGCATTATACCAGAGAAACATTTACTGAAAAGAAAGGAGAGCACCTTTCACCACATGCTGTTATCCTTTGTATCAGAGTCTGTTTGAACAGCTGGTCCCCGATGTGCAGGTCTATTGGCGGGCAGGTGCATTGATGTTGGGATGCATAAAACTAAACATTAGCAAGCCAACTTAAGGATGGAAATACACGGGGTTGAAAAGAAAGTTATTTCTTTATGAAATCTAAAACACAGTAGTAATGACGACGGCGTATTGGGCCTTTGTAGGTGTTCTTTGAGATTATAAATTCATAAATGTGTTGACGTGAAAATGAGACGTGCAGCTGACTCACTGATATCTTGTTTTTCATTAACTACTTCATCCAAATGCTGGATGCAGAATTATCAAGTTGGTGATCTTAAAGTATTATTGTTATGCTTAACTTTTTAAACTCTGATATTCTCCTAAAATTGACATGACATCAAATGTTTTCTCCAGAAGAGTCACTACCCTGCTGGTCTTGCTGATCACTTGCAGTTGTGGATTAATAATTCTTTTTTTTTTTTTTTTTTCTTCCATGGAAATGTTATTTGGATGAATACAGACACAGGCTTGCAGAGTGCACAGTCACTAACCAGACAGGCGTTCAAGAATCAATTGTAGCTAATGTGACGGGTAATGCCTGCAGCAGATAAAAAGCTCCCTAATAATGATTTTTCTACAATGCTTTGTGTCGATTGTAAAAAAGGGGAGGAGAGATAAGAGATGTGTTCGTAACACTATAGAACAGAGGTGGTAAGCACATATATAAATTCATCTTAGCACCTAATCTTTTGGTGACTGAAGGCCATAGCACACGACTCACACCATTTCCATACACACTATTCAACACACTTGTGCCCCGTGTGGAAGCATGTATACATCTCCATTCATGTATTCAGGTTGCTGCTATGATTTGTCACCCGTCTGTATGTTGCACATTTGGTACAGCCTGGTGTTTGTCCTGTCGGACCTGGGAGTCACTCTAACGCTTCATAAATGAGATGCAGAGGGATGATGTAAGGCAGCCTTAGCTCCCCTGACAGCCTGCTTGTTACAGGTTGTCAGCCAGCTGAGGTAGTTTGACACCTGTAATCTCCGTTGCTACGGTTTGCAGCCAATTTCCGTTGGCAGGGCTCATACTGCCCAGCCAAGCAAGAACATAAAAAAGTGACAACTGACTTGACCGCTCAGTTGTCTAAAAGTGGCATCATCAACTTAATACACACCCTGAAGCAGTTTCACCTCCTCCAGAAAAAACACACATCTGTCAGACCAAGACAACACTACTCGCATCAGCATCATTAGTGACTTTTTAAGTGTTGTTAGTTTGTATTCATCTGCATACATACAGTTAAAAATCTTGTCACATCAACTTCAAGAAATTCATTGATGAGATATGTCACGCTATAAAAAGATTGACAGCTAAGAATTACAGCAAACAAAAGTGACTCGGTTGAATTTTGAGTGACAAATTACATTTTCACATCATTCTCGGTGACAAACGAGTTTTCTTACGCCGCTTGAAACAAAAAGAACAAAGAGTGTCGTATGCTCTCGTGTGCTTTGCCTGCTGTGTGAGGGCTGCTTCAGCTTGTGGTTAGGCACCGGATTGTGCCTTTAGTTTAGACTCAGCAGTGCATGCAGTGTGTTGAGGCCCTAGTCAGGCAGTGGAGTGCACTTAATGCTGTTGAGTTAAACCCAGCAGCGCGTGTCCTGCAGTATGGGGAAAGTCTAACTGGAGGTGCCCCCAATTTTAATATGGCCAGGTAATTATAGAGCAAGTTAATATTCATGCTCGAGTGTAAGCATCACTCTTTTGTCCGTTTTTTAATTTATATCTGTGCGTGCGTGTCCAATGATCTATTCTCTCCCTCTGCAAGTAGCCATGGCTGTGCGTTTGTGTGCATGTTGTTCCTGCCATTTCGACTCGGTGCGAGTGCGCGCTCGTACGTGCACGTGGCATTAATAAGCTCTGTAATGAAAGGGGACAGTTTCCTGTTGCCGTGGTAATGAAGCAGCGGAGCGTTGCCATGCACGACAACAGGGATGGAGCGCAACTGTATTAGGGCATCGTCTTGGAAACACAATCGGCACACGGGGATGTGTTTGGATTGAGGCGGACCGAAACAGACGGATGGACAGATAGATGGACTGACAGAAAAGAAAAGAAGTGAGTGATGCAAAAGACGGATAGAAGAGACAAAGTGGACAGAAGCAGTGCAGAACACCTTTGTATGTCAAAATAAGGTCTTTGTGTATGTGAGAGACAGAGAGAGAGAGGGAGTGATGGATGGTCGTGTCTATACAGCCAGAGGTGTACAAGGAGGAGGGAGAGAGAGAGAGAGAGAGAGAGAGAGAGAGAGAGAGAGAGAGAGAGATCTGCGTGTTGCGAGGGGGACACGGATGGAGTGATGTGATGGATCTGACTGGGCCCATGTCCCCTGAAGAGGGAGGGATTCAGATAGATGGATAGAAACATGTCGCAAAGGAAGGGTCGCCTTGACAGACGGATAGATCAAGAGAGAGGAATGCAGAGAGGCGACAGACAGATAGAGTGAGACGATAAGGAGTGATGGGAAAGACAGGAAGATTAATACAGAGGTAGACGTCGAAATAATGAGCGAGGAGAGGTCGGGCTGGGTTGACGAAGAGAAATATACCCAGAGTTCCTCGGTTCAACGTTTATGCTTTTTGTGAAACAAAGAGGCAGAGTGCACAAATCATTTTATAAGGACCTCCAGCACTGTGGTTGAAAGGTAGGAGTGAGTCTCTCCGGTAAGCCAGAAACAATTTAGGGAGTCTGTTCTCCAGCATGGGATGTCGTGCAGCGCTTTCCTCCAACACTGAAAAGACAGAGTCACATTTCATGGTTCAGATGTGTTTGCACTGCAAGAAGACGAGAGAGCATTTGGGTGTAAACACTTATACGAAAGCGACAGAGAAGAGAGTAACATTTTCCTTTCCGATTTCTCCTTCAGACATGCACCATAACATAATGCCTATTTGGCTGCCAGTTTTTGACAATACACATATACACACACACACACAAAAGTATCCATTACCGATATCAAAATATCTCTATGTAGCATGTTTTTAATCAACAAAACGTTGGCATGTTTATTCTGAGACAAATCTGGTGATGAAACAATTCAATTAGTGGATTAGGCTAGGTTGACAGAAACTCAACAACAATTCCAATAATCCATTAATTGTGTAAATCATTCATTGTCATTCCTTTTCCAGCTTTTTAACTGTTCAGACTTGCTACCTTTCTCTGTTTCATGTCATTGTAAATTCAATTTCAGAGCTGTTCTTTGGACAGGAAGTAATTTGAAGATGGCAACTTGACCCCTGGGAACCTGTGATTGGCATTTGTCACTATTCTGACATTTTATGGGCTAAATTAATCAATTAATCCAAAAAAAGATTGACGAATGATAAATAATGGAAATAATTGTTAGTGGCAGCCCTACCTGCAACTAAGACAAAGAAAAAGAAATGACCTGCTATGACACAAACTTTGACATATTTAAACAAGTGTTCCAGGTTACTTCAGCTCCTGGCAACTTAAAGTGCTTTAACAGCCACGGTGATGGGCCAAAGAACGCAATTCTGGCTGTTACAGACAAAAACAGGGTTTGTGGGAAATAAGGTTTTATTTCTGAGAACCATAAGGCTTCCAATTATCCGTGCTTCTGCCCCAGTTGCTGATTAAATCCAGACTATGTACACATTGCACATCTCCTAAGACCGGTAACCTGAATACAAGTGCATCTGTGGAGGAGTTCAAACAAAAACACTATGCAATATTCAACATGTATCTTGATGTGCAGCACAAGCCAACATGGCACTGATCAGGCAGACTTTTGAGGAATAAAATGTCCGGATGATTCTTCTAAATTTGTACGAATAAATTCTCAATACTCTTAAGCTGCTGGGGTCAAATCAAAGGGAACTCGTGGGCCGAAGTCCAACACATACGACATGGAGTAAAGCCATTCCACTCCCATAAGCTTGCTGGCATGTGTATTACTGTGCAGTGAGCTGCAGGGTGTGTGTGTGTCAGTGTGCGTTAGTGAGAGTGTGCACAACTTCCGTGGCAATGTGGGGGGCTCTCAGTGAGATGTGCACATGTTAATTTATGTGCATGTCTGCTGATGTGAGTGAGTGTGTTGGATTACTCCGATATCGCAGGTCTGTGTTGATTCAGCTTTATGATGTCTGTCAGCAGCAATGCCATAATGGGACTGTGTTTACATGTTTTCTGATTATGTGTATGTGTAGCAGCTGTATATGTACACTTGCTGTAAGTGTAGCATGTTTGCTCTGGCTCATTTGCTGTGTGTTTTTTTCTTTATAGTCTTGTTCTAAGTGTGTGTGTGTGTGTGTTCATGTATGTGTGCATATTGCATGTATGCTCTTGAACAATTTTCCCCAAGTGACTGCTGTACTAATATTACTCCCACTACACCATTTATTTATTGAAAGAAAATTGAAAACTGGCATTCACCCTGGCTACACACAGGCTTCAACTAGCACTGTAAACTGCCTCATACACACATACACACACATAAAAGGAGATTACTTCTATACACACTTATCAGGTGCCAGACTTCTCCCACTCTGCCCTGACCTACATCTCTTCACTTTTTGGGCATGACAAGCAAAAGATAACATGAATCAATGGTAAAAAAAAAAAATCACTATGAGTTCACGCTTTACTGACTCGACTACAAGCGGATGCCTGACTCAACCATTCAGCAACCCAAATGGATCACATGATTGAATGATGAAGACAAAACCACTTGAAGGAGACAAACAGAAAGTAAAGTGAAAAAAAAAGAAGCTTTGTCTGGTCAGTTTGCATTTACCCACTTCCTGCAACACTTTGCTCTCAGCCGAGTCACTAAAAAACATCAGAAAATAACATCATTGTGCAAGGTCCCACGTCCACCAACTGGACCATAGTCTAGTTTAAAAAAGGACCTTCTTGTGCCACTGAGGCCGTGTCTACTCCCACGAGACTGGTGATCAACTGCTAACGAGGCAGAATTTATAGACAACCTGAAAGGAGGTGCTGCCTGGAAGGCTGAGCTCACGGGTGCCAAGTCCTAAATGTTTTCATCAAGCCAGCTGTCAGGTTCACCGCAGTACCTTTCTGGGTTTTTAGCAGAGACCAGGTTGCATCAAAGTACTTCAAACTAACTTGTAGGGTATATTAGGGCATACATTCATGCATTTTTGATTGATTGTATAAAACCATTCAAACAATGAATTACTATAATTAAAAGAAAAACAAGCTCCTGTAAACCTTGTTTAGGATTGCTACTGCAGTAATCACGGCATCATCATTTCCAAATGTCCCAGCTAATCATACAACTTTACAAATAGATCTCATGGCAGTCCAAACAGCAGCTGCAACTGTTCACACAAACAAACGCACACACAGAGAGACAAAGGAGGGAACAGGTGGATGCAATCGTCTGAATCCCACACCACCCTGGCACGCATTATATTAGCATCCAGCAAACGCTGGTCCTTTCACTGACAAGAAGCATCTGCAAGAACTCGCTCTCTTAAACCTGCAGTAACTGAATGGCCACTTGGGTTGACATGTGAAACAGGGTTAGTGGAAGTGTAGTAAAAGATCAGTTATAGCCCCTTTAAATGAGCCTGTCTCCACCCATGTACATGCAGACATAATATTCTGTCTGAATATCGACAGCTCATTTTACAACTATCAAGACTTATTGGTCATTTCAAACCATTTCAACAATTTCGGAGATCCACTTTGAGAAGTTACTATTTAAACATGTAAGACGGCATGCGTGGGAGTTTGTTTTAGAATAATGAGCTCAATTATCGCCTGTCGACTTTACTTCTACACAGAGAAAAAAAAAAACTGTCTTCTCTGGAATGTGTAGGCATTATTCATGCCTCACCATCAATCTGCTTTGCTTGCCCTCACTGCCTCTACGAGCGTTACACTGATGGGATTTAGAAATAGGAGAAGAGATAATGAATTGTGCCAATAGTCGTCTTTAATTTAGTCAGTTTCTCTGCTCAAAATCCCAAACGATCGCAGCGATTCCGTGCTACCCCCAGCGGTGAATTCTTGCCAGGGTGGATGCAGACCAATCAGGACACATGCAGCCTCCACCAAAACTGAGCATAAGTCCGACAGACATTTTCAACATAACAAGGCGCTGCCAAAACACAGGTGACCTGACGCATCCCGTGTAGACACACATGGGGCTGCTGCTCTGCCAAAGTGCTGCTTAAACTACACCTCCTGTGTAGACAGGGTGCAACAGAGAAAGGTGAAGTCGTTTCCTCATTTTCATTGTTACACTACGTTGCACCATCATGACTGAATATTGCTACAAGGTCAATTATTCATTAAGGGCTCTTTTTTTTTTTTCCCTCTTGTGCTGCACTTCAGTTTCACAAAGTAAGCTTAATCTCAAATGTATCAGCAGTACAAAAAACAACTAAAAAAAGCTGCAGAAGTTTAGCATTCACCTCTGGAGCAGCAGCTGCAACCCAAATCGCAGAAGCACACTGTACGCGACATTGGGCACATCCTCTTTCCTGTGCATTTTATTGTGTTGCTAATTATGCAGATGCTAACTTGAGTACACAAGCTTATTTAGTGTAACAGCAGGTTGGCTGAACTACGAACCCTGGCCTTTGAAGCAGCACTTTTGTAACAGAGGGGAGTCTGCTGGATTTAAGATTAAATATAAATTCATGTTGCATTCCATTACTGATTTCTCCACTGGAATCCATAGACTACCATGTCAGGAAACAAAACATTACAGCGCTGGAGGAGGAATTACTTCCATTTGAGGAGTTTGTTTCTAGGTCACTTAAGGCTGTGATACATTACGCTTTTCCTGAACCAGTGAGGCCTCGATCTTGGGGCTCCTGTAGTTCTGTTTACCTGGGGAGGGGAGGACTCTTTCTGAGTTATAGTGTTATCAGGCCTGCAGTCCTCCCTCTCCTCACTTGTGGTTCATGAGAGCGAGGAGAGAGGAAACGAGAGGACACTTGGTAAATGGAAGGAAGAAGACAGCATATACATTTCTGCAGTATTTAATGTTTTTGCTGCAGCTTCTGTCTCACGTTGGTGTCTCTTCGTCGACATCTTTTCCATAGTCTTCCGTGAAAACAATCCCTCTCATATTCATATCACCCTTTCACTTTATTTTCCTTCTCTTACAGAAGCAGCTTCAGATTTTCCCTCAGGTGCAGATGTAGCTCGTTTAGTTAATTACTGTCATTTCCACTTGGTTAGTGCTCACAGAATTCATGCACTCATGCACTCATGCACTCACACACACACACACACACACAGTAAATGGCAAACTGAACATTCATGAACCACCTACACAAACTCTGTAATCACATATAAAGCTCACATTTATACACAGTTACTTACAATTTTGTTGTATTCATCTAAAGCCATAACTAATAATGATGGTATAAATGCTGCATGGTACATTTTGGAGGAGGCATGCACCCAAACACACATATTCTCCAAAGGATCTGTAAATCTATACTGTGTTGTGAATGATGAAATCTTGCCTTTATTTACTATTTTTCATCTTGGGGAAGAAGGGAGCAGTGAGGGTGGAAGAGAAGTAAAATAATGACTGCAGCAGTGATAAAACAAATATTAGCAGGAGAGGCTCGGGTTGGATGAAAGTTGACATTTGGGGGCCCATGGATGATGAAATTATCAAGTTAATAAAACACCTGCTAACACTCAGAGAGGAGGAAGACGTGTCAAACAGCAAAATTGTGTCTCAACAGTATTACACCATCAAAATATCTTCAGTTTAACATTATAGATGTAATCTGGTTGCATAAATAGTGACTACTCTATCCCACTCGCTATCACACCCCTAGAACATGGTTTAAAAGGAACCCTTTTCTTCTTGCACCCTTTCTAAAATATAAATAGTTCAAATGTACCAGTTTGTTTCCTCCATTGTGCACATTGATGTGGAAACCGTTTTAAATAAGTCATGTAAACTCTCCTTGTAGTGAACTGCGAGAGAGAAAAATAACATCCGAAATTGCACAAACAATATAGGATGCTACATCGTCCTTTGTTAACTTCAGATTTTGGTTTAAAAAGTAGAAAGACACTGCACGTCCACGCTGTCGTGCATATACACTATGTGCACTTCTCCAAAGGGCATACGCAAGGTGTTTTCAATGCAAATACAGAGTGCGTGGGAGGGCAGGCATTGTTGAGGAATGAAAGGGGGGAGACAGAGAGGTGGAGCTGCAGCAAACCTGAGGGGGCAGTCAATAAGATGGGACATAAGAGGTATAGGTGAGGAGCAGGAAAGAGGACAAACAGGCCAGGGCAGATTCAGGAGTTCAAACGTGGCTCTGGAATAGCTTTAGCTTCAATATACAAATACAATGTTAACAGAAAATCTCAAGGGTTACACACAGTGCATTCGTTTCGTTTCTTTTTTCTCTCTCTCTCTCTCTCTCCTGTCGCCTCTCATGTTATCTATCTCCTTGACTCTCTGCTGGTGTTTTTAATCACTTTCCATTCGTCTTTTCTTCCTGCGAGGCTGCGCTTGAAGACATGCCGCTCCAGCGAGTGTTACTTTACAAGAGAACACAACGAGCACCTTGAGATGTACGCTCATGTGTATAAAAAGGTGCGTGTCGTCTTAAATATCGAGGAAGGAGCGATGACACGTGGAGACATTTAGCATTGAGCAGCAAAGTGACATCGTTTTGGAGATTACATTTGCAGGATCAAGTCCGATTAAGCCCAAGAAAAATTAAAATTAAAATCCATCTGAATATGCATCCGAACAACACCCGATTGGCCACATTAGCAAATGTAAATATGAAGCATTTGCACACATATTGGAGCCGCATTATGGAAATGCGCGCAGACCGCTTTGGGTTACTCTGGCCCCAAAACACTTAACGTTGTTTTCTCCCGATGTCTCCTAGGCTTCATAGGAAGTAATACACAAGACGCTGGACTCCATGGATGCCGGTTGGCGCTGCGCTCTGGTGCCGTGTTTGTACTGGATGCTCTCTGAGGATCAAGCAGAAGTAGATTGATATTCCCTGTGTGCTACCGAGGGTTTCTAAGACCGTCCAAGAAATGAATCAGACTGGATCAAAGACTCTCCCAGGCTATGACTTCGAATTTATTAGCTATCATTACCATCAGCTAACTGAATAATCAAATCACTTCATAGAGCAGGCATAGCTGTTGGACTGTAGCAGCTACCAGACTGGAAGCGACTCCTTAATGAGGAATAAGCTGCTTTTAGTAATTATAGCAGGTTTGATGCGACAGTTTGATCTCATTTTCCGGGAGCATACAGTTTGTGATTTGTATATTTTATGAGCAACATTGTGGTTTACTTTGATACCATTTGACAGCTGCATTAAATAAACAGAGAATAGACCGAATGTGTCTCAATCAAATCTAGATCTTGGAAGATTAACAAGATGAAACATTCACATGCAAAG
>NW_022280041.1:8586569-8636311 GCF_004355925.1 Anarrhichthys ocellatus | reverse complement strand
ATACATATATATACATACATATACATATATATACATACATATACATACATACACATATATATACATACATACACACACATGTACACATACATACACACACATGTACACATACATACACACACATGTACACACACACATATACACATACATACACATACATACACACATACACACATATACACATACATACACACATATACACATACACACATATACACATACATACACATACACACACACATATATACATACATATACACATATACACATACATACACATACATACACACATACACACATACATACATACACACATACATACATACACATACACACATACACATTTCAATTCATTTATTTATTTATTTTTTTTTAAATAAGCTCAGTAAGTGGGAGGTTACGGCCTTTGCTGCTGCTAAAATATTGATACGCTGTAAATGGACACGCAGTACCACTCAACCAAACAGTTATCTTGTTTGAGTGCATTTGCATGATAACAAGATAGGGCCTTCCTTTTCTTAGCAGCTATGTCTTTAGTGCTGAATGACTTCGACATTACTTATGTCTGTGACTGTCTGTCTCTCTAGAATACCAAAATACAATCACTGTTCACAGCCCATCGCCTGGCCAGTTATCTGCCGGTTCCAAACAGACACAAACTGATTGAACGCTGCAACTTACCGGCAAAGGACTGCCTTAACCGGGTCAAAGCAGGTCATGCAGAAAACACTCAGAATGTATAACTAGACGATGCCTTATAGGAATGAATTTAACTCTATATCATTAGTTAACTTTGTCTCACTAGCACACTGTGCTAATCAACTAATTAATGACAACCAAACAACAACACAATGTCATGCGGAACAAGGATCAAGTAAACATAGCGATCATTCTTACCGAGTGCACTGCTAACATTATAATAACAAAACATCTTACATCATGTCCATTCATGCACAACGACAGAAAGGTGTGGGTGTGTGTGTGTGTGTGGGGGGGGGGGGCGCAGTCTATACTCTGACCTCAACACTCCCTGCGAGAACACAAGTATGCACGTTACTACAGCATACATCATAAATGCATGTAGCAGGGCGCACAAGTTGACTGCCTTAACCGGGTCAAAGCTAGGTCATGCAGAAAACACTCAGAATTTATAACTAATTTAGTCACTCATGCTCACTCTGGACCCATCACTCCTCTCAAGGACACAACAAGGTTAGCACAGCATTGCTTGGGCGAGTGAAAATAATCCACTTGATACAACAAGGCAGAGATGAGACGCGTTTGGTTTACACACTCAAAGTGATAAATTAAAATCCTGCAGCAGAAGATGCCTTTATAAAAACACACAGAAAACAGACAACCATCAACACATTGGATATGGTTTTGGACAATAAGTGGCGTTAAACATATATGGCAGGATCAGCATGAAGCAGACAACCAGAGCTAAGCAGAGACGTACCGCATTGGTTCAAACTGAGGTATTCTGTAATGTTTGGCTTAATATGAGGTCATGTGCAGAAATATTGAATATCACTATTGTATGTGAAAAAAAGCCTTCGAGTTCCCCCATTAAGCCAATATTACAGGGACATGGGCTATGCTCGACATGTTGTCCCCCCTGCAGCCAATATTCTGGGACAATATGAAGCCTGAACAAACCACCCAAATAATAACAGAGTAACAATGCGCCATGGCACAAAGTCCAACACACAACATTACACAAAGGCCTAACATATTTCAACAGTGCATTGATCCCCAATGCGTCCCGTCACACATTCCTAACAGCACCCAAAGGTAATATTGCCGCTGCAAGAACCCATAGCTATGCAAATACACTTGGCTGTGGCGTAAGAGCCAAAAAAAAAGGAGCGCAAAGTTTGCACAAAAGCAAGACACCAATAAAACCGCCAGCACCCTTTGAAACAGAGCCAAAACGTCCAGTTATGATTTGCATGTTAGCATAAGCAGTTCTTACCTGCTGGGGTGAAGCAATGGCAGAGGGGGGCAGGTGATTACCGTGAACACCGTGCAGCTGCGACAAGACGCTGTGACGATTTGAATAAACCGCGCCCACTCACAAAAGGTGCGTTGGATATAAGTTCCAGAAGGGAAGGTATGTCACGCGCCTCGCGCTCTATTTTTCCACTTCAACACAGTCTATGCGCAAAATAAGCCGTACTACAAAGTGTGCTTAAAGTCAGAGTTAATTGAGTTCTTCATAACTTTTCAATATAAATTCGAGTTTCATAATTGGGAATAGGATAATAGATCCTGAGCTAAAATTTGTGTATATTCATGGCATTGAACTAAAGTGAGATTAAATATTACAAGGTCACCTTAATTGTGCTTCTCCTTAATCATCATAAATTGTAAGACAGGTTCGCGTTCGGGGTTAATTAAAGATGACTTTGTCTGTCAAACAATTTTAACAGCCTCCATGGTTTATTGTGCAAATTTGGCAACTCCTAATTTCACTAATTTGAAAGGTTATTTGGAGCTCAGTTTCATCTGAATAAATGCTCTGATATTTGGTGTTTGGTCTGCATCTCCAAAATGTCACGAGGTAATGGCATGTTCTCACAAATATCATTAAAAAAAATGCATTTAGTTAAGACTAATTTCATCAGCTATGGATGAGTGGCAGGCCCCAGCCTCATTTATGCTGCTCACAGTTTACCAAACAAGTCTACAAAAACAATGTTATGGTCTTAAGAACTGAGACTGGTTCACATGGCTTCATTTTTCTGTCTTACTGGGTTTTCTTTTGGGGGGGGGGTCCAGACTGTCATATTTGTCACAGCACGTCTGTGTCTGTCTGAGAGCCCATTTGTCTGTCTGCATGCCTGTCTAACTGTGTGAAAAGGAAGACATCCCTCCTCCCTTCCCTTTGTGAGTGTGCTCTGTTCTTTCATATTATATCTCGGTGCAGTAATGAGGTTCACACAGTAACACTGAGAATTTACCCAGAAAATGCTTTCATCTGTGTGTGTGTGTGTGTGTGTGTGTGTGTGTGTGTGTGTGTGTGTGTGTGTGTGTGTGTGTGTGTGTGTATAGCTGATTATAGGTAAAAGGAACAAAAAGAAGACATTTCCTCTCCTGGCTTTTGGTTTAATACCTACTGTGTATATGTATGTGTACTTCTCAGTGTTGAGTGGTGCAATGACATTAACATTTTGGAAACACAAAAACCAGGCAGGCAAGTTAAGGCAAGGTAAATGTGCACACACGCACACACACACACTTCCAAAAAAGAATGCACACATCAGCAAATACATGCATGGACACACATACAACACATGCAGAAATATAATGAGACAGGCTTGCAAAGCTCCGAGAGCGAGAAAGAGAGAGAGACGGCAAGAACGAGAGGAAAGATAGACAGCCTGCATAGTACACACTCCTGCAGAAAACCACAAAAGAAAGGGAGGCGATGGGGGGTGCACAGGGAGGGATGGTGTGTGTGTGATAGAGACTGAACAACAGAGAGAAAATAGATGGATAGAGGTTCGGTGGGGAGTTGAGGACCACATACTCGCACAGCTAAAAGAGCCAGCCCACGCAGGCAGGAGAAGAAGTATCGGGATGAAAGAGTGAAAGAGGTAAAAGACGCCAAAGAGTGGGAGGGGTGAGGAGGAAGACATATGTTCACACAATGTCCATGCTACGTTCGGAAGCGAGAGAGGAAGAGGGGGGTAAGCGAGTGAAGGAATGGGGGGGGGGGACTAAAGGGAAAGGGGGTGCGATGAAACCAACACATGTAAAAAAAAGACAAAGGGAAGGAGAAATGTGAGAGGCAGGAGATGGAGGGGAGGCGAGAAAGTCAGCATACCAGCTGTGGGAGTGAAAATGGGGGGAGAGAGAAAGAGAAGGAGGGAGGGATGGAGAGGGGAGTGCAGAGCTGCTGCAAGCCAGACAGACCGCATACTCATAACACATTATGGCTATTATTAGACAGAGAGGAGAGGTAGACCAATGGGGGCTTGCGGGAGGAACGGAAAGAGGAGGGAGGGGGAGAGGAGAGAATTGGAGGGGAGTGGGGGGGTAGTACCACTACCAAGCTTGAGGATGACGATAAATGCATGAATGCTTGTACGGCTCCATGCAAACTTCTATTCGATGGCGATTCTATAAAGGGGAAAAAAATGTTAAGGAATGAAAGGAAAGGAAAGGAAAAAAAGAGGTGAAGCAAGATTGGGGTTCAAGAAAGCAAACAAACTTGTAAGCAAACTAGAGGAGTAAAATATAGTAACAGACGGACGGGATAAAAAGGAGGGAGAGATCAGTGTGTTCTTTCGTGGCGAGCCAAAGCATGTCCACTTATGCCATTTCAGATTTGTTATGGATTCCTCACTTTTTCACTCCTTCCCTGCTCAGTCCTTCCACCTCATCCTTCGCTCCACTGACTTCAGCCCCACTCAGCAAGAGACTCCACAGCCTGCTGCTGCTGCCGCCAGTCTGTCTGTGTGTTTGTGAAGCTAAAAGTACAATTCTACATCCAACCCCCTTTTCCCCTCCATTGCCTCCCCCCATTTCGCTCCTCTTTCAGGAATCGACTGCTGTTCTTTGACTCCAGACCAATTCCACTGCTACCCTAATGCTTTGAATTCATTTGATTGAAAGTTCAGAGCAAAAGTAATAGGAGAAACGTATCCATGCAACAAAGCTGAATCTGTCTGAAAATCACTTTGACTGTCTTTTCAACATTGCATTAAATTCAGGACACATTTGTGTCAATTATACTTTTTAATTTTTTTTTTCACCAAAGTTGAAAGTCCGCCTCTGGAAATTGAAGAACATTCCCCAAATGCTCTGCTGAACATTCACCACCAAGAGATTTAATGCAATTAATTCATTTTTTTCAGACTCTGCGCTATAAATTATATATATATATTTATATATATGTAAATATAGAAATTACACTATTCACAGAGGATACTGTAGGTGAGATTTTGCCCCCCCATTTACTGAGTACTGTTATGGACCCATGCCTGTTAAATCGGGCTTAATTTTACCAATTATAAGTGAGCTTTACTCAAATCAACTTTTCCAAATGTCTACTAATCCGTTTTGTCTTTTGGGTGTTTCTGAGAAATCAAGAGCCATAGCCTTTAAGTGGAACTCCAGTGATTTTCTTGTTTTTGTCTAAGGTTTGATTTCAACTGAGTCTGAAGGGTTTTGTTTAGAGCTGTGGAACAACTGTGCCATCAAGTGGTCAAAGGAGTCCAAGCTGGTAAAAACGTTAGACCATCATGCAAAGTTTATCCTGTGAGCCGAGTCCTGCTCATGATGCTTATTATGAGAACTAGAAATGTCACACAAAGGAACAGTGTGAACAATTCAGGGGAATCTATTGGCAGAAATTAAATATAATATTAATAAGTGTATAATAACCGAAAAATATTAATTGTGTTTTTTCTGACCTTAAAACGAGCCGTTTATATCTACATATGGAGCAGCATCTTCACAGAGCCGGCTGTCATGTTTCTACAGTAAACCAGAACTAGACCTTCAAATGCTTATTACAATGTAAATGTCATGTAACGTTTTACAAGAGGGGACAGCAAATTAGGATTAATCAGTTGAATTGTGCCTGAAAAGCATGCCTTTTTTCCCCCACATGTGCTGTGTTTCCACATCCCATCCCCTCCAGAACGCTTTACCTCCACCTGTTTCCAACAGTAAACAGGTTTCCTCAGGTGTCTCCCCCACAGTCCAGGAGAAGAAGCAGGGTAAACGGGCCGCAGGTGTAGCCAGGAGCTCAGCGAGACAGAGGCAACAAAGCCCGATCTGTGGAGGAACATCAAGCGCCGGGTTGACCGTCAACACCGGCAGCTGATAGCGGTGAAAAACAGACTCTGACATCAGAGCCAACGCAGATAAGAGAGGGTGTGGATGGTTGTTTGTGCTGCTGCCATGTTGGATGGCAGGAAGATAGATCTGCCTCTGTTGTAGCCAATCGTGCAGGGAGGCTGCTATGGTATTATTCTGATCAAATAAACAACTTCATACTTATTTTAATAGTTGCCTTTCAAATTATTTTTGGTCAGAATATCCCTGCTGGGCATGCTAGCTTGCCAGAGACACTGTAGAATGTGTTTCCAATGATTTCCTCGCTTCAAAGTTTGTGTGACTTGTATTTAATTACACAGATTGAACGTCACAGCTTGATATAAAAGAAAAGTTTCACTGCTGCTTTTACTTTGAACCAGGCAGTAAGCAAGGTGGACATAAGCTAAATTCACTGAATTGGAATGAGAGATTCTCTCAAATTAGTTCATGAATGAATGCCACATAAACAGTATAAAATATGATTCATCTGCAGATAAGTCACAGGCATAGAAGACTGGTACCAACAGCAACCAAAAGGCATTCATAAACTCATTTAAGCTGCTGGTCCAACTGAGGCCCGAAAACACATCAACCCAATTATGATCTATCAGGAAATCTCATATTTCATTACTTGAACATAATTAAATGCTTTATAGTATAAAACTACAACTCCAGACATTAAGACAGATACAAGCCTTGCTTTGAATCATAATGTATCTGATCTTTGATATTCATTTGATGTTTGACTGATCCACAACACACAATTCAATGAACTACTTACACATTCTAAAAAGCGCATCTAATCCTTTCGCCTCTTTGAAAAACTCCAGTCTCTGAATATGCAAATGTGTTTCATTCCAAACGTTTAAACGCGAGATGTTTTGAAGTGAAAAGCCTCGTTTTAGTGGATGTGATGAGGAAGTTTCAAGTTTGCAAACTGCGTGAAGTTGGTGATGTCACAATTGGCTCGCTGGTGCAGAAAAACTCTTCCCCCCCTTTCGTCAAAAAATGTGAAAAACAGACCTCCAATGTATGCACATGCATTATCCTGCACAGTGACGGCCCAACATCCAAGTCGAGCAACAAATAGCAAAACACTTTGGGGTTTTTTTATGACGTAGTGGGGACTTTAAAATCACCTCATACAGAAACAAGCAGCGATGCACAGGCTCTGCTGCCCTCTAGTGTCTAACATACGAGCCTGCACTGTGACGTCGGATGCGATGACTGTCCCTGCAACAGACCTCTCTATACATGAAGCAGCAGATTGATTTCTGAAACAAGTCATGTCTGATGAGTACTGCTCTAGGACTCACCTCTTGACTTCAATAGACACGACGCAGAGCGGCTTTATTGTTTGATTATTTCTATAGATCGTCCCATGGGATGAGGAAACATCTTCTACCGTCTGACTCTGCACAGAACTGAGTTTACATACGCTTTTGTTGGAACTACTTTGTTGTCGCTACCTATAGAATACAAATCAGATGACAAATGCTAAGCAGGAAGAGCTCAGATGTACAGTGTTAGGGGTAAACAGATGGTGCTTTGAACTCCTCTCCCTCCTGACTTGCTGTTCTAAAGCAGCGTGCACAATTCTACAAAGACGATAAAAGGGGGCAAACAAATCGAAGACACAACGCTACTCAAATCAGTTTAACATGATCAAAAGTGCGAGAAAAACAACAGCTGCAGATACATGAACAATAGCCTATATATCACAGCCTGGGAATGGCACAGACAATATAATAAGCTTTATGAATATTGTATGTGCAGTAGTATAATCTGAGATTGATGACTGATAATATATCAGACACCCAAAACTACAAACGCAAGGACACGCTGATGGCACACTACTGGGCTGCAGGCACATCAGTAGCACACATATAACAGCTTTGCAGATTATTTATTATGCAGCAGATGAACCCACTAGACTGAGAAAGGCTGAGCAAGCAGCTTCAGCACCTAATAATCATTTATTATCAAACCTATCAAGTCAAGCGCCAAAAAAATCCTGGATCCTATCATTTCCCATGCTGCAGCTTTATAGTGTTTATTGTTGCAATGTGATATGACAAGAACTAAGATGTGAATGACGGCTAAATAAGTCGTACATTTTATAGAGAAATATAAATCTTTTAAGTGACATTACAAATTACATCCAAGATGTGATTTGTGTGTGAAGGTCACTGTAAGTTACTAAACTCTACAAGATATGCTTTTAGTCCCAAGTCACAGTTTACAGGGCTGAAATGGTACCGAGTGAACTCGTGATCATGATTTATTTAATGAATCGGTGCTTGTTGGTACCGTTTCCCATCCCTGCTTTTATTTTGATCTCACATGATATTATTTACGCACACCAAACTGTCATCGATAAGCCTGCAGTAGCTGTCTAGTGCATCTGCCATGAATACACACGGCAGGGTCACACAGCAGATCTGTTCTGCAATTAATATTCTGTTTTCTAAAACAAATATTAGCAAACCATCTGCTTCAGCAAGCAACAAATACATCACACATGGAATGGTTAACCATCATTTTGACAAAACAAGAATATCTATTGTAAGAATTATTGAAGAATATTCTGTATGTACTGTATAAACATATCTTCAAAATCGTAGACAATGCGTTAAAAGAAATCCCACAACACCAAACCCTGGTATACCAAGCAGATTGACTTTATTTGTATCTTCCATGTTAATTAATTGCCATCATCATCATCGCCAGGACCGCATCAGTTAACAGTGTTATTGCCACCAGCTCCATTACCTTCACTGTCATCATCCGCTCAAAATGAAATAATTACACTCTCTTAAATAGGCCAGTGACAACAGCTATAATCCGGTGTGATATTGACAATCTCGTTATCAGTTACATATTAATTAGCTTAGACATTTTTTGCTCGACGGTGCTTGAACGGAAAAGCCCATTCCTGGCTTTCCACGCGACTGTGCGTAAAGACAATAACGCGTTGTATGTGACATTATTGTTTGGAACTCCACAAGAGGCTGCATGTACATAACTACAATTGTGGTGACAGCTCGTTTGTTTTGACAGCTCACAGGTAATCCAGCAGCATTTAGATATTTAGCGGGAAAGAGAATGAGCATCCGGGAAATGTCGCGTGACGTGATCATCACCGGAACTGAGCGACCTATAGGGCTCACGGTTTTTACCATCTATGCCGCTTTTGATGGTTTTGCTGTCCAATGGAGATACTCAACAGTCAGGTGACACGGCACAAATTAAAGCAAAGAAAATAACTTGACCCCGATCATAGAATTAGTGCTGACCCAGACACTGCATATCAGAAGGCTAATTATACTGTTATTAATGTATTGCCTTAGACTCAGAAGAGTTCCTACTGACACATACAGTCATATATCAAGGATTATGTGACAGCACACAGCTGCTTGTGATTCCAGTGCAGAAACAAAAGGGCGGCGATGCATGTATCACACAGATACGAGGCTCAGTATAGCTACAACACAAGTGTTGCACAATGGAAAACTGCTACGTTTCATTATGTATAAAAGCGCAGCACTTAACGTGCCCGCGGCTGATACCGGACTGTGATCCCGGCTGCTGTTTTCAGTTCTGAGGAAGACTCGTCAATGCACACAAATATTCACATTAAAGTGTCTGAGGTCAGAAGTCAAAAGAACAACCTGAATTCTGCATTTGGTCAATTACAATAACTGTGAGTTACACACAGTCCATGGATCTATTTGTTACCTGATAGTTCGTAGTATCCACATTAGATTCAGTCAAGTGCTTCTGAAAATCAAAACTGGAAAATGCCACTGGAATTCATGTGATTTCACGTCAAACCAACACTAAACATGTTATTTGTACAGTGGTGACAAACTCGGTACGACTGCTCGACTCATCCCATGACCACAAGAGAAACAGTAACAGTATTGACAACAATACATCGGTCGTAATTGCTATAAGCATTATTATAAGATAGTCAGGTGATGATGTTGATGAAAAGGTGGGAAACGAGAGCAGAACTATATGTGCCCACTGAAATCAAAGAAAGCTGCATGTGGGCTCCTTTTTCATAATAGCGAATATTGATCGCGAACCAAACACCGTCCGCTGTGGTCCGTGTCATATAGGGCAACGCAGCCAGGTAATGAGTTCTGCAGGGAAAATGGAAGCTCAGTCACAAAATGCAAATCGCCTTTTCTCTAACAGTGCTGTCATTTTAACGCCTGAAGCTCCCGGTGCTCGTGGTTATAAAGTTCAGAAAGCTGCTTAGCGAACATCTACAAAGTCCAGTCACAAAGCAGGGACATCGGCAACATTGCTTTGCAGAAACATTCAGTCACATTGACAAAGAAAAGACAATATTGATCAGTGACGATAAATGCACAATCACATAGACCTGCACTGCTCTCTGGGGGGGGGGGGGGGGTTTACACTTTTGGGTTTGTTACCTCCATCAGTGATGTCATAGGAGGGCGCTTTTTGTTATCGGCTGCCAAAGAACAGATGACGTTAAACCATCAGTGACCAGTGCAGATGTGGAACGTGCTAAACCCCACAGAGAGGAGGACTGCAGCTGCTTTCTACCCCTGTTTGATTCACTGTTAAGTTTGCCCTCTAAATCCAGCACCACACACAGCTCTGCGCTGTCACGATCCGTAAGGCTTTGTCGCAACCGAGTGGACAAAAACACCAGCCTGCAAGGTTTAGCCACGCCACAACGTAGAAGACACATTCTGGGTGGATTTACGCGAGCTGCACCTGTGCATTCTGCCGACCTTGTGTTTTTGCTCCTCAGTAAACCCACCCCCTTTTGTCACCTTGTGTAAATGTGTGGACTAACCTGTCCCAGCTGCTACTGTCTACGTGCATGTGTGTACGCTCAGGCTTTATTATTATTTTGCTTTGGCATGATGGATGTTGTGTGTGTGAGACAGCTTGTGTTGACACAGGAATGCAGCATAAACTGAAATCCTGAGCAGAAAAGTTGGCAGCGTCGGACACAAAGGCAACATAGCAGGACAGCTCCATGCTTACAGTGCGTGTGTGTGTGTGTGTGCATGTTTGTGTTAAGACTCTGGATGTTAGGGGCTACTATGAGTATATGTCTAGTCTAAAATAAGCTGTTATAATGGCTGCTTTACTGCTGTGAATAAGCATGCAAGCGCGCATGAGTGTGTGTGTGTTTGTGTAAGACATCATGGGCACAAAAGTTCTCTTGGCACAGCTGAAGCGGCTGAGGACACACTTTTGACACACTGAGATAATAAAACACAGTTATAATTATCCAGTGACATCACATATGAGTGAAACACGCTCGTCTGTGTCGAAATAAATACATACACCAGACTTGCAAGCGAGTAAAATTGGGTCCAAGCGCCCTACGCAACTCAGAACCGGAGGCTCGCTGATCAAAGCTCATTGGGAAGCCAAGAGCATTGTTTTACAAAAATGAAAAAAAACTAAAATAAAAATAAAGAGCTACGACGTGAGAAATCTCTGAAGCTTACAAAGTCAAGTATGCAGATGATATAAAAGTAGCAAATAACAGACTGAATTTCTATTTCTATTTGGACAGAAATGTAAAAGCAATCAGATTTGAAATTGGAGCTCACTACATGTGATTTCAAATTCAAAGTGGCAGACCAAAACATACAGAGAACAAACGGTGGTTGACAATGTGTGAAAGCAACACAATCAAATGAACCCAGAAGTGTTGTCAGTGCGTTTTAGTGCTTCTTTTTGTGAAGGGACATTAATGTAGACGATTTGATCCACAAGTCCGAGATAACGATTAAATAGCTGTAAAAATAATTGTCATTTAAATCTCACATTTTCTTCCTTTTCGTCGGCTGTTTTAAGCAAGTCATGTTCCACTTCTCCAGTCGCATAGAAACACTTGTCCTTGTTGCTGTTCATCTTCTCCGTCAGCTGTTCTACCATTAATTATTCCGTCCATTCGTTAGCTCGTGCCCACTTCAGCTTGTCCCCCAAAGATAGCGAAGATCCGTGATCCAGAATCGGTGTGTGTGAGTGTGTGTGTGTGTGAGTGTCCCGTCCACCAAACCAGGTCAGCACTCATGCTCTACTTTATCCTGCCGTCTCTGCTGAATCCGGGTCGGATGTTGCCCGTCACGTTATCCATATCTGTGTGTGTACGTTTCATCAACATGTGGATCTCCTCATCATTTCTATTGCTCTATTTTTCCAGGAATCTCCTCACATAGGCGATTTCTACCCCGACCTCATTCAGTAAGTGTGCTTTTCAGTATCGTGTCCGAGGTGAAGCAGACACGAGGGGGAAGAGACCCCTTCCAACATTCCAACATGTGGCTGAAGTGGAGGGCGCTGTGCAGGAAAGGTTAGGAAAAGATCCGCTAACTACTGTAACTGCTTCGTGCTACTGTAGCAGGTTAAGTGTGCTTTGTAAAATATATGCACCGATGTCTAAGCAAATTGTCTCTCCCTGGACTGATCCTGCAGAGGTATTCCCTGTGGACTCTTGTCTACATGTGTCGAAATTATCTAAATCTGTGTCAATTGATCGTGGATCACCGCTTCTTTTTTTTTGGCACTGCATATTTGCTACACAGCTCCTGCACAACAGCTGTTATTAAAGTTACATGCTTCTCTACGCCGGCTAACTTTTACGCATTTAAAATGGCGAGGTGATGTTTCAGAGAGCACCGGTACTTATTTCTTCAAGAGGAGGAGGCAGCAGCATGGCACAATCACGGCCAGACGTATTCTACCACAGGGCCGATCGTTGGGATCATCCGCACAAAGCAATCTAAAGTCTGATTTCTTCTTGTGTCTTGCTTTTCTTTATTAGGAGGATGCCAGAGCCTAGCTTGCCTTCCCATGCAGTCCCATATTATGGACATAAATGAAATAACGAGGTGGTTTTTCATGCCTAAACACATACAGTATTATGATATATAGTATATTGATATTGGAGGGAGGAGGTTTACTGGTTATTCTGTTTTTTTTTCTTCGTATTGTGCAAGCCTATCTTTGGGTACAAATGTTTAAAACTAGAGCGCAACTACACAGGCATAACTGGAGGAAATCAGCTAAACATTTGACTCTCACTTTGTGTTGGCAACCTTTCCAAATCTTTACAAGGCCAATCCTGTCTCCATCTTTTGCTCCTATGTGCATCGGGTAAATAAATACAGTACACAAACACAGCGAGAGGTCATAGAAGTAACGTGGGAAATATCAGACGTATAAAATGTGATCCTGGAGGAGAAACCTCACGTCTAGAGGAGATGAGCTATGTGGAGTGAGCGGAGATGAAAACTGGTCCGAGGAGCAGAGAGAGAGGTGTATCACATAACCACCACTTTAAAAGGAGGAGAGGGAGGAGCGGATGAGAGAAGATGGCAGAGAGAATGGAGGAGGAAGAAGTTAATGACGGATGCGGTGAATCTATTTCGGTACAACGCCCTCTAACTCATAACACAAAATGTGCTAATTGCAAAAAAAAAAAAAAAAAAAGATGTTGCGTCTAAATAGTAGTGCTTTTAAAAAAGCAGAGTTACACCTCTGTGTCTTGTGGTTTTCAGTGCAGAGACAAGTGAGAGAGGGAGGAGAAGAACAGAGGAGGTGACAAAATGGAGGGAGGAGAGCAGACGGGAGCATCGGGAAAAGAGGAGCCTGAGAAGGAGAGGAAGCCCTTCATCTTACGGGGTTTTTTCTGTCAACTCCATATCAGTAATGGACAGAGAGTGGTGCGGAAGCTAATGGTGAAGTGAGGAGGAAGGCAGCATGAAGAGGAGGAAGGAAATCAATGAATATGCTTTTTCTGTTTTACGGTTATGGTTGCCGGCCGAACGCTGTGAGCAGTTGTATCGGAACTCTTCAAAGCCCTGAGAAACACCTCATTGGGACCCGTCTGAAAAAAAAGTTACGTTGGGAAACTATTGGAATGTTTTTTTGATTCCCTGATGAGATATAAGGTCAGGATTGCTGAGGGAGGGGGGGGGTTGTCTTTTTTATTGCTGCTCCTCTTGAGTTGATCTCGGTTTTGTTTTCGGCATGAATTCTCCGTCAGATGGAAGACAAGATTTAGTGTAATCTGGTCCGTCATGGGCAGTTTTGTATTCTACTTCTTCTCTTTGTCTGTTGTTTCTGTGCTCCAATATTTGGGGATTTTCCTCCTTTTATTTGTCTTTACCTTGCCAAAAGCATGTCTTTGTTTCTCTCGCTTTACTTTTCTACATTGCATTTTGTAATCCTTTGTGATCTGATCGGTTTCTTGAAATCCAATCTAGGAATTCTCCTTTCATCTATTTAATAATCCGTATGATTTGTCTTCCTCTATGTATTTGGATTTTTATCAAAACCAAAGCTTCGAGCATTCAAAATACAATCTTTTTTTGCCATTCCTCCACCTCTGTTTCTTTTGAAAAAAAATACCCACTACCACTCAGCTGGTTTGGAACATCTCCACTGCTCTCCAATCTGCTATCTTTAGACTTGTTACTCCTCCCACTCCTGCTCTTGCATAGATATATCTGGAAATAGACATTCCCGTGTTTTCAGTCTTTCCGTTCCTCCAAAGCATCCGATCGGCGCCCTCTCTCTCTCAGTCTCTGTGTACCAAAGTCTACAATTACAAGGATTTTCTTGACTTCGCTCACATTCTCAGACCCGTATTATCAATGTGTTTTTTTACATTATGCACTCCTGCCCTCTTTTCCCTTTGGACTACCATACGTCCATCCATCACCACCACTAAACTTTCCTTAGTAATCCTGTCCGTCACACAGCTGTTCTTACCTCCTATGCTTTCTTTTTTTTTATGCGTTCATCTTTCTGTGGTTGGTATGCCGTCAACAAACGCTTTTCTTTCAACCTCATTCTGTTCTCATCTCATTCATCACTCATTTCCATCGTATCTCATTTTCTCTCATCCGCTTCCTCTGTGATCCATCCTTTTCTTTGTCTTCTTTCATCTCCCTCAATCCTCTGCCCAGACCTTCGTGCTCTTCATGTTTGCTTTGCGGCTCGTCACATGTCATCTCCGGCGTGGCAGCTCTCCTCTCCGTGTATGATGAGGACGGGAAAGAAGAACGCGTCCTGGTAGGATGGAGGACGCTCCCTCCCTCCCCCGTCGCCCTCTCTCACCTCGCCACCCCCTCCACTGTCTTGGTCTGTTTCTTCATCCCCCTCTCTGCTCCCTCTTACCTGTTCCCTTCTCCTCACCTCCTCCTCCTGCTGCTGCTCCTCTTCCTCGTCGTCATCCCCTTCTCCCTCAAGCACTCCTCTTGTCTCCTCGTTGTCCTGTCTTGAACCTAAACCAAGAAATCCTCCACCTCCTCCTCCACTACCTCCCCCTCCTCCATCTTCCCTACTTCCTCCCAGCCCCCCTCCCATGCTTCTTGAATGAAACAGGTTGTTCTGGCGCCCTCCTCCAAGTCTCCCGAGAGAGAATCCACTCCGACTGAGCACCAACCTGCCCCCGATAGCCCCGCCTCCCTGCCCTGCTGCCCTGATGCCTGCCACGGTAGCGTTCAGGAGGGCTGTGGTTCCCATGGGGGCCCTTAGCCTGGAGGGAAGACTGGAACTCGACGTGGTCCTCCGGCATCGGGGGCAGCTCTGGAGGAGGTAAGCCGAGTTGAACACAACAGGCAGAGCAAGAGGAAGTGGGTTGGTCCCCTGGCTGGGGGTAGAGCTTGCTGGCCCAGAGATGGGCGTCGAGGCGGTGGGGTTTGTCCCCCCATTCATGTCCAAGTCCATAAGGAGGGCTTCAGAGTAGCTCGGGACCATCTGTTGGTTACAGCGAATGTGCCACTCCAATTCTGTCATGTCCACCGTGTTGACCCGAGAGATGGCTCTGTAACTCGTCCCATTTAGACCAATCCCAGGGTGGATTCCATTCTCAGTCCCAACCCCATCCTCCCTTCCCCCTCGACCTAGCCCTCCTCCACCATCCTCGTCCTCCCCGAACAGCTTCTCCACATGGTAGTGTACATACGCTATGCGGTATTCTGACACGACCCGCAGCGGCCACGACAGGAGGAAAGCAGAAGCCAGCCAGAACACCCTGTGCCGAGAAAACCAGGGCTGGTGAGCGGGATCTGGGAACGCCAGGATGTGTTCGCGGAAGTCCACGTTCTTCAGGTGCATGCCCTCCCTGGCCTCCATGTAGTCGTCAAGCCCCTCGTTCTCCCCGAAGAAGCGCGCTCGCTTGGAATAACAGAAAGAGAATGTGTAAATCAATTAGAAACGGAACAATTGATAGAGCGGGTCTTCCAAAGTCAAGGAGCACATCTTTAACTAACTAAAGTAGTTTGTGGGGTTACTGTTCATGTGCTTTTATTAACGGATTTGCCAGACCTGGTAAGAGAGAACAATGCTGTTTCTTCAATTCCATGCCTTCGAAATGAATCATCAGCTGGGGAGGAGGCTAACCTATTGCCTGCCATCAAGGTTTTTGAGTTCTCCAAAAAATAATAGGCTGTAAACATTAAAGTACTTATGTAGGTCATGTTTCAGTACTAAATTGAGACTGTTTCATAACCAGTTAAAAGTTCCTTACAGTAACTTTAAAAAGTCACCTGCTGGACACAACGTTTTCAACAAACCCATGGGACTAATGTTTTTTAATTACCTGGCTATCTACAGCTCAATCTTCCGGCGACGGTTGTAATTTCAAACGGAAAAAAAATCAGTGGTTGCTGGCTCAAAATAAGAAGCCTGCTTTTGTCTATCTCTGCCAAAAATCAAGGACTGATTGTTTCAAAAATGGGGAAAACGATCAATTAGAATATAACAGTTTGTAATCTGGAAACTTGGGTTGGGCATCTGTCCTAATTTTTTTTTTTTTACATTTTATAGATAAAAAGTTGAATTGATCAAATTGAACAGAATTAACTATTTATAGTCATTTTCTTATATTATATCTTACCTGGGTGAGGTAGGCAGCTTCTGCACGTGCACTTGAGAAGCTAAAGAGCACAAAAAAAAAAAAAAAAAAAAAAAAGAATTGTTACCAACATGTTTACCCCACCCCCGCCCCCATGTCTTTTGACCAGTGGTGGGCATCTAACCTGAAACACTTGGTGAAGCGGAGGCGAACAGCAGGGTGCCGCTGCAGGTCCAGCAGCTCCTTTGATACGTCTTTGACACCATAGCGGGCGTAGTCGAACTCTGAACTGGAGGCGTGTGTGTTCACCCGCTCATGGTAGACCTGAGGAGGGCATAGATGGGAGTGTGATGGAGGGGAAACGGGAGAGGAGGACAGATGGGATGTTAGAGAAAGAAAGAATCAAGTTATTGGGAAGACATTTGAACTTTTTAAGACATGTCATATACGTGTCATCATCAATAAAGCACGGTTACTTAATAGAATGGTATTTGTCTTGCTGCACACAGCTGTTTGCACACGGCCCCGCAATATTTCACTTGAAGAAATTAAGATTTGCATAGCATATTTTAAAAAATGTAGGGAATGAGAACTTATGTTCTGCAGTGCAACTATGAGCAACATGAAAAGAAACGAGCAAACAGGACAGAAAGTGGAAGGATGTATGTGGAGGAGAGTTCCCCTCACCTGTGTGGTCGTATATGCATCTCCGTTGCGGTATCTCGTCACCTGTCTGGTCCTCCTCACGTAGTGATAGCTGATAGCCTTCCACCAAATGCAGGGTGTGGCCTGCTGAAGTCTCTGCACACGCTCGTACACTTCCTGTGTCAAAGAATGAAGGAATGATTAAAAAAAATGAACTTAAATTCGATTTTCTGCCGATTGTAAAACATGTATGCTGTGGCCATTTTTTGTAAAGACTTTCTAAACAAACCTGTCAAAAACGAGGACTAACAATCTAAAATATAACGATGCAACATTGCCTGAGCAGTTCTTGCAATGGTGATACAAGCAGAACAATTAAGTTCCTATTATTATTATTATTATTATTATAACAGTATAGTCAAGTCCTTGCAATCTGGTGCAAGTCAGACCCTGCCAAGGTTTGTTTCGCATATGTGCCCCTGACAGTCTGGACTAATGTAGGACAATATTTTGGTTTTGGCAGCGGCACATAGCAAAGACAAAGAGTAATGTGCATTTGGAGCAATGTGCATCCTGGCATTCCTGATAACAGACACAGCAGGCTAGAATAGACTGACGCCCCAGGTCAGCTCATTTCTACATGAGCGGGCAAGTGTTATTTTAGGAAAGTAGGAAACAGAGTAAAACTGTTCTCTCTATTTGTGAAATGCTAAAATGTCTGATTAAACTGCATTAAAACTGTCTATGCAGACATTTAATACACCGTAATCATATTTATTTAACCTTTACATTTAAAAGCATTTTGCTGACACCATCATGCTGAACAAGCTTCAATGAGTAAACAGATTTCTCCTGTTTAGCTCAAGGTCAGAGACCCATTTCTAGACTTCTATTGCAGCAGTAGACTCCACAGTCTGTTGGGTGTTGGGTTAAGGCCTTTTCCCCAAGATATTACACCCCCTTGCTAAAACCGGTTTTCACACGGACCTGGAATTCAGCATGAGCCAACATCGCCGTCTTGGAGAAGCAGTGCCAACACTCCACCAGGTAAACCACGTACAGCATTGCCAGGAAGGCCAGGGGGATGTAGACGTAGCCGCTGGAGCACGGGCTCTCCAGGTGCAGGATGTCGTTGTAGTAGGCGGCGGAGGTGGCGTCGTCGTCGGCACCGAGAGGCACGGAGGAGGAGGAGCCGAGAACGGGCACGCGACAGAGAGCGCACCAGGCGAGCGTGGCGAAGCAGCCGTACATGAGGAGGGTCAGGAGGAGGCACTTCCAATGGGACTCCCGACACAGGGATGACGCCAGAGACTGCTGGACCGGCCGCTGCTGAGGAAACAGACGGAGAGGAGAGAATAGGTGTTAAGATGCTACTGACCGCACACTGAGGAAGCCATTCATAAATATATACACCGCTGGATGGATTGTTCAAGGTCCTAATGACTTAATTGGTCCCCTGACTTTCCCTCAAGCCTTTGGGTTTTAGTGAAATGTCCTGACAAATACTGGATGGATTGCTGTGACATTTGGTTCAATCACGTGCCTCACAGGATGAATCCTGATGACTTTGGTCTAGCTAAGTCAAAATATCAATTTGCCCAGTAATTAATATGAAACACTTGCAAAACTAATGACATTCCCATTGTCCTACTACTTGGCTAATTATGCTTTGTATTTAGTGCCTATTAAAAAATGTCAGCATGCTGACACGCTCCAAGATGGTAAACATTACACCTGCTTAACATTGTGATGCAGATGTTAACATTAAGCTCAAAGTATCACTGTGCCCAAGTACAACTTCAGAGCCGCACGCATGGCTGTAGACTTGTTTATTCTGCGTCTCTAAAATGATGCAAGTGCAACAGCAAGTACTCTGTTTGTACATTTACCGGTTAGCCTCAATTTGAATGGTACTTGTTGGGTTACTTGGGTACAGGTAATTACTATTTATTACTTTAAAATTAGTTTTAAGCTCCATGACTAAATGTAATTCAGAGTCACACCTTACTAATTATATCCTCGGGCTGTAAGAGATGTGTAACATCTGTGGCAAGCTGTTTGAAACACTAAAATAAGCCACAAACGTGGTAAAACCAGTCTGAGCTGTGCCGCTAGACGTGACAAATTTCTACTTCCTCATGTTGAAAATCAAGACGACAATAAATAATGCAGCATGCTTCACGGTGTGGACCTTTAATAATGTCTGACAGGTGAAGACGAGTGCAGCTATGGGGGTGATAGATAGTTTGTCATAGAGGCAACACAGATCTGGTATACCTGTTGGGACCCCCCCAGTGAGTTTTTAATCATCATAATCTTCCCGTTTGGTAAATAGTGTTGTACTTCAGAGCAAGCGTGTAAGCCGAGGTCTTGAACTAAGGAGTGCATCACACTAACCCTCACCCATCACAGGATAAGTGCTGCATATTACACACACACACACACACACACACACACACACACACACACACACACACTATGCCTCTCTCTAAGTGCACACTTTGACACAGCCTCATTTGCACTGTGAAGACATCGTATTACAGTGCACTCAAACATACACGTATGCATTAGATACACAGACATAGACGGTCTAATGTGGCCCTCTTCTTCTCTCTAACCGCGCACGCGGAATCTTTCCCCGTTGCTCGGCATTGTAATGCAGCCAGCGGAGAGCGTGTGAATAATTTAGATGAGAGCGATACTTCTAGACTGTTCTCCAGCTTACCGACTCCAGTCCAACATCGGCCGCGTAACACATGCCGCTTCAGTTTGTGTGCGTGACTGAGGGACGGATAGAGAGATCGAGGGGTTTATGTCAAAAGACAAGAAAGCTTGTGTGTTATGTATGTCGCATATCATACGAACATAAAAAGAGATGCGTTTTTGGTCGTGTTTATTTGCGTCTGTACTTGCATGTGTCCTCTCCATGCTGTTATACTCTGGCTCGCACTGAAGGCGACAAGGAAAAAGAGCAACAAAGCAGACGACAAAAAAAAGAAAGACGATGGGATGACACCAGTGTCCTCTCTCCTCCTCTCAGCCAAGTCTGCCTGTCCCGTCAGCACGTAGCTACCCCCCCCCCCCCCCCACCTTATCTCTCACTCCTCCAATGCAGCTGTAATTTGTTATCCACTAGCTTATTCGGCTGGCTGCGACACACACACCGACTTTCTTTCTTTTTACCACTGTACGTCAAGGGCAAGTAGGAAAAGGCAGCGTGAAGGGAGCCCCCACTCTGCGAACGCCCCCAAAAAACATCCAACTGCCAAAACATTGCCTTCTGTTTGCCTTTTATCTCCACATCCTCCTTCCTTTCCTTACGTAATCTTGTTTCTCCTTCCCCGAATCTTCCCTCCCACCTCCTAAGCATCCACTCCCCCAATCCCAACCTCGCCGTCTCCTCGTCTTTCGTCCTTGCGTCTGCTCCGTTACATCCTCTCTGAAAGTCTGTCTCTAAGTGGATTGATTGGGATGAAAGAGTAGTGCAGAGAGAGGGTGCGTGAGGAAGCGTGAGAGAGACGGAGAAGCGGTCATGAACTTTTCCTGAATTCACGTATGAATGGAGGCAAAGTGAGAGACTAAAGAGAAGGCAGCAGTGACAGACTGCACCTTTCTCCAAGGAACTCCACTGCCAAAATGTATCCTTCTCTTTCCTTTTCCTCTTACCTTGTGAAAATAAATGTTGCCAAAAAAGAGAAGATTTTCTTGCAATAACAAAAGAGTCTCTGCAGCTGGTGCGTGCCCAGCGATAGGGAAGGCAACCCCTTAGACAGGAGTCAAATTATTCCTGGATGCACTTATGCCAATCACTCTTTGCCAATACGAGCAGTTCTCTCTCTCTCTCTCTCGCACACAGGTAAAGAGCAGGCCTGACTAAAATGTTCCTGTCAGTGAACATACACTATAGAGACACCACGCACAGTAGAGTAAAGGAAAGTACAGGGTAAACTGTTATTCCTTAATGTTGTGTACGGGGAAACGTCAGCTCTCCGTCCATCGTCTACTCTAAATGATGCCGGCAGTTTACAGTAAGAAGACTTTTGCTAGATGAGAGAGACCAGAGGGGCCATTTTGATTATTGCACAGTAACTAATAGAAGGTCAAGTTCCACATCCAATAACAATGCACACATACATCATAATCAAATGGTTCAGTAAACAGCAGACTGAGCTGTTTTGTATGAGGGACTTCCAATTCATAGTAACCGCAAAGATGTAACATCTGTACACGTCACTTCGTGTGACTCACTGGGACAATATTAATGTAAGGCATAATTTTAAGTAGCGAGTGCAACAGCAATCCCTAAATTGGCAGCCCGCTCCAACTGAATGAATGTAAATGATAACGAGAGCGCAGAATTTCTATGAAGGAACTGACAAAGAAACTGCATTTACTGTGGATTAGTCATGACGTGGTGCGAGTATTCTCAATTAGCACACGACGGGTGAGGAAGTACTAGAGCCAGCGCCTGGTGGTTGTATGCCTCCGCAACCCAGTCAAGTAGCGGTTGATACCCACGTGTGTTCAAAATGTCATCGCGTCATCATTATCATCATGTTTTGTGTGGTCACAGTGACCTTTGACCACCAAAATCTTACCGGTTCATCCTCAAGTCCAGGTGGACGTTTGGGACAAATTTGAAGAGATTTGCTCCAGGTGTTCCTGAGATATCGCCTTCACGAAGGAGGGACAGACGTGACGGGACTGTGACCCTGACTTTTAATCACTAAAATCGAATTAGTCCAATCTTGAGTCCAAGTGGACGTTTGTGCCAAATTTGAAGAAACTCCCTCTAGCGTTCTTGAGACGGACAACCCTAAAATGCCTCCGTCTTGACACATTTTAAGTGAGTTTTGAAGCATCAACAGGGGGATCACAACCGCATCCCATTAGAAACAGTCTCTTGTCAAGGTTACCCGCTCGTGTCAGTTCCTGGCTCGTGTCTCCCTCACGCAGTAGTGACCAATCGATGGGGGCTGCACTTTGGGCTGAATAAGTACTTTCTAATGAAATCAACGCCCCTCCCGGTGCAAAACTCTGCAGCTTTTTTTTTTGGTTGTGTCATGATGAATTTGTGTTTCAGCTGCCTCCGTTGAGCTTCAGCTCTTGTGTCAGGCTGTAGGAGATCAAAGGGAAAGCTCACTCCCTGAAATCATTATGAAAAGGAATCTATACAGCCACGTCTGGAGGGTGTCGGCTTTCATTTTTGTCGTACTTGAAGTTTGCACTGCCCCTTTCTTGCGAGCTCTTTTGAAGAGGGTTTATACAGGGTGGTATTTACATGACAAATTCTTCATGAATGTTTCATTAATAACTTGCCTGCATTTGCATAAAACGCATCAGAATTTGACAAATTTGTGGCTGGATGCTACTCCTTAGCATCCACAGTCACTAGAGCCAGCCGTTTGAAGGAGAGCTCACATAGCTGGCATTTCTTTTGGACATGTAATCATGCACACCTCTGTTGTATTTAAAGAGGCATTTCAGAGCATTGCTTGGACTCCTGTGCATGCTGTAGTTCTTCGCTGCCTCTCCTGAAACTGCAATTGACAGAGCTCGGTCATTAATTCGGCCAGTAAATGTCTCTGAATTCAATCAATGTTCTATAATCTGGTCTTGTAGCATTCACCGTAATGTGGTGCTGTAACTGAACAACTCCGCACATATTTGGTTACTTGCTCTTTGAACACATCGCACTTAAATCTCTTACTATTTAATTCGACTTAGGAGTCAACATTATGCTTAAATAGTAGAAATAGCTCAGGCTACGTTTTGTCTAGAGTACTACTTATGTGAAGATGATCTTCCCACCCATCCTACCAACCTATAAGCACTATCTAATAGTGGTGTAAGGGACCATTGTCCATCTGTGATCCGTACGGATCCCCCCTCATTCAGTTTAACGTAAACCGTCACAATGTGCAATAAAGTTTTTTATCCGGCAATATTCAGTAAAAAAATGCGATCAGGACATCGGCATCTCTAGTCGCCGATCCCTGATGATGTTACATTGTAAACAACTAATCCGTGTTTAAACTGACATGAAGAGAACGAAGGTTCTGTTCAGTTACATCATGATGCGTTCAGGCTCTGTTCAGTGAAAATGAGTATTGGGCGAAGGTAAATTATAGTGCACCATGATGTGTTCAAATGTAATTTCGTCAAATGCAGTGTCAGTGAGAAACTTGAATAAATACAGTTGTTCATAGGAGATGTTTTCACAACAACATAAATAGATAACAGAGATGAAGTATGACCCTAAACTCTAAGCAGCTTATAATACATCATTAAAACTACTAATAGCAAGGTTTGTTTTAATCCATAAAATTACAATATTGTATTTGCTTATCATTTAAATTGTGTGTTTTTATGAAGGAAAAAACCCCACTATAGATGATTATAACAAGGTAAAAAGAACATTTAGAATATTTGATGGTTTAAACTGACTTCAGAGCAGTTGAAATGATTTTTTTTGGACAAACAATCTACAGCCTTGTAGACCAGCTGCTATAATAAAACAACAAAAGGGATCCGTATCTGCCAATATGGATCATCAATGATCGGATAATTAGTATTGGCGGCACAAAAACGTGATCAGGGATCTCTAAAAGTTAGACTTGCTTCCTTTTTTCTTTTGTGCTGGTCCGATCTGTGATCCGATCCGTGACTCTGATCCATGATCCGAGCTGTGAGTTTTATGATCCGTTGCACCTCGGCTTTCTAATACACGGAACAATGACATTGAGAATTCTACATGTGCGCACTGTGCAGAAACATTTTGAATGTGTTAAGGTGTCTCGTTGATCCTCCCCCTCTCCGTGTCTCTGCTCATACCGATTGAGCTGGTTAGGTGTGACTGGAGCAGCTATAATTAGAAACACTTGCATGTGGGTGGCAAATGAAGAAAGGAAGTGAGGGCAGGGAAATGTGCTGTTGATGCCTGCAGAACACCGTGAAAAATGATGCGTCATTTCAACACGATTGGAGAGCAATTTAGAAAGTCAGGATTCTGCTACCTATGCTACAACAACACTTAAAACCGGTGTGTCATTATACTCCCACTGTGTTAAAAACATTAGTGCTCCATTACAAATGATTTGTTCGAGTGTGTTCAATTGAGACCGATTATCCAGCAGCATCAATTATCAGCATGTAAGGTGTGCGTCACCTAAATGAAATATCATTGAAAGCAGCAGTCAGCTTTAATTCATGCCAGTAACTTCACCGTAGATGCCAAAGTGAACAGAAGTATCTCCTACTCTGCTGTTCATCAGGTTGATCAGTATTTTCCAAACTGTCGTTGGGTCTCATTCACCAACTGTTCTCAGAAGAAATATATTCTTAAAATGCATTTTGGCAGTTACTCTAGCTTTCTAGTTTGTGATTTGTGCTTAAAAAGGTAAAAGCTGAATATTTGAAATGCTTGTGCATATGAATTCTTGCGTTTTTCTAAAGTTATAAAATATAGGATTAAAATTTCAATATTTTTTTTATCTCATTTATAATATTTTTGTAATATTAAATGTATTTTACAAAGCATTATGGTCTTTATAAATAAATAAATAAACACTACAGTATCACTTATATTTACACACAATATTCAGACACAAGAAAAGCTAAAGATGCTCCAACTTCTTGTAAATTGGGACTTTATTACACGTCATGAATCTGACGTTGACTTTTCTTAGAATCTGTCTCAAGAACAAACTGAAGAATGAATTTAGATATTTGATATTTGATAATGCTTAGAAGATAATGGTGAATGAGGCCCATAGTTTTGCCAATGTATCATAAACAGTATGATAACAATGCAAAATAAAAACCAAGAGCATCTTAAGAGCTAAAATTAGGAGCTAAATTTAAGAATTACAAGAAAATAAACCATATCTCATACTGATGTCAGATGGTACTTTCATGTATCCATTTGACACGGCAGCAAAAGTGCAGTCTGCTAATTTACGAGTAGCAGGTGTGGATTAAGTTTCAATTTCAGAACATCTGTGAAGCAGAGTGACACATTTATTGCAACATTCAAGTGTTGCTATACTGAAGCTTAGCTTCAGTATAAATGAAGCCGTATACTCCATGACAGGCAAATGGAGGTGGGATGAGAATGGTGGGATAAAGTGAAAGGCATCAGTTAAACTCTACATGTTATGTGCCAGTCTCTTTAAATTACCAGTAACCTACTGGTTAATGCTTAATTATGTATGTGTTATTAGCCATTCCTGGGTAGGCCAGTCGTATATGTTATTTAAAAAAAAGTAAAAGTAAAGATTTAAAAAAAAAAAAAAAAACTCCTCTTAGTGGCAAGAGTCTGTTAAAGAAAATTTTCAGAAAAGTTTCATAGCCCGTGGGGTCACTCAAGCAAGATATTTAAAGCTCATTAGAGCTAAAAATATCGTCAAACAATCAATTCAATCAACAGAATGAATGGCTGCCAGAACAAAACGATTCGCTGGCTCCGCATTTTCCAATGTGAGGGTTTGCTGCTTCTTGCGGCTCAAGGCAATTGTAATGAAATGATAAATAGTCTGATAATACGACAATGAAAACAATAGTTGCAGCCCTGAAAGCTCACATTTAGAAGATGTTAAGGTGTGACCAGGTTCCTAGCCAACAGAACAGGTACCTGCAGCCAATCGCCACTGGTACCTGCATTGAAACACTCGCAAGATATTGGTCACTTCCCTCTTTGCAGTATAGCGCCATTCTCATCCCATCAGACCACATGCATACACGACTCTGCTCTTCCTCTGGTGGTATAGGTCGTCATCATCTTGAGTAGTGCAGCTTCGAACGGTGGTGAGAACACAGCCTGCCCACATCCTTAGTTATCCACGGTTATTTGGCGTAATGTTTTGTCAATTTCTCTTTTTTATTTTCATTATAAAAGATGACGTGTTTGAATAAATGATGCTGCGTCTTGGAGTAGTAGTAGAGGAGGTGGTGAATTGCTGAGTAAGAGAGGTCACGTACTGAAGCGTGTGTGTGAGCGGGGTGGAGGGGAAGCAAGGTGGTGTTTCAAACAGGGAGACAGATACATGGCGTCACACTATGTGTGAACAGGAAAATTTGAACAAGATGCCACTTCCCTGCATGTGTAAGGAAGGAGGTAGGAGATGGTATAGTCGAAGTTGGGGAGATGTGTATAAAGACAGCGATGTCTGCTTAGGTGGTCGGTATAGGATAATATCAGGAACACATACTGTTGAGTGGGTATATCCTATTATAAATAGGAAATCCCTGTAAACACTGGTGAAAACAAAATGAGCTTACTGCTCTGAGCTGTTATTCTGTGTTCTCACCATTCACATTGTGTCAGTGTTATTTTGGCTGAAAAGTGTCTGTGTGTGTGTGTGTGTGTGTGTGTGTGTGTGTGTGTGTGTGTGGCTAAACTGTGATGTCACCCTCTACTGCATTTCAGTGTCAGCTGCTAAATGAACACACTCTACATTACTAGAAAAACTAAACCTTCTCTCCCAGGAGAGACTATCAAAAGAACAATGTGGTTTGATTTTGGAACTCCCCTCCCCTCTGTTTACCTAAACCACAGCCTGGTCTCCATTCACAGCCAAGGTCCCGTCCCGTGTCCTTGCTCTTGTGCAAGGCATGAAGGACTTCAGAGGATATAACGTGACTCCTTACGTTACCAGCAGATACACGTTTGTCAATGAACGAGCAGGAGTCGACATTGCCTGGAGTAGGACATTAATGATGGATAAGTCACGGGTTGTTTGGGAACGACCAGCACTGATGTAAAAAATAAATAAATAGATAGAAGGTGGTTCTTGAAGGGGCAAAATATGCGCAACTTTAAGCTAAGTGGACTCTTTGTATCCACGCATTAACAACTGTGCAGAAAAGGAACCAGGAGGAGAAAAAAACACAAATGTCCTTACCTGCTCTCGTCCTGACCCTTCCTCCAAAATGGGCTCTTCTGCGGTGGCCGTCTCCTCCTCCGTCTGCATTTTCCCCTCTTGCCACTCCTTCCTTCCTTAGAACCGGGCACAGGCAGCTCCCACCCGGGTAACGTCCGAAGGCTGGGACCTCCCCGGCGGAGCAGCGAGCTCGGTCACCCCATCCGCCGCAAGTCGGTAACCAATTTCACGATGGCGGGGCCTGCAGCAAATGAGCATCATCTAATCCAGTTTTTTTTACGGTAACCCCCCTCCTGCTTTCTTCCCCAGCGTCTTCTCCGGCCGAGCCGCTCAGTGTTTCCCGTCCACCCGCGCCATCCTTCCTCTCCGGTCACGGTAAAAATGTGACTAAGCAATCCGAAGTCAAAGCCTCGTCGCCCTCCCCGTCCGAACCGTTTTCGCTGCCGCTGCCTCTCAATGATGCTCAGCTGCGAGTGTGCGTATGCGCACGTGTGCGCGCGTGACCGACAGCGCAGGGGGGAGCCAACCGGGGCCAAGCTGCAGCTACACGAACGGAGGAAGACGCTAATGAGCGCGGACCTGACGCGCGTGATATCAGGTTTGCGCGAGAGTCGTCGAGGTTCAAATACACGACATCGGAATACAAGGACGGCGAGGGTGACTGTCACTATTTAACTTTGTTTGGCCGTGGTTTGCACCTTGCATTGAGTCTCCGTTGACGTCATATACCAACATCCCCCACCCACCTCCCCATCTATACACCTGAGCACACGCACAGGCGCGAGTCTCCCCTGTGGAGATAGACGCACACTCAGGCACGCATCCAACTCCAACTGGTATTTATTGAGTCTGGTTTGATGTCTTGAAGGCACACACCAAATATGTTTTCACAAAAGCCGCAAATTCACAATTATTTCAGTGTTGTAATTGTTTTATTTGGAACAGAGAGATATCCATTAAACATTTTTTTTAAATTAATTTATTCATTTTTGTGCAGAGTTGAGTGCAGTCAATGATGATGGGATGACTGTTTGAATTATGGGAAATCTGATGGGATGTGTACCCTGTCGCTCACAGAGGAGTGGTGCAGTTAAGATGTCCTGAAACGTACAAACACAAACTGGTTCAGATTTTGTTATTGCTTTCTATCCACATGTGAAATTTCTACAGTACAAGATACTGACCCTCGCCTGCTGAAGGACTGGTCAGAAGGGTAACGGGTCGTCCGTGGGGATATGCGGCCCCCCCCGTCCAACTGGTGGGCTGAGAGGAGAAAGTTGACGGACCCTGGAGCCTTTCTTGTTGTGTGTACCGATGTGGTCCTGAAGCCAAATGTCGTATAACCTCTCAGGAAGGACGGGTGATATTGTTAAAGACCAACCTCGCTGTATGTTCCCGTTTATAGACCTGGCTGAGCAGGCTTGATGAGTCTCAAAACAACTGCACTTGGTCTTCAATTACACATTAATTAATTCACTGTTTCCTTCCGCTGAGGAAATGTAATTATCTCTATTATGTCACCAGTTGTTAACATGCCGGAGTCTTTAGCCACAGGTCATTCTTTAAATAAATAGTGGAGGATTTATTTTTAAAAAAATCTGAAAACAAGGCTGGAAAATGAGCCAGACCACATTGATATATGCTAACATTTGATTACTTGCTTCTCTAAACTAAGACTATATATCAAAATGTTTCTTCAAGGGTAAAACACTTCTTGATGAGCTTAAAGGATATTAGCAGTGACAGGCAGGTAGAGGATGTCTGTCTCGGTGCGGATGATGATGTCCTGGGAGACATTTGTCTTTGGCTCCGCCTCTCCTGCTTGGACCGTACACATGGCAAACAGCTGAACCTGCAGGTCAACATGCAAGCCTGCAGGCACCTGGACAGACATACAGCACACTGCGTATGTAGTTTTTCCAACACTTACGTGGGAGATGATAACTTCTCCTCACTGAATTTAAACATGCATTTAACTATTTCATCCAGCGGGGAACTTACAGGCCCAGGGTTGTAGATGACCCGGAGGCCTGTAGCAGGAGGAGGCTGTTTCACGAGGAACCTTGCAGCGAGAGAGAGATCGAAAACAAACCACCAATAGTTACAGCTCATAGTTTTGGACTTGAAGGTGACCCATAAATCGCCTGCACCCATCCACAGAACTCTTTTCTTTGTTTCCATTATTTCCTGGTTTCAAAGCCTACATTTGCCTGTGCATTTATGTATCCACACCTTCATCCGTCCACATTCTGGTGTCTTACCTGCAGGTGTCGACACCCACATTCTTCATCACCACAGAAATGGCAGAGGAGGTGCCCTCCTGCAGTGTGCCAAAGTCAACACGGGACGGGAGCAGCTGGAATCCCCTCGCTATGACACTGGGATCAGTCAGAGAAATAGTTCGACACTTCCTCCTCACCGGCTCTTCCACTGCCAGGAACTGGAATAGGCGATGCAGACGAAGTGATGAATGCATGTGCGAACAGAATGTGTGCGATAGAGTGGTAGAGAGAGAGAGAAGCATGTGTACGGGAAACCGTGTTTTTTAAAATTGTAGGATTACAGGATACAGTGGTATTTCACCACCTCTAGATGTCACTTTAGGACACTATTTAATAATCATAGATAACGTGTCAAACCAAGGAAAATGTTAACAGTATACAGAACTACCACCTTTAGACAGAAAGCTCAAATAGATCTAAGTTTTTAGATAATAGTATGATGTGAATGTTTGGCTACCTGCTGATTTGGTACGCTGCAAGGTTTAGAGCCGAGGATCGAGGTTGGTAGTCGGACTTTAGTCCTCCTGGGCTTTCCAGTCACATCCACCTGCACTGACTTACATTGCCCAGTTGAACCCCTCAGACTGCTTTCACCTGGCACAGACATACACACACAAAGACACCGTCATTCATCCATTCATGCCGTTGAAAGTGCTCAGCGGGCTTAACCTGCATAACAACCAACTTGGAAGTTAAATCAATGTGAATCACATACAGCCTCAAACGAGCCAGAAAAGTAGGTTTTCTTTAGTATCGTGGGTCTTTCCACCATGCCGCCCAGAAATGGGACAGGTTAATGTACTCACTTGCCTGATGGTGCTTTAAATAGAAACCAGACTATGCCCTCAAAATGTCCCTGCAATATTCAGATGTAGTTCCTGATTAGGGAACTCATTTTAATATAAAACGACAGAGGAAGGTGGGGAACAAACCGGCAGTCTGAGGCGTGGGGTTGGTCGGCCTTTTTTCAAGCATCCGGTCACTTCTTCCTGCATGGCTAAGAGCAAAACAACTGGAGATGTCAGGATGTGTTGCATGAGCAAATGTAAACATCATTTAGACAAGCCAAATCAAACAAATAAATAGTTCTTAGCATCCTCTTTATTACCTTGCCGATTGAGAGGGTGTTGGGTTTAAGGGTCGTGGGGCTGCAGTTGCAAACACAAACACGGTATATTATATAGTTTGCATGTTATTGAATCAACAGTTAGCGGTTTTTATGCACCCCTACAGTTGCTTTAAGAGTTCCTGTCCATTTGTCCCCAGGTTTGTCAGTATGGATTCCCAACAGGACGCCTTTAAAATGGAGTTTCCTTGACAATATAATAACTTACTTTTCTCTTGTGGAGCATCTTTCAGGAAAGCCTCAGTGCTGCCTGACTTGGGGAACGGAGGGAGATCCATGGATAAACTCCTCATGTCTGGCATTTGGTGCTCTCGCAGAGTCTGGAAAACAAGCAACAGTGCTGTGTCTCCTTCTGTACATTTTATATGTAATGTCAGAAATGGTGAATCAACGTGGGCTATAATGTTGTTTTTTTACAATGATGCTGACTAAATAATTTAAGAAAATGTATCTAAATATATGTATAGTAAATTGAAGAGACCACATACAGTACCTGGTATAATGGAACATTTTCTGGGTGGAAAAAAGGGACAACGGACTTCTTCCTCAGAGCCTCTCTATTAGCCTGCTCTTCACATTTCTCCTGTCTGAGGCACACAAATAAATGATAAGTTGACGGCTACTAGTGCAAATGTACATGTAGCCGTGGTAGTACCATCATTTCCCACTATTCTCCTTTATCCAAACCTTTTAGTCGGACTGCAGAAGCTGCTGTATTTTCACTCCAAATAATTCAAACGAGAATCACTGCATCCATACAAAGACATGACAGCGAAAAATCCATTTACACAATTAACTCACACCAATGTGAGTAACAAATGTGTAGGTTTTCGGTCAGGATGCAGGGAACACGTCCCCCTCAATATTTAATAGACATGCATTTGTAAATAAACTCCCCCCAACAAAAGACACAATAGAGAACAGAAGGGTAAATCATGCCTACACGTGTGCTGACTCAGCAGGGAGAAGTTGATCTACGCGAGAGTAAATATATGAAAGCAATACAGAATGCCTGAGAGCCTTACTGCATTATATTACCTCCCCCATCATGAATTATCACCTGTCGCCTGAATTCTGTATATTCCTTTACATAAATTGGTGCATAAAAATTCACCAGATTGCAGGAAATTAAGTGTTTGACGCTCAAAAGGGAGGACCCCCAGAGCCCCCCCTTTAATGTATGTCCCCATCGCTACTAAAAACAAACCCTACACCCTTGCTAGTGAGTATAACTCATCAAACACTTAGTTCAAATGTTATCTTGGTGCAATAAAAGGCATCAGTAAAACTAATTGTCGCTACTTATGAAGGTACTTAATGTCAAGAGGAGACGTTTGGTCTTCACACACAATCACAAAACGGTGCGAGAACCTACGTATATTTACCTGTGCTGTGTCAGCCTTTCAGTCCACTTTGACTCCTTTCCATTAGTACAACTGGATAAGAGAATAGTGTATTATACAAATACATGACAGTGTTTAGAGAGCGTTAACATCATCTGTTCATGCATGCCATTTTAATCTCCCAACCTGTCACTCGCTGCTCTGGCTGTGTCTTCTGAAACATCCGACTGCTCAATTGGGTCTCCAACTCCTTGGCTGTACAGATTGGCTAAGTCCACTGTGGATGCATACAGAAGGAATTGGAAGAGATTCACTTTAGGCGAAGTGTTCTGAGCCCGTAACACAAAACCAAAACTAAAATGACATGAACTACTGTGCTCAACTCTAACAACGAAATACTTAACTTTAAACCTCCACTATTATCTTCATTCAGTAAAACAGAAATCAACCAATTCATTGCATGTTAATTGAGTATCTGATACGTCATCCAGCCCTCCAACACACCATTATTTATTTCCACAAAAAGTGACTGGAAACATTCCCACAAACTGATTCAATTTGAATTTTTTCACTAATTAAAAACAATCACAACTAGGTAGATATGCTTAATTAGTTAAAATTAAATAAAGGAAACCAGGGAACTGCAAATGGAACTTTAATTTCAGTAGACTCGTAACTGGACACATTGTTCAAACACAGCCTACAAAACTACAAAAAGCAGTCACCCACCTGAAGTCCTCCAGTCAAAGATGTGACCTGCATCCTCTTCTTCAGCAAAAGACTTTAAAGTACAACATTAATAATTAACATTAATACTGTACACAATGATTGTATTTGTTATTTGTAGAGTTTTCTATTTCAGTATGCAGTGGGGAAAGCCCCTTCTATTAACATCTTCTTGCCTGTTGTACGATACCAGTCAAAGTAAAGGCATCTGGTAATATACCAATTGTGCATTATACTGTGTGTGTGTGTGTGTGTACTCACCAGGACCAGATTGAGCAGATCACTGGCATGAACAGTCTCCTCCTCAGTGCGAGGGTCTTTGAATTCCATCTCCTCTGATCGCTGCTCCCTCACCATCAAACTCTCAATGTATTCCTGCAATCAAATCAAAAGGCAACTTTCAACATTTGTCAATATCCTGCAAAATGTGATGTCATGCTCAAAAGCAGACTACACGACACAAGCGACACAACTTTCACAGCAGAAGTATCGCAACATGTTTCAGGGCCAACAATCACATTACCGCAACAATTGAGGTCTCGTTACATGTCGTGCTGGTTTTAAATACGGGCTGCTTCAGTATTTAAAAAACAGAGCTGTAATACGTGGGTTTGTTTTTACCTTCAGTCGTGTGTCGACAGTATTTTTGAGTGGAGCGGTGAATGGTCGGTGCTGGTACAGTTCCCTCACCTCCAGGACTTTAGGGCAGCTTCTGAGAGGTTGCCGCTGTGCTGCAGAACCAGCGGACCCATCTCTCAGAGTCAAACCTCGTCCCATGTCAGCACCAAACGGAGGACCTGGGCTCTTCTTCTGGAATAGAGAGAAAGTGCAGAGGGTAGAAAAACGTCAGCGTTTGGCCCCGAGTGTACTTGTACGACATGTGTATTTGTTCACACCTGTACCTCTATTCTAGGGAAGTCATGCCAGCTGCGGTTTCTGAGGTTGGGCGGGGTAATGTCAGGGTTCTGTTTCCCTAGCAGCCACTGGGACCACACGCTCTGGTGGCTGGGCTTCAACATGGTGATGCCAAACTCATCTGAAACAGTCAAAAATGTCACATAGAGATTCAGATGGCTTTCCCTGCCTTTGCTCCTCCTTTGAAAGACATTTGAGAGAGAACAATGCGCTCAAATGGAACATTGTTAGTTGAAATATGGCTAGATCAAATAATAAAACTGTTGCAATTATTATTATTATTGGTTGAGTGTTAGTTTTCTTGATTTGGGAGATAATCAACAGTGCACCTTGTGCGTCTGGCAGTGGTTCCTTCAGCAGGGCTATGGTTGGGTCAGAATAGGCCTGGTAAAGCAGTTCCTCTACAGTTTGAGAGCTCAGTAGTTCAGTACCTGAGCCATCCTCATGCACCACAAACAGCCTGGAACACAAGATGATGTTTACAGGGCTGCTGCGACGTTGCCAGCTAAAAACGCCATGCAAAGTTCATGTTTAAATATTGTCTCAAAACTGCTGACTTTGTATTCATGCAAAACACATTCTATTTTGTACATACAGCAACTATAAGAGAGAAATAAAAAGTGGAATAATGGATAGAGGCCCACCTGGGAGAATGTTCTCTGTGTTTTACATTAATCTTGACCATTTCTCTGTCCTCCTCCTCTGGCTGCTCCTCATCCTGTTTAAGAGTGCTCGGAGCAGGGCTACAGTTCAACACAGATAACTGTCCATCTTCCATCACCTGTGACACACACACACACACACACACGTCTCTATGAGGCCTTGCTTCTCTGAGACTATGAAGGACTGTCTCTTTAAATTCTCGATGTTTCTCAGTGCTCGCCACAAACACGTAAAACACCAACCCTTCTTATAATTCAAACCTGGAAGTGGTTGCCATCGGGGTCTGTAACGTCACAGGCCACTATGTCTGCATGACTCATGGTGTAGCTTCCTGGTCGGTTTGTGGGAGTGCAACCTTTTGGACTTGGGGTTACAAGTGGGTCAGACGAGTACACACACTTGCCATCACTTTCGATATGTAGGAGCCCCGCACTGGATGGAAACACCTTGGATGCACAGGGATACACACACACACATTTGTATTAATCTACACATTACTTAAAAAACTGACTTTTGCTGTGAACCACCCACCTGATAGGCTCCTTGGTTGTTCCCACTGACGACAGTTCCATCAGCTAAAAGGACGTGAGCCGTGTGTCGCTCTGGGTACATCACCACTGTGGGGAAGCCGTCGCTCTCCACCAACACCACTCGCTCCTTGGTAGATGTGCTTGCACATGGACTCCTCTCAGCATTCTCAGCCACAGTTTCTCCTGCAAACACGCTCTCCTCACCATTCTCACCGCTTTCTCTTTCATCGCACACATGCTCACACTCACGGAACTCTGCACGAGCGTGTCCAGCACCCTCGTTGTCACGCGCTTTCCCTGCGCTGTCCCCGCTAATCTCCTCTCCACTGTCACAAGTATGCCGGAAGTGCACGGCCTCGTTCTTGCTGTCCGCACAGCGCGTGACACACACACACTCAGTGCAGCCGCACGCACATTCAGAAGTTGATTTAAGGGTCACACTCTCAGGCTGCTCCCCTGGAAAGTTAACAGACACACAGGTCAGATCAAATAATTCAATTCAATTTAAAGATTAAGATGTTTGCACTACATTACTACATGTTCAGATAGGACTGTCTGATTGCTGTATGTGCATGGGAGCCAAGTATTTAATGTGTATGCACTGTATGCTGGTCACCTGTGTGAAGCAGTATATGTTGCGGTGTGCTTGGTGGTCTGTCTTTGCAGAGACTGGTGATCCTGGTTCCGTCTGCATGTTCTACACTCAGAGATCCGTCTGTGTTCTGGACAGAAACCACCAGATCCTCTCGGCTCAGCATCACCTGACACAGCGACACATGCCAAGATAAAGCCGGCTGGTTAACTCCCAGCGATAACACGCACAATTTTTGAGACTCTATCACAAACCTATTGAAAAATATTGAAACGTTGACATCAAAATAACATTGTCAAATTCATTGTGAAACACCAAAAAACAACTTGAATAACACTACAGTGGAGACAACTGGTAACCCGTTGACTGTCAGGAGTAATACTGCGCTCTTACCTCATGGGTGATGGGGTCTGTAGTCTTGAAGACGAGAAGAGGCGTGGTGGGTATGTGTTTGTGTGTGGTCCCCACGGTGTGGATGCGAGCTCCAGATGGAGTCGTAGTTAACCAACACCCGCTCTGATTATCAGGCTCCTTCTCTAAGCTCTGCTCTGTTTAGACACAACATACAAAGACAGCAATGCTTACTTGTCCTCACAGCAGGGGGCTCATCGTGTTCATTAGATGGTGTTTTGTATTCGCTGGTGCTGCACTCTAACCTTTGCTGTTGTCCTCAGTTTCTTGAGAGGTGTTTTCCTCCTCAACCTCAGAGTCAGGAACCCACACCGGACCAGAATCCTGGCTGAAACTGACCGAGCCATCTGCAAACAGAACCTGCAGCACACGTGTGATTTTGTGTGCCATAAGAGTGAGTAAGAAGTCATTAACTTGCTGGAATCTGAGCCTTTATGTATGAACATGTGTGGACAGAATGTTTACCTCTGTGGACCCGTCTCTCATGTGTCGGATCACAGCTCCCTGGCATGTGACAATGCGGGACAGTTCCTTGGAGAGCGAAGGGTCCTGAAGCTGCCCTACAGCTCCCCTACCATGAAGAGGAAAGCCCTGTTTCACCAACATACCCTGCTCTTCTGAGGACACTCCTGGACACACAAACACACAGAACTTACGTAATAAATGTTTGAGAATGAGTCATACATGGGAATATAGCAGTTATGGAATACCATGCTCAAATATCAAAGAGGGCACATTCAAAGTCCTCTTCTGCCAAAGTGTGTGAGCAGGTAAATCTGTGAGTGTGGGAGATGTTATTCTCCCCTCACAGCAGCACATGAAGCTTTGTAAAACTGCACTCGGGAAGACACACATACACCTGTGGATGAGTGTGTACATATCTTCCTGCCAAAGTGGATCACTGACCTTGTGCATCTTCTCTTAGAAATTGCAGCAGCAGGCCATTAGGAACAGACAGGTTGAGACTGTTGAATGGACTTGATATCAATGCTGGCTGGCCTTCACACACCTTAGACTGCACACAATCCTACACAGAAAAATGAACATGTACATACTGTATGAGCAATGCACTAATAACAGTAATATAATCATCACAAGTATAAGATAAAACTACATCCCAATCCATACAACAAATGATGTGCAATAAAGTGGAATAACAGGAAAAAAGTATTGACTATTATTACTGAAATGTGTCTAATACTTGGTGGAGAAACCTTTGCTTGAGTATTCGTTTCCCCCGCTGCATTCTTTTGTGCATCCATGTCCGTATGTGGAACCTGGGACTCTGGAGGTCTGGTGAGGCTGGCTGGGGCCTCTGGGGCCAATAGCGCCGTTTCCTGGGGACCCACTAGAACATCCCAAAACAGAACCAAAGTAAAGATGCCTGCACTGTGAAGAAATGTAAATATTGTTTGATCCACACATAAGAAGAAGCATATTCAGAGAACTGAGATGGAACAGTGTATAAGCATATTCAACCTGTTTTCCAAATATAAGTAAAGATTGAAAGAATTAAAAACAAATTAAAATTCACAAAGGCTAAAATATTATGTGGTATGAATGCAAAACCTCTGTATTCTCCCGCGGGACCATAGAAACTGTATGAAAGGTGGATTCCATTGTCCAAAACTGCTGAGAGGGAGCCCTGCTTCACTCTTTTCATCTCCACAGGCTCCGACACTGAAACACACACACACACACACACACACACACACACACACACACACACACACACACACACACACACACACACACACACACACGGGTGTAACGATTCTCAGAATCCATGGTTCGGTTCATGTCTCAGGTTTTTTGGTGTTTTTCTGAGACGGAACCGTGAGGGAAGTCTCAGGTTATCTTTGTTTCTTCATTAGTTTTAAGTATTATCTATTTAATGACGTAAACATTTGCAAGAATGGATAAAAAGAATACTAAAATTACAAAACAGGCCCTCTGGGCACAGGGTGTTTGGGCTGGATAATATAGAGGAAATCAAATATCACAACATTTTTATATCCATATTCCAACAATACTGTAGGGTTGACTGTTGGTGCTTTCACAAAACATTTCACAATGAGATTTTAGATAATCATCTGTAATATGGATATAATGAATAAGTGGGTCGAGGCAAATAACATAGCAGGTAGAACAGTTACATCACTTTACTGTAATGCAACCTTTAACATCAGCAAAAAACAATAGATATCTAGTCTTACATCTCAATATTGATATTATATTAATATATTGGCCTGTTGCTTAATGTCTGTAGCATCGTTAACATTCAAATCTTCTCTTCTACCATTGGTTTCATTATCTTGGGGCTGAGGGAGAGGATTTGCCGGATCAACAACAACGTGATTGATGTGGGTGTAGAAATGGTGGCCATCCTTCTTCACCGCCACTTTCACTAGGCTGGAACCTGGAGTGACAACAGTACAGAATGCATGGGCTTATGTGGGGAAAAACCCCACTAGGCATCAGTGAGGAATAACTGAGGCACACTTTGCTTTTCATGCACAGTCTCACTTACAGTGACCGCCTTTCCCAATTACGCAGCACAGCAGATATATGCAGATTTTGATCATTTTCTACAACCGTATCTTTGTCTGAATTACCTTCAACATAGCTGACATTCTCCACAGTGATGTGTCCTCCGTCTGAAGGGAAAAGGTACTGGCAACGACCTGACACATGGATCAACCTTCCATCCATGCTGTAGCCTGTGAAACCCTTCATGTCGCACACAGACACACAAAGTGTGAGTATGATCATTTTTCAGCATCCCTCTTTGATTGGATGTGCAGGTATTAACTCCTACACGGACCTTTAGACACCCTAATTGGTGGTATTGGAAACTAAATACCGTCAGACAGAACTAAAACAAGAATAAAATGTATTAATGGTTTTGTGTGTATGCCCTCACATCGAAGGGCTCCTCTGTCGGATGCAGGTCTTTGTTTTCCTCCACAGGGAGTGCTGAGCTTGCGGCCGTCTCTGTTCTGCTCTTCTTGCCACAAGACAAAGTAGACTTCCCCCTTTGTTGCTTGCTTTTCGGTCTATTCTCCTTCTTTGATTTCTTGGCAATCTCCTCCTTTAGGTGCTCTTGCTCCAACTTCCAGGCCTGTAACATCATGCACACATTAATATACACACTGAACCATCGCTGGGTGTAGCTCCTGCACGAGGTCAGCTAAGATAAGCTACAGCCCCCACCCACCATCTAAGGATAAGTAGTTATAGATGATGGTTGGATGCAGCTCTTTAAATCCTGCTTAGGTACGAGATTCTGTAACTACTGATGAGGAATATCTCCACAGCTCTTTGAGGAAACTAAATCACCACGTAAGAGGGGGTCAGGTTTAATTTAGCCGTCTCAGCAGATTTCTGTAAAGGGTCTAAAGAGTTACTGCATTACTGCTGAAAGGCCAGAACAAAGCAAACCGTGAAGGCAAATGTTCATGTGTTCTACTGACTTTAAGAGAGCCTTTTTTGATGACTGGCTCCAGAATGTCCTCCTCTGCAGAATCCGTCGCCTTTTCTTCTAGTCCAGGAACAAAACAAACACTGTAACTGTATGGTGGGAAGTATAGTGACATTGATGAGAGATTTTTGTTGACAAGCTACCTTTTAGAGCCTCAGCAGGGCTGAGATCTCTGAGTTGCATTGCCTCTCTCTTTAATTCTTCCTCTTTAGTCCAATCTGAAATGGTATCTGCCACGTGCTCCAAATAATTCCTATCCGAAGATAACAATAACATTTGAAGTCTATGTAACATTCTACACATACACTATTCCATTAGTCAGATTATACGGTGTATATGCTAAGGACTGATGAAAAAAAAGTCTTATTTTGCTTTCTCATATATCAAAAAAGCAGATTACTATTCATGTCCTGTGAGAAGAAAACGCCGGAAAATGTGGACTTGCACTCTGACCTGAACTTGACATCCGTGTGAAGCCGGGCTACATCCCAGAACTCCTTGCACTGGCGATAAGGGCTCATTGGATTGTGACAAAAGATGTACAGGATGTTGTTATGACTTCCTCTGAAAGTGTCCAAGCAGCGGTATTCTTCTGAGGCTAACTGGAGTACCTGCAAATAAAATAAAATTGAATTTGTATGTGCAAAATTGAAAGTACATGAAAAATGCGAGGGGGTTTTCAATTCAACAAATTGCGTTTTTTGGGTGGAATAACATTGCCATGGTGTTTTAACCTTGAAAGACAAGATTAGACAGGTCACCTGTGGGAAGATGGAGGCACTGTGGTGTTCAGTGTAGTGCCAGTCAAACAGAGATCTCAGCCGACTGCTCTGAATGTCATGCAAGTCCAGCTGGCAACACGCCCTCCCTCTGATCTGCTAGAGAAAAATCAACATGCAACCTTATTAGGAGAAGAATCTGAACAAATGTTCATTATGTTTTTATTGGAGCACAAAGAAATGTGAGTAGTTACAGTAGTATGAACAAACAATACCTCTGTGAGATCTTCAGTGAGAAACATCGGCCCTACAGTTGAGAGAAGCAATCAAGTTTCTTAAGTCAGTTGCATTGTGTAATATACTATATGCGAGCCAAAGACAGTCAGAGTAATTTAATTAATCATGGTAGAAACAGACCTTTAGTCTGTAGGTTCTCACGCTGCTGTTTAGCGTAGAACAGTGGGTTGTCCCAGGGGATTATTGTGGGTGTCTGTTGCTGTGCTGGGTACAGTGGTCCCAGTGGTCCAGGAGCATTCTGCAGTACACCGTTTGGGTCCAGCCTGGTCAGGGGCATACTCTCAAACACACTCTGATGAATCAAACGCTCCACCTCCAGCCATGACACAATATCTGCAGGATTTCATAACATTATGATAATATAAAACTCTGACATAGAGCAACGAGTCCATTGACATCAGCCATGAAAATATTGAGTAGCTGCTCTCTGACCATCGGTGCAGTAGTGTTGCAGCTGCTGTTTGATTGCCATCCAGCAGGAGTTGCTGTCTCTCGGCCGAGCTACAGACTGGATCAGCTCCCACACTGGAGACCCCCTCATCATGGACAGCTCCACCTCTGCTGGATCAAAACCCTGGACCGCCTATGAGGGACACATGTACACACACACACACTCACACACACACACACACACACACACACACACACACACACACACACACACATTTCTAATAACAATAAGGTCAGAATGAGGCCGAGACTACATAAACTATACAGACTATTTGGAACCATAATGGCAAATTCCACATGGACAATATAAATTAATAATTTATACACAACAAATCTACTTGCATTGATATCCCTTAAGCGCATTGCCATCTCATCATGGTGTCTGATGACCAGAGGGTGCTCAGACTTCATCTGCGTCTCCTCTACTCCAAACTTCTCCTCTAGCTTCTAACAAAAAAAGAGAATAGATCAGAGACAAATGAGTGTGTCCGAACACTCCGGAGTCATTAAAGTGCACACACACATTACACACACCACACCTCCTTTTTGGAGACAAGACAGATGAGTGAAAGAAAGGAAAATATATCATACAACATAACTTGTCCTAGTAACAGCAGTTGTCTCAGTCAGAAGGTTTCAGTTTCTGTCATAATCCATCATTGTAAGTTTATTTTTATCTCTCCTGTCACATCTGTCAGATCACTTTTTATTAAACTCAAAGGGACACTTTTATGTCCTTATAATGTTGGTGCTGATATATTCAGCACTCATATTGGACTGTCAAATTTAACTTCACTTGGTAAAGTTGCTAACTAACCAACTAAAGCATTTGTAAAATGTAAATCAACTTCTATTGTCTCAGAGCACACAGTGAAACGTAACCTCTGCATTTATCCAATCCCAGTATTCGGAGCAGAGGGGGAGCCTTGCTCAACGGCACATATGCAGCGCCCAGGAGGCAAACTTAACACCTCTCCAGCTACCAGTCCATGCTCAATACTTGGTCTCTGTGGGGACCTGAACCGGCGACCCTCTGCTGACCAAGCCAAGTCTCCAAGGACTACTGCTGCCCTCTAGTGTTGTATAATAAAACGTAAAAAAAGCAAAGCAAAGACAGAGCCGACCCACTTCCTCTCACATGCTCGCTCCAAGTGCATGAAGGCGAGTACTACCCCCCCCCCCTGCAAGGCAAAACTTTGACCACTGAACTGAACTTAATTTTTAGTACATGTATTTTTTTGGGTCGCCTACCTGCATAGTTCCACTGTACCTTCTTGTGTTCTTCATTCTGTGTTGTTGTCAGCAGACTATTTAACATGTGGCTTCTCTCCGCGTTTGTGTGTACGAGAGGCAGGAAGCTTTGGAGCATGAAGCTGACCAGCTGATAGTCTAACCCGAGGTCGTTGTGAGGTTTGGCCTCAGCCACGCAGGACAGGGTGGACACAGACGGCTCTGTTGAAATCACCACCTAAACACACAAATCCACAGACGGGGGGGGGAAGATTGCTCATGTCACACACAGATAATGAGGGACCACCTTCAAACATTAAATCATGGTCTGACCACACACTGCACAACACACAGACCTGTTCCAGCATACAGTGCATGATCAGAGGCACAGAGCAGGCTTCGGGGGGAACCAGGTCCAGGAGGCTGCAATAGTAACGCATGTCCACATCTGTAGAGAGAGGAGGCTGCTGGGCCTCTGTCCACAAAGGAGAGAAGGGAGGTTTGTCATCCTAGTCGTGAATATCTAATAAAAAATAAAAAAAACACACACAAGCATGTGCTAAAGATACATGAAAAAAGAAGGTTATACCTTGGTCTGTTGGCCTTTGTTCCCACACTGGTTTCATTTTGGAGCGTGGAGTCAGGAGCGGAAGGGTCGGCACAACCTGGCACAAATACACAACAAAGTAATACTTTTTCCATCGATATCCAGCCACATAATTACTGTTCAATGGGTACCGTGGAGGTCCACTTTAAATTCCGCTGGTTGAGACGGCCAATAAAGGCATGATTCAAGTTAAAGAATCAGGCTCCAGAGAGGGCATGCTGTTTAATTGGTTTGTTTATTTGTGTCAGTGTGTGTGTGTTTACAGTACGTGTGTGTGTGGTGTGGTCTCTCGGATGCACAGGATCTCTCAGTTGACTACATTTTTTTTTATTTGTCCACAAGGGGGTGCTCAAGGACTCTGTAAAGGCCTTAACGCTGACCTTTTGAACACTGAAAATAACCAGCAGATTAATCGATAATGAAAATACACCTTATTTGCAGCCCTGTTGTTAAGTTTTACTGCATGCATGTATATGTGTACCTCTGCAGACTGTGGATCCAACCCAACAACAGTAGGTATACTGATGAGATTTATGTTGTTCAGGTAGTGCTGATGTTGCCTGCGCCAGTCCAGACAGTCATAGATGAGCTTGGCAACGCCCTCAAAGATTCGGCTCCCCATCTCCAGCTGGACACACAGATTAGGATTCATATTCAAAATCAAATCACAAAAAAAAAAAAATGTGAAACTGACTGATAAGCAAACACAAAGAGGGCAGAGACCTTGAGAAAGACGGACAGAGAGGGACCTTGAGAATGATCAAAAAAGGGAATAGCAGGCTTCATGACAATAGATCCACGAGACAAAACATCTGTCAACTCACCTCAGCCTCCTGTGTGTGGAGGGGAGGCCCAAGATCTGGGACGATGTAGCTGAGCTGAACTGCATCATGGAGCTTGGAGTTTGGTGGCCCGCTGTCCAAAATTGCTCTCAGACCTGACCAGAATAGATCCAACTTCATGGCCTGCTCAGCCTGCTCTACACTGCCATGAACCTCTGCTTCTGACACACACAAAGGAGAAGATACTGTAATGTTGATAACAACATATAAATAAAGTGTATGCCGGGGAGTTTGAGTACATGTAAAAGCTATTACATTGTTTTGATGGACCGCATACTGAGGCCCCTTTACCTGCATCCAGAGACAGAGAGGTCCTCCGACTCTGCCCATCGGCCTCACAGGGGTGTTGTTCCTGCTGCTGTCCGTCAGACGTTTGCGTGTGCTCAGAACACAGTTTAATGACATTGGCTACATGTACACCGATGGCATCAAGCGCCCCGATCAGCTGGGGCTGGTAGAAGCCCAGCAGCAAGATGTAGTGTTGAGGACCATCCTGTGGTTCGTCATCTGTGGCCCAGACGTACACAACACAACACACAGGGTGAGTTATTGCTCTCTCTCACACACGAACACACAATTTGAGTTTTTTTTACCAATGCACTTCGGTGGGTCAAAATCATCCCTGCGTTTGAGCTTGGTCTTCTCCTTAGAAGGTGGCACAGGTGAATGCAGAGTCTTTCCCTTTTTGTCAGAGACCTTGGCCCCTCCTTTGTTATTGCTGGCAGATTGACGACCGCTCTTTGACTTCTCCTCCTCAGCCTTAAACAGGTGTGGACAAAAAGGAATAAAATTGCACAAAAGCAAACCCTGATAAAATCAGATTAACCTCTCCTCTATTTAGCTCTGGGGGGGAAATCCGCTCCAGTTCAACACTGTCACTAAACGAACACAAAGAATCACATTTAATGAAGAATCACTGACCTGCTCGGCTCTCCTCCTCTGCTGATCATTGGCTTTGATGTGTAGCAGCTGGAACTTCAGTATTTTTGCCATCAAGTCACAAGCAATTTCCTCTCCTGCATCCAGCAGCACCTTAGCAGACTCTGTAACCTACACGAAGACACACAATGCACACGAAGGACAAAGGCTTTCGTATAGACAATCAGAGCAGACTGACACACAACGCATCAGAAACCCTCATTGACAAGCCTACCTCATAGAACGTGGGGATGTCATCGGGTCTTTTTGCTTTGGGATTCCCCAGTTCATTGATCTGTAACGAGGTCGGACAGGAGAACATTTTCATTTGAAAAAAATACAAGGTGTTAGAGTTGCACTAACAGCATTTTCGGTACCTCATTCAGTAGATCAGATGACTACAAATGATGTATTGAGTATTCATTCAATTAGCCATTCATTATATCGTCAATACAGTGAGAAGAGCGACCAAATACGATTATTATTTAATAAAATCTAAGAAACAGATAATTGTGGAATACTGAATATATAGTATGGAGATGTAGAGTGGAATTTGGAACTAATGATTGTAGAAGAAAATGTGACAATTTTAATTTATTTTCTGTTTAAACAAGAGCTCAAAGATGTGAAAGCTGCATAGACACACAACGGGTTAGACGTAACAATAATGTCAGGAAGTAAAGTGACATTTTTTTATCAACCTGACAAAATTACGTTCTTGTGGGAAGAAAAGAAAAGAAAAGGCAACAATGTAACTTCTTTACATTCTAATAGAATGTAAAGAAGTTACAGTGTATAGAATGATTCTATTGAAGTTATTCCTTTTTTAAATGTTTTAGACGAGTCACTAATCACTTTAAAATAGTGATTATAGCTGCTTACATTTGGTTACATTGCTATTTGCTGTCATTGAAAATAAAATGATTAAATAACAATGTATGTATAGGCTACTTGTATTGTTTAAAATAATGTCAGCAGGGAATGTTGGCCCTTGGGCATTTTCACATTATCAAATCTGGCCCTCTTTGAAAAAAGTTTGGACACCCCTGGGTTAGAGCGATAACAACATAATGACAGTGCCAAGTTCAGTTTATTTCATATGAATTAGTAAACTACATTAGTTTTCAGTTTAGTAACAAGTCAAGTACCGCAGTGACAGCATGTAGAGCTCAATACAGATACAGGAGACACTTTTAATAAAAAAAACTTGAACCAAACTCAGAATACCTTTGTAAGGGTGCTGTCATAGGTCAAAAGGTTGAAGAGTTTGCGTGTTGGTTTGTGTACAGCCAAAGACAGACCCTGGGTCAGTTCCTCATCCTCTGGACGTCCCCCAACCACCAAAGACACACAGGCCTGCCATGACTCCTAAACGGCGTTAAAAACCAGGATAATGATGAAATATACTAACACACGTTCACCATTCAAGTCAATAACCACAGGTGGCATCGATTTCCACCTAATAACTAACACTTCCGGTTCGGACTTCTTACCTTCACAATAAAAGCTCAATTGTTTACCATTTTCAATGCAATTTCTAATTATATATTATGGTAGTGACATTATAGACGGTACTAAAATTGTCTTAAAAAGCAGTTTGGAGGATATGCTACCCATTTTAAAACTTTATTCTCGCTAACGTTAACTGAAATGAAGATTAAACATAAAGTTACACCGAAGAAAGAAGTCAGCTAGATACCAAACCTCCTCAAACTGAGCTCTGGTGAGACCAGCCTCCCAGTTCTTGTTGAAAACAGTGGGCTTCTTGGCTGAGCCCCTTCTAGCTGCTTTTGGTGGCATTGACACTCAGTGACGACAGCCTACATCAAAAAGAACACACAGAACAGCGAAAATACTCTTAAAGTTATCCGAGCAAACACCAAATGAAGGAAGTTAAAACTACGTCTGGTGCTTGTGTTGCCCCTGGCAACCGCATCCACACCAGCGTCAAGTTTCCCAAAGTGACTTCCTGTAAACTTTCAAAACAAAAGCATTTCGCTTTAAATTGTCAAAAAAAGTAAAACACATTTAAATGATCTATAGTAAAATGATTTCACTTTTTCTTTTCTTTTTTTGGATACGGAATATCCCTCATCAACAATTGAATAATTTAGTTTAAATATAAATCCATTTTTGTAGGCAACATATTAAGTATTTATCTTTCTCCACTAGATGGCAGTGTAATCTCCGGTCTGTGTGAGACTGAAATTATCATGGGCCGAAATATTTATCCCCAAATAATAACAGTTTGCACATCATTTCACTATTTCACTATTTCATATAAATTGTAATTATTGTCTATCCATATCATAGTACACTGTGCAGCCATTCCATAAGGGAATAATCAATACATTGCAACCATTTGGAATCCAAAAATGAACCTTTTCTACTTGTTCCAGTCATTGAATGAATTGCACTTGAGACACAACACTTTGAATGACATTATGAAAGACAGTTGGTCTGATTTCGGTGCCAGAATAAGTGAAAAAAAAAAGACAGAAAACATCCTAAGAATGGCATTTTGGAACACATAGGCCTACACTTCGGTGCCATTTTATCTGCAGAATGAATGATAAAAGTGTTGATCCACAAGATGAGCCAAACAAGAAGAAGGAGGTTAAATCATGGCAACACCAAGAAGAAGAGCCTCTAATTCTACTTTGATATACTGTGTTAATCTTAAGTAGAAGTTAAATCAATTTTGAACCGTAATGATGCATGCATTATGACACTAGATTTAACCTTGACCAGGTTTTATTCAAAGAGAGGAACATTTTGAATGCTAATTAGGTGAATACTGAAGTGGAATGAATATAAAGAGCTACTGTATTAAATTAATGATAATGAAGAGAGAAGTGTGAAAGGGGTCGTGGCCACTTCACCACTCCCACACACTCTCACCACTCAGGCAACAATTAAATGAGTGACAACATATCTTACTTATCATAATTTGTATTTTCATTTATTAGGTTTGCAATTATAATTTAGTTATTGAAATGGAAAAGAAAACTGTGTTTGGGAAAGACTTTAATTTTACATTTTAATGGAAAAAGAAAAAAAAGAAAACCTGGTCAGTCACCCTAAAGCATTTCCTCTTTTACTTTCAGAGTCTCTTTGCAACCCAGCTGAAAGATTGACACCAGAGATGCACTCTAACATCAATCGTCAAACTAGCTGCTCATTTTATGTTCTCCTGAGGGGTTCGTCTTGGCACATACATTTACTACAGTAGTTACGTAATATATTCCATTTGTTTGATAGAAGCTTTTCTGGACTGTGCAGAGCTGTCTCAATGAGGTCTATTTGAGCAAGGAAAAACGCTCCAATTAAATATTTATGACTCAATACGATAAATACACTGGGCCTTTGTTGACAAAGACTCACTGGCACTGAATTCGTGTAATGCTTTTTGCTCTATTCATCAGAGCGTATCATAAAGAATTTCGTGCACAGCATCTCTGCATGTCATGATTTGATTTCCAATCAATCCCATTGGAGTCGTTTTATCAATACAAGGGGCCATTGTCATGACAGTGATTTCATCAAGGCAGCAAGCTACTTCCAGCAGCTCCCCATAAAAGGTCAAAAGTGAGACAACGCCCACTTGCAAGATGCCAGAGAGATCCACATTATTGGGTTGTTGTCAGCTCCAACCCTTCCAGAGGCAGCGCTCTACAAAGGTCAAACTATAAGCCAGATAAAAAACTGTAGTGACACTTAAATAACTCTCCGTGCACACTGCTGCAAATAGCATAGCAACATCTCAAAATATCCTTAGTTTTGTTTAGGAATACACTGCTGTTAAACATGTGTATCATGTGTCTGTTGTGGCTATTCTGTTTCATTTCTGTCGTGATAGTTTATTTAAGAACTCCATCCCCTTTCTACGTAGTTACTCTAAATAATGTGTCTTATTCAAGTTATTATAAGATATAGGACAGGAGAAAAAAAGTTTACAACTATTTATCCCAAGAGAAATGGCTGAATAATGATCAATCCAGGTGCTCATCCTCACATGGAAAACACATGAGTCACTAAGATAAAAAATAAAATGAGACACCAAATTCCTTGAAGGCACTGCCCGTACTTTACACAATGCAACTCCCAGGACCTCAAGGTATCTATGACCACTTGAGCAATCAATTCTGAATCATGTGCTCGCAAACAATTCAATGCTGGATATAGATGATGGGGAGTCGGACTTCTTTCAAATATAAAGATGATCAACAGTAAAGCATAAAACGCTGAAAGAACTGCAAAGGCCAAGAGGCTATGAGGAAAACACACTGAATGACCAGATGAAATATCTGTGCATTTAAATGCAAACCATTACATGAATATTAAATATTGAATACTAAATATGTATTAGTCCAATTTAACACCAGCACAAAGTACAGCCTCAGACTGAAAATGCCACACAACCAAGTCAACTCACAGACTATATTCATCTCAAAAACAAAAATGTAAATGACTGTTAAGATTCTTTTGTACTGCATTACACCACACATGTGTTTTTATTGTTCTGGTTATTCATGGCTTGGTACAGTATTGTGCTTTGCTAGAAGAGTATGCTAGCAGAGTAGGAACATACCCCGTCAGAAATTTGTTCAATAACAAAATAGCATGGACCAAGGCTCATGGAATTGCATCATGCTAGCTGCCTTAGCTGCCATGCTAATGTAAGCGTGCTAACATGCTATGCTATTATTACATGGTATTTAAGAAGTGTATTATGATAACAATCTGAAGCGTGTTAACATTAACAAAATGACCAAAAAGATATCTAAACCTGAATGAAATCCTACAATGTTTTCCGTTTGCCTGTGTTCCTGTTGGATTAAATTCAATACTTGATGCCTATAACGGAGAAGAATGAACTATTCCTACTGTATCAGACTGCCCTCAGTGCTAAGGTGTTTACTACCTCTGCTCGCTACTTGGCCATGCAAAGTGGATTTAAAATTCCACTCATCAACATTGCATGGTGCCAAGTCACACTGCAGCAGTGTTAGAATAAGAAAGATTTGAATTTCAATTCCAAGAAATCATGGGATGTAATGTCAGCAAAGAGCAAAGAGCAAGGTCATGTTTACTGGCCCCACCTTTTTAGGAGTTCAGCGTTCTCTGGATGTGTGTTTGTCAGAGTGGCTCGAGACCACTGGATAGTGACCATACCTGACAGGAAAATTACATTTGAATTTTGACTGTAATTACATAAAAATGTTGGCCTCCTTTTTTTCCCTGGTGTAATGTGGGGACATTTGGCCTACGGTCTCACAGGGCAGCAATAAACTGTCCAAAATCAGACCCTGTACATATATATATATATATATAGCTATATACACATATATATATATATAGCTATATACATATATATATATATATATA
>NW_022280041.1:8571909-8576569 GCF_004355925.1 Anarrhichthys ocellatus | reverse complement strand
ACTCATGCTATGGGCCCCCCAATGCCAACTCGTGTTGCTGACCCACATTTGCACAGCAGAGAGAAGGGGTCAAGCGATGTTGGGTACATGTGACGCCAAGTAAATGATCACTGGTGCTTTGTCCCTTCACAATGACGGCGATGCATCTTGCACAAGATCATGTGCTTCTGTCATTAACCTACAGTAACCAGGGGGGCCCAGTTAAATTGTTTGTGCGTCGATGACGCGACCGTATAACTGGTAAAACCGTTATGCAAATCAACGTGTTGTACACCACTACTGGTCTCAAATCATGCATTAGGAGCACAAATGTCCCACAAGTGCCACAATCTTCAGAATCTCATTTGTACAGCTGACAAACGAGAGGCTCTCACAAAACCACTATGGAGACGCCTCCGTTGAAGACAGCGAGAGAAATGCCACACAAACTCTGCAGGTTTGCACCACAAGCAGATTAAGTGCTTATACAAACAGCTACAGCAGAGGCTGTGCACAAACAGCTTCCTATGTGCAATCTTACCTGACAATGTTTCTCAACAGCCCTGTAGGAACAGATGGGATCAATAAATTAATACTCAAATTATACAAAAAAATAATGCCAAGAGCAGAAATTTAATCAGCTGGAAAAGTTGAAGTGAATGCCAAAGTGTTTGCTTGCTTAACTAAGTCATAGAAACTAACATGATGACTATAAAGTTGTACAGTGACTGTTTGTGGCTTCCATGATGTCAAGCTGAATATTCTTTTGTCATACTAGCCACGAGGATGCATGACAAACGCATTCTTTTACAGATCCATTTGTCCCAGTTTAGAAAGCCCGCATTGTACCACTGTTGCCTGCCCACAGCTCCAGAATACACACACAGTAACTGTGTGTGTGAACTAAACCAGTCTGACTTTGAACAAATTGCACTCAAGTCTTCAAATGTAAAATATGGTTACGGTTTTTTATTGTCTAATAGACGAGACAGTTTCCTTCAACAGGAAGTTTAAATGGTATTTAAAAACAAAACTCAAATTATAAGCTGGACCTCCGCTAATTTCTTTGCACGTCCAAGTCAACAAGTTCCATAAAATCAAACAAGTCTTTACATTTGTGTGAACCATCTTTTTAATATTCTATAAAGGCTCTCCATTGAAAGTAAGTCTTGGGGGAGAGGGGGTATGAAAATAAAAATACAATAAAACGTTTACAGTCGTACACACAGCTCCGAGTGAAAAGGAAAGAACATTTCTATGACATTTAAGGCATCCGCATTCCCCTATAGTGTGAGGAGCATATACCATGACAGCAGCAAATACAGCATTACACAACAAGCTACATATGCCCCCCCCCCCCCCAAAAGACTAGATTTCCATCTCGTATTCAAGCTCAAGTGCGTTTCCTGCTGCTGAACACATTCAATGCATCTGGAAACGCATCAACAAAGTGGCGAGTGTCGTTAACTGAAGTGTACCCACAGCGTGTCCCTCTCAAACACGTCGACGTGCACATGGTTTCACATCCATCTGCAAAATTTACAATTTAAAATTGTGTGCGAGCAACAAACGCTCTGGTTAGGAAACCAAAAACCAGCCAGAATATTACAATTGTGCCGATAAAAAATAAAATAAAAATGGACTCAGAAACACTGAAGCCAGACCCAGAACTAGCAGGCAGTATGCATATACGGTTTTTTAACTTTACATCCCAAGTTCCCAACTGGACTGACTGTCTACTTGTAGTTAATCTGACAAATATGTATTGTACAAAAAACACTGTAGAAAATATGACACCACCAGAGTGTCATTTACATTTGGGCAGAGGTGCGTTTACCCACAGGAAACCTGATCCCCCACTCTCTCTCCTCTCTCCTCTCTCCTCCCCCCCCCATAGTTCAGCACTCCTCTACCACGGTACCAGCCGAGGAGGAGTACAGCTTTTTCTTGACCAGCCGGAAACCCGGACTCAGTTTAAGTGCGTGCCTGAAAGTCGGGGCAAAGCAGGTCCCCATAAACAGGAAGTCCCGTAGGCTGGGCCAGGCGGTGCCGTCCTGCTTGAACACAAGAGTCAGCTCAAACGTGGGCACCACGGTGGAATCGTACACGATGCGCTCCAGCCTCTTGCAGCCCTTGTCCAGCTCCAGGTCCACGTAGAGAACACAGCCGCGCAGGCCGCAGGGCTCGCAGGACGCCAGCCGCAGGACCTCGCGGGCTATCCTCCGCGTGAGCTTCTCCGGTACCAGCACAGCGGAGCAGTGGAGCGTCGTCTTCTTGGCCCGGGACAGGCAGTTTTCAAACATCTTGGCCAGCTGCTGACAGCTCTGGTCTTCAGTGACATCTGCATTCCTCTGGGGTTCAGCCAAGCAGTGGTCCCAGAAATCCAGCTCTGGGAAAACAATGCAAGCTTAACATTTGGGGACCAATGAATCATTTAAACATACTAAGAGCCTGTCGATAAAGTGCCCTTTCACAATGCCAACATGCATAAATCACATAAGGTTTTTATTTAAAATCCTAAAATACAATGGGAGATGAGGGATTTGATCTGCTTTTACATCCCCTCTGGTTGCAGTGGGTGGATTATGAGTAAACACATGAGGAAAAAGAAGGATATACATCCCAGAGGGAGCACTAAACAGTCGAAAACCTGACGATATGAACCAAACCAATCCCAATGTGAGTTTTACAACACAATAAATCAGCTTTGGACAGAAAAAAATGCGTTTAGACTGGCTATTACACACAGGTTGCTGTTGTGAAGAGGAGCTGAAGGGATGACTTCATCCTCTGTTGACTGACTTCCCTCCCTCCCTCCCTCCCTCCCTCCCCTGCTGCAGCCATGCACCACACAGGCATCAACAACAAGTATCCAGCAACTAGCAGGCTATCTATACAGACAAGAACAAACACGGAAAAAGCTCGCGCGCCTACCTTTCTCAATGCAAGCCTGGTCATATCTTCGGTCGACCAGTTCGGAAATGCATTCGCTGCTTTTGGTCTTTAATGTGCTTGTGGCGACCATGCTGACAGTCTCGGCGTCTCCAGGAGCGGGCTGTTGTCCTGTGGTTTGAGCAAAAGCAGCCTGCAAAGCGACGTAAAGGAGCAGCGTCAGTGCGACAGTCGAAGCAGGTTGTTTTTAACTTCGTCATGATGTGAACACAGCCACTGAGAAGACAACGTAACCGCCCCCCCACTAAACAAACATAACTACTTTAGCTGTTCATTTCAAGCTAGCAGCTATTTCTTCCGATATACTAAATGACTTACCTTAAATATTATTTAGTGCAAAGATAATTTAGTTTAGACGTTTTCTCATATATAAATGCATACACTGTTTTTCTCCCACACTGACACACTCAGACACACAAACACTGCATCTGACAAAAGTTCTGAGGAATATTTATACCTTGCTCAACTCAGCTGACCCGAGGGTTTGACCAATCAGAGCACGCCTCTCGACGTGAAACCTAGCCCTTCCCTGATTGGCCGCGAAAGAGCTCTTGAAATAAATAATTGACCAATACTTGGGGGGAATATTTGTGTTGCTACTTGGACGAGGGATCGTTCTTGATGAAGTTTGGTCAGTGAAGTTTTGTATTTGCTTTGAAATCCGGATTTTTCTGGAATTAATCTGCCTCAACCCTGCTTTTTATTTCCAAACAGCTGTTGTGAAGGATTTTTAATACTGACACGATGAAAAGTGACCGAAACTTTCACACTGAAATACAGAATGACCAATCTCTTTATGATTGTATCAAAGGGGTTTTCATGAAAAGTCTTTGTGTCAGTATTCCTTGTCAATATTCAACATGGTGCATTTAGACACAAGTGACATCACCTTAGACTTTATTTCAGCCACAATTAACCTAAATATTTTGGGGATTTTGTGGAATGATGGCCAAAGAAACATTTGAATCTTGTGGTGTTGGTTTTAGTAACGTTTGGGAGTACAACCGTGCAGTCATAATAATACAGATGCACAAGCAAGAGTTCATATTCTTTGAACAGAAGAATACTAAAATAGTGGTGTTGTCAAATGCTTAGGAAATAATACATTTTCTTTTTAATCTTTGTTAAAAAGATGATGAGTTATTTCTTACTACCAAGTATTGTAGTAGATACTTATTGGGTTTTATCATAGACAGAACAAAAATCTACAGCATTTTTTAGCATTACGGCATTTTCAGTAACACATTCAAATACGGTTCTGGTGTTGAAATAAGGGGCCGAAGCATAAACACGGAGTTTGACCTCCAGCTTAGAAACCCTCACACTCCAATCCAAAAGGGGCCGGCAGCAAGCTGAAGCGTTATTAGTGGTTGCCATGTGAAAAACTACCCCAAAAGTAGAGAAGCCCAGAGATTGAAATCTATACTTTGCTTTCACATCAGACAGGCATGTAATTATGTGCAAAATAAGCAAAAAATGTTTCCCAAATGAATGTCTGAAAACAAATCAGGACAGATATGTAGCCTGTTTTACATAAGGAAAGAGGAAGCAGCTGCTTGACCAGCTTCACTTACATCTTGCTGTATTTGTATGTGTATGCCTCGGTACATTTGGCAGGTAAACACTGAGCACAGTTGTTCACCTCGTCAGCAGATTATCCCTCATCTCCACAGAAGTTTTTCTCCCAGTAACTGGATCTGCCCCTCTCACCCCCCCCCCCCCCCCCCCC
>NW_022280041.1:8565854-8571809 GCF_004355925.1 Anarrhichthys ocellatus | reverse complement strand
AGGGCTGGTTGAGCAAGGCTTTTGTTTAAGTTATGTGCAAAAGGCTTTGATATTAGTTTGACACATTTTATATTGGAGTGGGAATCTGAGTAATGTATTGCTTTATCTTAACAGTTTATTTGGGACAAAGGTTTAAAATATGAAATGTGAAAGAGTTTGTTGAGGTATACTGGAAAATGTTGTCATTAAAACTGTGTTAATACTAAAATAGTGAAACACTGAAAGAATCAATGAAACAATATTGGCTACTTGATTACCCATCAGCCTCAAGAAAGAACATGCTTCTGAATCAGGCGTTGAGACCAAAGTTCAAAAGTGCACAGCACCAGCTCTCAGTATTACGTGATTTTAAAGAGGTTTGGCCCTAAATTCATGTTGAATGTACAAGGTCACTACAGTTGCTGAGAGCGCTATCTTTTGCACCCAGTAGCCCACATTTTGCACTTTACCATAACAAGCAGAAACAGACTTGGTAACTGTTTAAGATAACATGGATTCAGGTCAGTGAACTAAAAATAATATCAGATTAAATATTTTCTATATCCTGTAAAATCCAGAATCTTGAGAGGGAGCTTCACTGAAACATTTAAGAAGAGGAAAATACTTCAGACTTCCGACCTGTCTCTATAGTGTCCAACACTTATCTGCAGATGCTGCCATAACTTGCAACGATGTGGGTTAACTGGCTGAAAATATAGTCCTGCATTAATTACAGCAATGTCCGCAGCAGATGCATATCAATTAAATATAAAGCAGTAAATTCAGGGCAATGAAATGTTCATATTTAGAGCAACTTTACTCCACAATGTTAAGAAGTGAAAGACTGCAGCAGATTGGAAAGGAAAATCACTTGGGAGCAGGTCAACATGATATCTCGAGAATACGGCAAAGAAAACCACAAGTGTGCAGAACGAGAAAGATACAGAGCGCTGCTCAGTGAAGTCTGAGGTCCCAAATTTGCGACTGAAAGAAAGCCTCGATGATCTCTGAACTGTGCACCTAAAAAGCTCAGGAGACCTGCGGCGTTAACAGCAACTGTCAGCTCTCTGGAAGATCAATCCATTTGTTGTTGCCAGTGCTTTAAGATGTTTCCCATTCCTCTGTATTACATTCTGCCTCCATTCTAACTTTGCTTTTTTCACGTTGCAGGCCCATCTGCCTGTGTTTCCCTGTGCTCCAGTCACACTGGCGAAGAACGTGTGGTCTCAGTTGGATTTCAGTTGTTAATAAAAGTGCAATAAATCGTTAGCATGGCTATAAAATATAGTGTAAAAGAGCAAAGACCGGGCCAGACGAGGTAACGTGAAGCACCTCTGCTTTTGACCTTCACTCTCGCATTGTTCAGGCGAGTCAACCCGAAATCTGCTCGTGAATGTCTTCCACGTGCCAACTCCTGTTTCCCCTGTTGAGGCAGAAGATAAGAGGTGTTGTGTTTCAGGTTACCAATCCATCCATGAACCTTCTGTCATCCCCCATCAAGAGCACCCCGGCATGCCAGGCTGACACCACTCCCTGCTCAGTGAAACGTGCTCCTTGCTGCGAACCTCCTCCCTGCCCCATGAAATTTAACAACAAGGGGGCCTTTTTGCTGAGAGTTGCACTTCTTGACCACAGGACATAGCTGGTTGCATGTGCAGGAGTATTCTCTGTGCATATCAGAGCTGACATGTCTTAAGTAAAAGAAGAAGGGTTTCTCAAGTAAAAGCAGTTGAGAACATGTAACAGGATATTCACTTATTGAGAAAGCTGTTTAGTTTTGGCACAAATGAGCAGCATGAGGCAATAGAATAAACCCAAGGCCACCTGAAGCCAATAGATATTTTCTCTGCTTTTTACATGTTTGTCTAATTGAGGGCATCGTACACTTAAAAAACAAACAAAGGAATATGCATCAGCAACACCAAACTATACAGTTTAAGCCTTTATTTGGTCCTATTGTTGTGTCACTTCTGAATATAAAGATAATCCGAGGATAATTAATGTTTTCATCTGTAATGTTCGCCGTGCTGCAAGTATTACAGATCAAGAGATTGAATATGTGGAAATTAGTTCTCCAGAGCATATAGTTTGAAATCAATAAGATTGCTGCCTCACAAAGACAATATCCAGCAATGAATGATTTCAAACATTGATTTTTCATTGTCAGACACTTTAGAGATCCACTTTAAGATTGAAAGAGAAAATGAAGATGTTATCGGGCCTCAAGACTGGCCTGGCAGTCCTGAATGTAACTCAGTCCATGCCACAGCTGGCATTAGTGTGTGGTGTGGTGTGTGTGTGTGTCTGTGTGTGTGTGTGTGCGCGTGGTGGGCCTTCTGCCCATCTGCTCACTGTCTCTTCGAGGAAAATGTGTCCACAGTCGAAGCCGTTGCCCAGTCTCATTTTACAAAGGCCACGGATAGAGCCGGCGCTTATAACCCTGGTGTGAATCCAATTAAAAATGGAGGTCATGACTACAAAAGTCCTTTGAATTGATAGGCTACTATGACATTTAATTAGTTCCATGAAAATCACAATGTAAGGAGCTTGGTTATGAGCGTATCCGTGCTGCACTGTATGAGCGCCCTGTGTTATGAAGATCAAGCAGAGTGTGATTTTGACACCGGTTGCCTATGTCTCACTTCTCTGTCAACAGCCTCATGAAATCTCTCAGCAATAAACACCAGTTTATAAACTGGGGCAGAACCGCAGTTGCTTTCTTTGTGTTGTGTTGACCGTCTGCTCCCTCTAGTGGCAACTTGAACTCACTGAACCGACACTGTCGGTGGTTGAGTATAGAATCAGAATCAGAATCAGCTTTATTGGCCATGTGTGTCTACGCATACATGGAATTTGGGTCTGCAGTGATCTTTCCAGCCCGATTCCTGACTCTGGAGGTGTACAAGTCCAGGATGGAGGGCAGGCTGGAACCAATGATCCTCTCTGCAGACCTGACACTCCGTTGTAGTCTGTTCCTGTCCTGTTTGGTGGCCGATCCAAACCACACAGTGATAGAGGAGCAGAGAACAGACTGGATGATGGCTGAGTAGAACAGGATCAACAGCTCCTGAGGCAGGTTGAACTTCCTGAGCTGTCGCAGGAAGTACAACCCCTGCTGGGCCTTTTTCCTGATGGTGTTGATGTTGGGGGCCCACTTCAGGTCCTGGGAGATTGTGGATCCCAGAAACTTGAAGGTCTCCACAGCAGACACAGTGTTGTTGAGTATGGTGAGGAGGGTGAGGAGGGGGGGGGGGGATGATTCTGAAGAGCAATGTTCAAGTTCAAAGTTCAAGAGCTGATTTAAAGAACTGAATCTGCACAACTCAACTGTTTCCTACTGATTTATTGAGAAAAATTGAGGTTAAGAGCAGCAAAATCCAGCCATAAAGCAGTTACAGTGTCTTTAAATACAATCCAGTGCATCTGCTTCACTTATTTCTTGTGCTTGAACATTTACTGGGGGAAAACAAATGGTGAATGTACAGCACTGACTTGCAAAGAAAGGTTGTTGGCTTAAAACATGTTTGCAGCTAAGAAGCATGGTAGAATATTTAACAACTTATTCAGAAATACTTCACTGAGACACATGAAAAGTAAAAATTAGCAAAAGAGCCAGTTCCAATGCCCATCCTTTGGGGAAATTAAATGACACATAAAAAACCCCCCAACAACCCCAAAAACATCACAATCTGCACAACAGTTCAAGGCACATACATGATGAAACTACACAAGCAAAAGACAATTATAAAACTATGATTCATTACATCAAACATGTGATAGATCTGAGCTCAGTGCACTGTGCAGAAGATGTGTTTTGTGGTCCATCATGCAGACAGAAATAAGTTGTATTTAGGTTTGTCTTTGTCAGCAGAATACTGATATAAAGGGTGCAGATTAAGTTAATTTACTCAATTCCACAGGCAATGATTAATCTGCTTAAAGTCTTTAGCCTATACTTTCAATTCTAAGATTCCGTGGGAACATATTGTGGTTGAAATTAAATTCACTTGCTCTGAGATTTATTATCACAAACAGAACTGCTCTCAACACACAGAATCATGCATACTTTTCTGCTTCCCGAAACGTTTCACAAAATCAAACATCTAAACGGTTCCTCCAGACCATCAGTGCGTGGGCGACAGGTGTGACTCATCAACTGGCCGATCTCGATGTTGGTGCCCTTCTTTTTCGTTCTTCTTTTTTTTTTTTTTTTATCTCGCAGAAGCTGAAACATACATAACAACAGAGGAGAGTGATAAAATCACACAGGAATAAAACCCACATCTGTGTGATCAAAAAGTGAGAGCTTCATCCAACCCGAAAAAACGATAACAACTGAAGTTCTTAATTGTGTTTTGAGAAGATCATTTGTGCCATTTAGACAAGACGGCAGTGCTGCACTGACTACTACAGTGCAGTGACATTATGTCACCAGGGTTAGGAAGTGGTGCCTACATTTTCCAAAAGTTGATCTGGAAGCAGTTGTACATTTCTTTCCTGAAGACTCACTGCCTGTACATTTATGAAATCATTATGTTACATTAAATCTAGGACTGTTAGGGACGGGGGGCTTTTTTATGGTGATGCCTGCTGAAAAAAGTTAATTTAAGTAGTGACTCTCAAAGTAAGGGTCCGAGGCACTCCGTCAGGGGGCCCAGGAAATAATTTACCATAAATTATAAAATTATGTAATCACACAGTCTCATTTGAGCCACTAAAACTAGCATAAATCTAGATTTATTAGGACTAAGACAGTCGTTGAAAATATGTGTTGATACATTCTGTAAGAGGTCCCAGGCCTACAAATAGTGTCAGAACTAATGTGTGGGATTTGGCGACCTCTAGCGGCGAGGTTGCAGATTGCAACCAACTGAAACTTCTCCTGTGTGCCAAGCGTGTAGGAGAACTAAGGAGGCTGACGCGAAATTGTGAAAAACAGGAATGGCCCTATCTAGAGCAAGTGTTTGATTTGTCTATTCTGGGCTGTGAGGAGGACCTGCTCCGTATGAAGATACACAAAACTCTTTCTAAGTTAATGAAAACTCACTAATTCTTATTTTCAGGTGATTATACACGAAAGAAAACATACTTACTAATATTATATTCCATCTCTGCCAATAAATCCCCCTAAATGCAACACACTGACCCTTAAAGTAAGTAACAAACAGGTTTAGTTAATGAGCTCCGAGCGTGGGATTAAAAGGTTTTATGTGTTGCAGTCAGATAAGAATTTATAACGCTACAATCCAAAGACGTGACAACATAAACACGTTCTTCCTCAGCGAAAATTCCTAAAGCATGACTTCGTTTCCCCTCTGAAGCTCGCGGCCAAGTCATGTAGGGCGGATTGTGTTAGGGAAGGAAGGTAGGACATTCAGTGCCCATAATCCTTTTTTTTTTTTAATGGGTGGGGTGTAGGGGTACTGAGTCTGTGTACATATGACACACGCGCCCCCGTGGATGTGCACGTGCATTCACCCCCACCAACAAACATGCACACGCCTGTCAGCATCTGGGCCGCACTGACATTTACTGAGCGCACAATGGCTCCTGTCCAAAATAATCTGTGTTTATGTTAGGAAGTCCCTATCTTTCTAGCCCTGCTGCTTGTTCGAGGGTAGGGGAGGGGGGGGGGGGTCGCAAAATCACAGGAAACACCTTCTGTTGCCCAGCAAAGCCCCAAAAGCCCGTACATTACAATGGGATATTAAAAGCCTGTAACTTCCCTGGAATCACTGCGAGTCTGTGTCTGGAGAAACAGCTCTACCAAGTGATGGAAGAATGAACAAACTTGGGAGCAACTCTGGCAGGAAACAGACAGAAGGAAGCTCACCGTTTTCTTCTCCGCCCGATGACTTCACCCCGAGGAGCATGACACCATCTTTGGTGCTCTCGGGTCTGCTCTGGAAAGATGCGCTGCAGGGAGTTTGAGAGAGAGAGAGAGAGAGAGAGAGAGAGAGAGAGAGAGAGAGAGAG
>NW_022280041.1:8561351-8565844 GCF_004355925.1 Anarrhichthys ocellatus | reverse complement strand
GAGAGAGAGAGAGAGAGAGAGAGAGAGAGAGAGAGAGAGAGAGAGAGAGAGAGACAAAGGGACGGATGATTAAGTGGTTTGCACGCTTTTCAAATACAGTCCATGACGACAAAAGCTCAAACTTACTTCTCAGTTCCAGCATTAATGGTTTCTGTTGAAGGGAGGACAAGAGACAACTCATTCAATGACAAAAATACACATCTTCTCGTTTCAAATATCAAACTATACTCCACCTCAGAGTTGACAATATAGATGCCCTGTTATGGTACATGTGTGAGTACATGGTGCAGCCTACTTTTACACGTACCCGAGTGGTCGTGCATCTTCTTGCATTTGAATTTGAGGAGAATGGCGGCGGCAGCTCCAACCAGGACGACGGGCAACACAGTCCACCACAGCCTTTTGTCTGAGGGGGGACATTTTGACAGACGATCATCTCCGTGAATCTACTCTGACTGGCCTCTGAAAGATTAACGTCCAACCAAATGACGGCAGACTGTTGATGTAGCAGCTACAGCACCTCAAAGGGAACCTTAAATGGCCATTGCACAAACAAGTCAAATGACTTTGAAAACCTCCACATTGTAGTGCCAAAACCATCCTTATATGAAATGTTGTCAATAGCGTGCTTTGTTAGCCTAGTCTGTCTTTAAATCACCAAGAAGTGTTCGTGGGGCACGACTCACGAGTTAAGCAGAGTAACATTTACCTGATTTGAAGGGTGCTTTATCATTGCCAGTTTGAGAACCTTTCAAAACAAAGTGTTTTATGATTAGAAATGGTTATGATTTCATTTAATCATGACTTCATATGCGGACTAACCAAATTAATTATGTTAGTGCAGTATGACTCACCTGGATCTTTCTCTATATCCTCTTTCGGATGTCGTGACGTCCCTGGAGGTGCATTGGTTTGGTGTGTTGCTACGATATTGAAGTTAATGAATTACTTACTAGAATAAAGCCATGAAAACATCTACCGAGTTTGTAAATCTGACGTTTTTAGATCTTTACTGTCCAGCAACCATCCACACAGATATTTAAACCATATTTAAACTTTAAATGTACATTTTCATGGGAGTGTGAAGCTGTTTGACTGAAAGTATCCACCTCACAGACAGTGTATTAGCTAAAGAGAATATGTATGTCATATTATGTTGGCATTACATTTTCATTTATGAATGTAAATAAAGAAATATAAAGAATATAAGAAGAAGAAAGAAAAGTGCTTGTTCTATAAAGCATGTAGAAATATACAGTACCTGGGTCAGGAGTAGTTGTACCTGCAGAAAATAAAGATATTTGGAGTAAAAGTTGGAGTACTATTTACATTTAATTTCTCAAAAACAACTTTTTGAATGACTCGACATGTTTTTGAGACAAACATACGTTGGCCTGGGTTCATTTTATTAGTGCTGTCATCGCTTGGTAACAAAATTCAAATTGGTTTAAATGTGGCTTTAAATACAGGTGACACTTTATAAAGATTACATCCAGCATGGTCACGCCTTGCTCAAACTCCAGAAAAATAGATCATGCATTAAGTTTTACAAACTGTAATCATCTGCATGATGAAAATAAACTGATGATGCACTACTTGTACCAAATCTCTTCTTACCTCCAGTCTCAGTTGTCCCAACCTCAGAGTGGTTTCCTGGGTTCGGAGATCTCGGTTGCAAACTGCCACTTATCGAAGCTAAGACAAAAGGAAAATAAATCACATGTAAATACAACAAATCTCATTTTTTTTTGTAATTTTGGACAGTATTATATGACTTATAATATGTATTATTCAATCTCTTCTCTGGGTATAAGTCACAATTCTTATATGCAACAGATATTGGACGTGGACGTGGACCCAGTGGTGCAACAAAGCACCACCATCAGGCCAACCTAAAGTTGAGTTCAATTAATTGTTCGGCCCCTTTTTATTGTCATTGAGTCTCTTTGCAGCTGTTTTGCATCTTTTTGTAGTCATTTTATGTTTCTTTGTAGTCATTTTCAGTCTCTTCCTGGTTGTTAGTATCTTTTTGAGTGACATTGTGTAGGAACATTTAAGGAACATGGCCAAACAGGTCTACAAGGAGCATCGTATCTATCTATCGCCAGTCTCACTGTTCTCAGGAGTTTTGCTGGTGGTAACACGAGGAGTAGTGGGAGATGTATGGAGTAGTGTTGCTGGCGCTGCCTTTGCGGTTGCTGTTGGCGCTGCTGCTGTTGGCGCTGCTGCTGTTGACGCTGCTGCTGTTGACGCTGCTGCTGTTGGCGCTGCTGCTGTTGGCGCTGCTGCTGTTGACGCTGCTGCTGTTGACGCTGCTGCTGTTGACGCTGCTGCTGTTGACGCTGCATTTGGGGTTGCTTTTGGTGCTGCTGTTGATGTCACTGCAGTTGGGGCTTTTGCTGTTGCTGTAGAAATACAATACAAAAACACAAGAAATTGACATATAAATGGTTTCTTAAGATCTGTAGCCAAGCCAGCTGTCCCCCTTGTTTCCAGTCGTTGTGCTAAGCTAAGTGGCTGCTGACTGTAGCCTTACACTTGCATATGAGAGTGGTATTGATCTTCTCATCTTGCTCTCCACCAGAGAGCAAATAAATGTATTTCCCAAATGTAACTATTGCATTAATGCTATACTTTGGTATCGCTTTTTCTGGTGTTGACGGTTTTTCTTGCTTTATGTCATCAATCACTAAGCCATCTGATGAAACTGTAAAGCAGAAACACAACCACAATCACTATCCAGAAGTTATTGTCCAGTAATCAGTAAACCACCATGCTGGCTCTTCTGCTTTATACCATCACTGTCTGAGGTCAGAGCGCAATATTATAATGTGCCGTCAAGGAATGCAGAATGCCTCCATTACAAAAACACCAGACGCAGTTTGTCTTTGTAAAACATTTTCTCAGACAGATTCTCTATTTTAGGTTCTCACATGCATATTTGCATCGTTCCTGTTTGGCACGGCTTTAAAGCCCAGCATCCGAGACAAAGGAGTGCCCCCGGCTCAAAGTGTCAGACTTAGGGATGAGAAGTCAAGATAGTGGTGGAGGTCGCGGCGTGTTGAGGTGGATATCCTCTGCTTGAAGCGCTTCAGCAGTATGAAGCTGCATCCTGTCACAGACACACTATTGTTGCCCCCTGACCTTAGCAGCCCAAGCGTCCTGTCTTCATCGCCTTCAGTTAGGATTTCATTCAACATATTTCTCAGCAGACCGGTCGCTGAAGCACCGGCGGCATGCTGCTCTGTCTGGGTTCACGAGTCTCATCGGAAAAAGCCGCTCTTCTTGCCAAAGCTGTTTTTTCTCAGACTTTGTGCGCAAGTCCGAGTCAAGTCTCAAGTATTTTGGAGCGGGTCGAAAGTCAAGTCGAAAGTCCTTAAACCTCGCTGTTATTCCAGTGTTTTGTCTAAGTTAATTTGAAGTCCTTTGAGTCATCCAAATCAAGGCTGGTTTCACGTAGCGAAGCCTCAAGTCAGGTCTCAAGTACTTTAATACACTTTGAGACAAATCCACATCAAACCGCAAGTAGGCCTATTTTGGATGGTGCGTTAAATAAAGTCTCAATTTTCAAGTCTGGAGTCCTAAGTCATTGCAGACAATTTAAGACCAAGTCCTTAATATGTCAGATCAAGTCACAATTCCTTTAAGTCATTCGACACCAAGTCCAAGTCAGGTCTCCGGTACTTTGGTGCAGATCTTGAGTGAATTCACAAGTACCACAAATCATTCGAGACAAGTCTTCAAGCCAAAGTCACAGTCACAAGTCAAAAAGCAAATCTCAAGTCAGTAACAGGTCCTATGAGTCATTTGAGAGAAGTTCAAGTCAACTCAAGTCTATCAAGTACATGTGTTAATTAAAGTCTTACGTTCTTTAAGTAAAGCCTCAAGTCATGTCTGCTGTCCTTTGGGGCAAGTCAACGTTAAGTCGTATGTTTTTATCAGCAAGTCAATTTCAAGTCAGCGTTGAAAGGTCAGAAGTCGTTGTTCATTTTCTTTACGTGCCGTGGAAAGAAAAGCTCACAAGGCCGAGGGTGTTTCCTCCAGATGTTTACTCTTAAACGCTGGAAGTAGATTGGTGGCCAGTTGGGACATTTTGGTCTCAGGACAAAGATCTGTGTCATCTGTGAGAGATGGGGGCAGTGTGGTTCACACTGGCTATCTGCTGTGAGATCACCTATCTGCACAGCGCAGAACAGATACAAGTCCTTTGGGCTCCACACGAGGAAAACAAACAAATCGAGAGCCACCCCCTTTTTTCTTTTTTTTTTTGTCTTTCCTTCAACCAAGAGCCACTCATTTAGCACTTTGTTTTTCATTCCTGAGGTTTTGATTTGTGCTTGGTGTTTTAAGCTCATATCAAAACATATTCTACCTTCACTTTGACTAAATATGCCAAAAAACAAACTACTTTTTTGTTTCTTGTTATTACCAAGGACAACCAAAAAGCACACACACACACACACACACACACACACACACACACACACACACAC
>NW_022280041.1:8486807-8561341 GCF_004355925.1 Anarrhichthys ocellatus | reverse complement strand
ACACACACACACACACACACACACACACACACACACACACACACACAGCTTATATCTGCCTCAATTAACGGAAATACGCTCTTTGAGTGGATGTCTCTGAGGTACATTTCAAAGTGTGAGGGTCCTTTGAACAACACTGTGATCTTTATCTTTGCACGTACCAAAACAAAATGACATCAGGATAAAACATTGTCCATCAGAACAACTACTGCTGCACAACGCAACAAAATACATGTTCTTAAGTTGTCACAATGGGGCCAATCAACTTGATAGGAAACCCCGACTGTGGAAATGTTTTGACACAAATTTAAATTAGTTTCAGACATCAGCAAAGAAGGCTATTTTCTTTATCATCCCCACACGGACAATGCACAGAAAGGAGCCTGAAACTAACTCCTCTTGGTTAAAGAGAGCTGAAGATTTTTATTAAGAGCCCCATAACCCCTGATTCTGAGAGAATCCAATCTAATATCAGCAGAAAGCAGTTTGAGTGGTTCCCTTACCTGGTGTGAAGACATGGACGGATCCTAGCAGGAAGAGGACAAGAACACTGGTGGTCTTCATGGTGATTCTGCAGCCGTAAACTCCTCCGACTTCTACCTCGCACACCAACTCAGTGGACAGTGGGAAAGGTGCTCGGGGCGCTCCGCTCTCCGATGCTTATTCTGGCACTTCCTTTAGATAAAGAAGGGGAGGAAATTCACTGGCTTCCCTTCCTGGCGTAAAAGTGGGTGGTTGTGGAGACCAGAACAAGGCGGTCAGTGGGTGCAGACTTACAGTATGTCCGTTCAACAGGAGTCTTAGTTTTGAGTAATGTGTTTTGAATGCATCGCCAACTCCCATCACTTGTTTTTGTATTTATGTCCCCTGCTCTGACACCACTTGACCAGTTGGGAGGACACTGGGACTCACTCAGGTAAAGGATGTCGACCAAGTGTGAAATGAACAACGTGGCATCCAAGAACTGTACGTGATATAATTATATATATATATATGAGAAGAAAAACAAAGGACTTTGTGACCACTTGTACACACATGGTCGAACATTTCAGATACAAACAAATACAGACACAAAAAAATAAAACTATTATAAATTTGGTTTTGACAAATAATGATTGAAACACATGACAAAGAGGCAAGTCCTTACAGCCCTGGGGAGCTGCTCAATTGCCAGCCGTGACGTCGTCACCATTCTTCATTGTTTATGTAACAGTGCCTCCAGAATCATGGAGATGACCTCAGATGGGTCATTATTGCACTGATTATCAGGAAAATCTAGTTTATAGTGAGATGAGTGGATAGTTAAGACTCCCAGACATTAGCCATCCACTACCAATCTTACGTTACCATCATTTCCCCTTTGACAACTTCTACGTCTTGTTGGTTTTCAGATTGTCCCCCCTGAAGGCCACAAACTCTAGCTCCTGTGTTTTGGCCCTCCCGAAAACACAGGATGCCAGAGTTTACTTCCTTTCAATTGAGCATTGTGTTTGATTTCAGCTGAAGAGACCAAAGAGAGACACTTCAGAAAAAACAAGGACAAACAATATGTAGGCTGTTTGGCTAACTTGTGTGTTAGTTTATGTTGGAATAATTTATATATTTAGACAACTGCGTAAGAAAAATAGATTGGATTTTTCTGGTAGCTTGATTGATCTTTAAGTATTCTCATGTGCCTGAAGATTGGAGGTTTCATTTCTAACATACCATTTCTATGAGGCAGCGATGCCTCATAAAAACGAATATGGCTGAGTAAAACCAATAACATTTAAATGTTGCCACATTTTATCTTTGTACGAAGGAGGAAGCCAGCAGATCTCTGTTTCCTGTGTACACAGGTATGCTCGAGCAATCTTGGCTTCGTCTTCGTAGAGTAATCAAAGAAGTCACTAAGGTTGACGAGGAGGAAACGCGGATCGACAGGCCAGGCAATGCCAACATCTTGAAAATCACCGGAACCAGCAGAGCAAAAACAAAAAATGGTGTTCGTGTTTCCCGTAATCTCGTTGGAAAACACAAACCATCGCATCCAGCTTCATTCACTTGTGGTGCAAAAAACGCCCGCAGGACTATATGTGTCTTCTGTATTTTTGTTTTTATTTTACACGGTTGCATATTCAGCCGGAGTCACACACACACACACTTTCACACAGGAGAAGCGGGTTCGTTTCAAGTTGAAATTCATGCACATTTTTATTGAACAGTTATATAAAATACTTTTCATAGTTGCAAGTGCATGCCTCATCTGCCAACAGTTTTGAAGTTAAATTACAAAAGCAAGGCTTCATGTCGTGTAGTGAATTACTTGGGCACTTAAGCAGTTCTTAAAAAAGATCGAAGTAGTTTTTTTTTTGTTTCATCTTAAAGTATTGAGCAGTATCAAACCTGTAACTGATATACAAAGCAGAGTTCCAAATAATAATAATAGTAATAATAATCAAATTACACTTTCTGTGGCACATTTACAAAACAGAACAAAACTGATTTACCTGTTATATGACACAAACAGCTAATCATGCATTTTTGAGTTACACATGTAACTACACACCTCACAAGAATTGTCAAACATGCTTAATTGGACTGTGTGCACTTACAAGCGCAGGTTAAAAATATGATTTCTCATCCATCTTAGATAATTAAATGCTTCAATTACAAAAGAAGTTGAAGGCATAGAGCATCATGGTGTTAATTGAAAGTATGCAGGTATATACGTTCCCAGTATATGTTCACTAAAGCGCAGTATATTTCAAAACAGGCCTCCGCAGCCACGGTATTCAGATTTTCTATTTCCTTTGTTTGATTTTTATAAAACATGCATAGGCAGACACTTTTAAGTTTATTGTATTCTTTTTTTTTACACAATATAGGTTCTCTATTTTTACTTTGTTCGCAATACTTAAAAAGAGAAAAATTAACACTCAATTCCAGCAAGCCACAATAAATCTACCCCCCAACCCCTTCCAAAAGAGACAACAAAATAAACATATTTGCAAATGATAGATAGGTAATTGTAAATTCCAGTTATGAAACTCAAGAAAATAGGTATTCATTACAGTTATTTAGCCATTATACAGAAAAATCAGGTCAGAGCACACACCAAAAGAACCTGAGGTAAGCATAATATGTACAAAACCATAAAACGTTCCATTATTTGGCATTTCGACAACATTGCAACATTCTTTTTAAGACTGCCTAATTAATTTCAGAGCTATTTTATAAGAGTAGCAAAAAAAAGTTATCAATAAATAGTCCTTATTTAGTTTGTACACCCTTATATGTTAAAAACATTATCTCATGTCCTGTCCTTTTTAGTGCTGTATTTTTGTAAACGTACAATAGTTAGTAAGAAGTTACACGACTTTCCATTTTCGGTGGAAACGAGCGAGGGTCTTTCAAGAAATAAAAGAAAATAAAATCACCTTTAACATCCCTCCATCCCTCCTTCTCTCTGACATACTGCGGTGTGGCGGAGAATCAATCACAACAGAGGCCCGACCCTTCAGAAATGTGATTCGGCAATAACTTAGCAGATTTGACTATGAACTAATATTTTGAAGGCATATCCAAAGACTAGAAAGTGAGATGTCCCCCCCCCCCCACCCCCACCCCCAGCTTGAGCCATAGATGCCTCCCCCCCCCTCCTTTCTACACCTTCACCCGTTGCCCCTTTTCTGCGGTGGCGGGCCGTGATGACAGGGCAGCCCCGTCGGCCAAGTTGGCGCCTGCTGCCGGCCTTCACTGGATGTTGTCTCCGCTGCTGGTGCTCCCTTTGGCGTCCGTGCCGTTGGTCTCCGAGGACAGGGCCTTGTTGAGGGAGTTGAGGCTGGCGTCGGAGGGCAAGCCGTCTCGCCGCGGCGGCATCCTCTCGTTGATGCGATCCAGACCCTTCGCCTCCGCGAAGCTGTTGATCTTGTGCTGGGGCGAGAAGCCCTTGATGGCTGTTGGGGAGGCAAGACAAAGGAAAAGAGGTGGGGGAGATCAGGAGCCATTTTAGAGGGGAGGTATTAAATGATGAAGAGAATGGGGGTCTCACTTGCTCGCATTCACTCACACATCACCAGATTTGGCTTATCTTTGGTTTGGTCTTGGACCAGTTTGGAAAAAAAATTGTTGAACTGAGTAAACGACAACATACAGACGGCATCTGAGGAGCTGTTGGCTCATAAGTGCCAGTCAACCATGAACAATGAGTACCTGAAGGGCTTGTTAACACTAATGTACCTGCATCATTTTGATCCTTAAAGACCCTACTTTAAAGGAATAGTGTGTCATTCTGGAAAACGTGCTTATTTGCCTTCTTTCTTTCTGCATATTTTAAACGGGAACACAGCTAACCTGGCTCCGTCTGAAGGTAACGCAGAGGGCCTTACAGCACCTGTAAAGCTCTAATACCTAAGAAAAACCAAGTAGCACAAAAAAAATGGTGACATGAGGAATTAAATATGGCAGGATGCGGTAAAAATAAATTATAGAACTTTGCTGGAAGTTAATGGCGCTAAGCTAACCGGCTGCTGACTGTAGCATTATATTAAACGCACAAATATGAGAGAGGTTTGATCCTCTCATCTAACTCTATGCAAAGAAATGAATAAGCACATTGTCCCAAAATGTACACCTATTCCTATATCTTATAAATAGTCCTATATGTGTGATGCAACACAAATCTATTCATAAGGCTGAAGTAAACCTCCAACCGGTGATATAGTCGTTGCATTATGCTATTTATGAACCACACCACATATTGTACAGCATCTTTACTTATTCATCATTTTAGAGTGTTTAGTAGTTTAATAACAGAAGAACAATTCATATAAAAAAGGGTAGAACTCATTTTCATGAAATGACAACACATTAACACCATTGATCAGAGTTTGAAAAATGATATAACTGCACAGACAAAAGGATTAAACAATCCTTCTAAATCTATAGAGGGCACTCCTGGAATCAGGGTCAACAGGTTTTCACTGTGCCATCAATCCATGCTGTTATAATCAGTATCTGTGAAAGGACTCAGACAGTACCGGACCATCTAATGACCATCTTGTTCATGCCGTTTTGTAAATCTTAAACATTGCTAAAATATGGCATATATAATTGGGCACATTCCAGAACACCCGAGGACCCCAAACATCCAGACTGCCCCGTCACGTCACAGATTAAAAACAACAACAAAAAAGGGAAGAAGGAGAATGATGAAACGAGGGGAGGAAAAATAATAATAAAAAAAAATACTAGAGTGGAGCCCACTGAGACATTCACGTCCACAAAATGGAACCACGTTGAGACTGAGCTCACGTACAAAGACACTACAGAGGTACTCGGGGTGCTAACGACTTGTTAAGTCTGCTTGGAGCATGCAGCAATTGACTGGAGGTCATGAGGGGTGGAGGTCACAAGAGCATCTAGACTGGAGGTAAATCAAAAACAAGATCCAATTGAACTGAACAATGGAAACAAATAACAGCTGGTTTAAAACTTGAAATTGTGTTACTTCCACCTCTCATAAAGGCCGGGGCGGGGGGTCTTAATAGTAATAACGGGTATAATTGCAAAGACCCTTTTATCAGAATGAGGGAAGGAGACATCATTTTAGACAACAAATTGGGGAGCGTGGAGCGGGGCATGATGGGTAGTGTAGTTGTGTTGCTGCATAGCACAGGTCAGACACAGGTTATTAGCAGCTCACAGGGAAGAACACGACACAGCAGGGCCACAGAGGATCCACATGGAGAGAGAAGCAGAGGAGTGTCCTCTGTGGGGCAAAAGAGGAAGTACTGGACAACGGCAACGTAGATAGCAGCTGGCAAACTACTATTTAGCCCGCAGTTGAGGTTGCTCTTGCGCCAGAGGCGATGTGAATAAAAAAAGATTTTCGGGAGAATCCAATTTGGATTTCAAAAAAGCCTCCTGTGGAGCGTTTTAACACTATTAAATCAGATTGAGCTCGAAAGAAAACTGCGGTATTATTATATCAATACAGCAGCAACAACAATGCACAACTGCTTCAGTCGTTTCAAAGGGGAAATAATATTAGAATCTTTCATAGCAAGATTTATCTGTATTGCGTGAGGGCAGAGCAGGTGGTACGCTATCTAGCACGGTGCTACTACCATGTTGAGTGATTTAAATGAAATGTTTGTTTAAGGGTCTCCAGAACTTTAACAGCTTTAGATAAGAAAAGAAGCGCGACCTTGCACAAGACTTTATTAACATAGTTTACACAAATCTGCCAATTCTGTCTGTGTATGCATTCTACACAGGATCAAACATGTTGAGAGAAAGATCTACAAAGCACTGTATGGGTTATAGTGCTAGTGCTCTAGCTCTACTGGATACAGTATGGTAGCCAGCCGGTGCCTCTGGTATCTGGTAAAAGCTCCTTAGAGATGCCAGAGGACCTGATGATGCCCGTATATTCACACCTCCCACATTATGAGAGTGTGAATGTGCATTTCCTTAAAAGATGCAACCTCTATCCTGACCCTGGATGGTCCGATACTCTTCAATGAAAGATTACATAAACGCTGATATTTTAACTTCTGAAATGAAAAGCAAAGTATTGCTGTAACGGTATTATAGCACGTTGCCTGCACTAGCAAATATTTAGAACTTAGTACTTGCTTTGCACTCACTCAAATTCAGTGTGACTTTGAAAACTATGAAATCCATTCCCCCTTTAAAACATCGTGTGACCACAGGATTCCCGAAATGACTTACGTCTTTTGTCTCTGTTAATACTATGCCACATTTATTGTTAGCCCAAACACCCAACACACTCTATTCAAGCACCAGCGAGATGAATGAAAACCCGGCGGAGCCCCCCCTGTCTATTGCCGTGGAAAAAGCAACAGAAGAGGGCAGCCAGACCCATTTACCTTCGTCAGCCTCAATAGCTTCAATAGTAGCTGAAGAGAAGAAGAGGGGGGTTGCAAAAACGAATGAGAGAAGTGAGCAGAGGAGTTCATTTCGTCCTAGGTACAAGTCAATGAGCAGCAAAGACAGCCAATGCTGACAACAAAAGGTTAACGTCATCGCCACATTTTTTTTTTTTTGATGACAAAAAGGACACATGGATGTTAGCAGAGAGGAGAGAGGAAGAGGGATGAGCCTTAGCTTTAAGATGAGTTCCAGATCTGTAAGAGGGAAGGTGACACATGTGACCCCGTGGAGAGGATTTGAGGTACTTTGAAAAGTCTGACAAACGAATCGATGCGGTGATAGAAAAAGAAAAATGAATACGGCAGGGACAAACACTGATAGCAAATACAACAGGTTAAAGCAGGAAATAGATTAGTTCTTAACCATGACGCAAATCAGGCCATACATCGTGAAAGGAGTGTTGAAATAGGACGAATGGAAAACAAGAACAAGGTTTTCAGTGGATGTGTGACTGTGGGGGTGTCATGGCTGTGGCATCGAAGCGCTGTAGACACATGGAGGCAGCGCTGCTTGTTGTGTTGTGCGCAACATGAAGCAGCATCTGGAAACTGCAGGATTAGCATCTTTTGATATGAAATATCAAAAATGCTGGCTTACTGTTGTGAGGTGCAAGGGGGGCGGGGGTTGTGGGGGGAGGAGAGAAAACCTTTTGGCGTTTTTAACCACTTACCAATTTCTTACGGTCGTCCTCGAGATCATAAACTTACATACAGTACAACGTTGTAAATCAGCTTTACACAAAGACAGGGATATGAAGGCAGAAGGTGAAAGTAACGTAACGGCTGTACAGTACTGACGACTACGGGACATACTACCAATGAGGATGAGATTACAAAAAGGCGCGAGAGGCCACAGAGTGTCAACGGAATGGCTGATGGAGTCAACATTACAGTAGAAGCACACTGGCGTCTGCTTAAAGAGGAGGGGAGCAATGTGATTCTACCAATGTTGCAACAGGAATCTCTGAACATCACTCTACCTTCACCGGGGTTCTCTTTAGTGTCAGCTGCTTCACAATTAGCTTAAATTCAAATACTCTCAAACTGCCATAATCGTATGTTAAATCCTTTGGACCACCACTGTTAAACAGGTCATCGGCAGAAACACAATCTCTAGAGATGCGAGTGGTTTCAAAGTTCTGATGAAACAGTCAATATTGGGTTAAAAGCCATCTATTAGAGACGCTGTTTGTGTACACATTTGCAGAGGATATGTTCCATTACTAAGAATTTAGAGCTTTGTTATGACTTAAATCGACATCCGTAGTGGAGAGCATCCCAGCCTCCCTAATTGAGATACACAGGATTGCCAATTTTGTCCGGATGTTATTTCAATTTGATCACTTCTCCTCTCACAAGAGGTCACAATGCAATTCGAAGCGGGCCCAGCTCAGAAGCCATGCTCCGTGTGTACTTTGTGTTCCATGATTTGTGGAAACAACAAGAACTTATTCTGCTGTTTGCAGCCAAGAATTCCCCATCATTCTATCTGCTACGTGCATCTTCCAAGCTGTTAATCTGAGTGCTAATGTTCTTTAAAGCGAAACTATGGAACTCTAGAGATAAAAAAAGACACATTCTGTCATGTGAGAAATAAAAAGTAGAATTCGAAAGCGATAAAACTAACTTAACAGACTTGTTTTTCTAGTGTACAGCCTGCTTTAGTGCTAGCTGATGTGTGAGAACCTGTGAGAGGAGAGGGACGTTGTCTGGATTTCTGCTTCGTTTTTTTGTAAAGGAAAGGCAGACAGCGGTTATCCCCCTTTCATTCACAGTCGCTTGTGTCAATTCCAATTCATCCTTTGGATCACAGAGAGTCCCGCGTCTATCCCGACGGAGCCCTGCTGGGATCTACAACTAGCGCTCAAATTTGGACAATAAAGTGACCATTTCTTTGTCAGGAGTTCCAAGTAAATTTGAAATGTTTGTAAAGGCGTTTCCAGAAAGCCTTTGCTGCAGCAGCTTGTCAAACTCATTTAGGGAGTGTTTGGAATTCAACATAAGAGGGTGGACTGAACTCTAAACTTGTCTCACAAAAGAAAAAAAAAAAAAAAAAAAAAAAAAACGAAAAGAAGAACAACACAACAGAATACTTGCACAACCGATTATACCTGCGGTTTCTAGAAAGAAAGGAGAAAGAAAAAGATACAGGTAATATTTGAGATAAAACCAGTGGAATATAGAAAGAGACGGGGACGGGGAGACACACTAGAGAAGACAAAGGGGACAAAGAAAATCTGCTGAATGTTTGTGGCACTAAAGAGGAGACTATCGACGGGAAATGTAACTTCATATGCTACCGTCATTTATCCAGGAAAAAATACTTCACTGAACTACATTAAAGCTTCATAGAGCAGCCGAAGTGTTTAACTAAAACATGCAGTATAGAAAGGATACTACCGAGTGAAGCTGCCAGAAACATTTAACTTATTTTACTTCGAGGCAGCAATTTTAAAATCCTGGTCCTTCACTGAGGGATGGGGGGAGGGAAGGAGTCTATATATACAGTATTCCCTAAACACTGAGCTAGCACTTTATTCAGGGTATTGCTGCGTAAGGGGAATTTATGTGCGAGAGAGAATCCGTTGTGGGGGCCGAAGCTGGGGGGTCTCGGGGTACTTGGTGACAGTCTTACCATTCTGCAGCTTTTCTTTGCCACCGGACAACACTCCGCTTGGTAGCATGCCTGTTGGGGTCAGTCCCTTCAGCGTCAGCACGCTCTCACTCTCCTCTCTGAAACATCAACACAGAAATCCACACAATATTTACTCCAGTACGTATTATTTCCTGTAGGATATTTGTTTTTCATATACAAAATAACAAAAGTTACAGCAGACAAGTTGCATTGACATTCATTTAAAGTCGGGTTTCCAGCCACTGAAGGAATGTCCAATATTCACTCTCCTTTTTGGTCTCCACCAACTCCTGAGGGAACTACGTGGCTCTGTAGCCGCTAAAGGCTCCACTATGTTCACCCGCTAGTTGCTGACTTAGTCTCTCTGTTGTTTGGTGCCGGGCAGGCCGTGTGAAGTGGGTTTATCAGAGCCTGAGAGCATTGAGACTGAACCTATTCAGTAAAGTTGGGGCTGAAAAACCAAAACAATGAGCTGAAAGACACTAAAAAACATCCGTACAGCTGAGGGGAGAACTGCAACTACAATGGTAGAACATACAGGACACAAGGCAGTTCTTTTTAATGTTTGCATACCTGAGCACAGAAAATACCCTGGCCATCTTGCCAATGGCACGAATCTTGTTGCGGATGACCTCCTTCCGGGCAGAAGCTGTGGCACCTGGAGGAGTCAGAGGTCAGACACAGTCATACAAGCTGTGACTCGTGCATACTAAAACCGTGTCCTGTGGAAGTGTGACACAGTCTGTTCTGTGAGTCTCATAAAGTTTAGTAAATGTGGTAGAACGGAGCGAGTATTTTGGACTATTAATTTGATCCAGAAGTGCATCAGACGGACACGATGCAAACATGGTGAGGTTACTGAAGTTCAGCTTATATACAAAAGATCCACCCACACGTCACAACAACTGAGTGATTCTCAGCATTCAGTGCACTCATGCTACCTGTCTGTACTGTAACATCAGTGGTGTTCAGTTGAAGTCCCTTTCACTCCTACACACTATTTTGGCCAGGTAGGTACTTGGTACCACTGAACATTGTTAAATCATCTGTACCTGTCCTGGTCCTTGTCCAAACACGTCTTATCAGCACTTTAGATGAGCGCACACTATATGAATTTTCCTGTGCTGTGTTTTGGTTGCGGAGACTCAAACAGGAATTTTCCTGGACTGGAAAACAAAACTTTGTTTTAAAGAGACCTTTTTTTTTCCGTTTCAAGGCTCCGGGGAGCCAGCGTGGAAAATGCATGAAGTATGAAGGATGGAAATGAAGTTGATGTATGGTGAAAGGCTGGGTAAAGGAAAGAGCTGTCTCGTTTAAGACTCTTAATCTCATCCACTGTTGGATAAACCATTATTACTTTGAAATATGTTTCTCCACAGGATTGATCCCCTGTAGTAACACCACTTACTTCAATGTGTAAAGCAAATATATTACTTCAGCTAATGCAAATTAGCTTCCTGTAAATGTTTTTTTCTTTGTTCATGTGAGAGATTTGGCTTTACTGTAACATTACCGACATGTCTTTGTGGTAAAGGATTAAAGAGAGATCAATCGAAAGACTCTGTAGTAGAGTTAGTAGGTGTTTTAAACAGTGCTGTTAGTTGACAGACTTAACCACAGGGAGCAAGCACTGGACAAAAGTCTATCTATCTACCTCTGCACACACACCGCTATGGCTAATGTTTGTACCTTTTTTGGGGGGATATATTAGCTGTCCTTCTCATGAAACACCCCCAGAAGAGAAGACAAGAGAAAGGGACAGAAAGATCAGTGGATGGCCGTAGAATGAAAGATGAGGTGGTGGAGAGGGCGCAGGCGGCGAAATAAAAAGAGAGGCAAGAAAGCACAACAAGTGTAAAGTAAAGCGGTGCCTTGAACTTAAAAAAACTCTGGAAAACATAGAAAAGAGAGATTAGATGAGGTAAACCAAAGTAGTGTCAACATCACAGCATGAGACAGAGAAATGAGGAGAATGCAAAGAAAATGTGTGAAAAAGTAGTGAGGTTTGAAATCATCAACATGAAGGCAACTGGAAACCATGGAAACAATAGCAGATAAAGAGCAGTGCTGGCACAGAAAACGAGACCACGAGTGAAAAGACAAAAGGAAAGAAGGATCCGTGTTTATGTGGTGAAAATATACAAGAAATGAGCAGAAGACGAAACAGAAAGGTGAAAGCGAGGGCAAGGAAACACAAAAACAAAGTGGATCAACCGAACACTCTGAGTGGAATATGATTAGACGTTCAAGGACGGCTAATTATTTGAGGGGCCGTGTAGTGCGAGTTGTGCCGCAGTCCAAATCCACTAAGCGTATTGCTGCCATGCCAGAAAAAGGAAAATGGATCAGCATCATATATAATGTGAAGAGTTACGTCGTAATCAACGTGAGAAACAAAGCTTTCATGTTCCAACGTGATGCTGATCTTCTTCTGGCGCGGCAGCACCACGCTGTGTGCAAATATTAATATCAATTTTAGTTGAACTTTTTTCATTATGCCACCCATTTATAGTCCGTGATTATTTGTGAGCTTTGATCATATGAGCTTAACTTCAAATCAGCTGAAGGAACCGGCAGCATTTGCGTTTTCAAAAAGTCTAATACGCTGCACCCCTGGGTGCTGTTTACAGAGTCATACTGTGTGCATCAGTAAACACAGAGAGAGAGAGAGGGAGGGAGGGAGGGAGGTGGTGGAAGGACTGTTGAGATCATTTCCTGTTTGGCTGTAAGGGGTGGGGCAGGCAGAAGGAAGCTCATTGTAGATAAGCTGTGACCAAACAGATTTCCCAAACTTGCCACGATTATAAAAAGCACGATTACTGTATGACTAACTGTGCTGTTTGAACCCAAGAGGAGTTGCACCACAGAGTTATCTAGCAGAACAAAACACCTCCAACAACTGTATTTAAGGCATATCCACACTTTCAAGGCCTTCAATTTGGATTTTTTTTCTTTTCAGACTTTCTAAGGATTCGCTGGGTATTTAAATGAAGTATGTTCAAGCAGCCGAAAGCAAAACCAGAAATGGTTTATTGATTCGACTGTGTCACGTGTCGAACGGTCTCTCTGTTGGTGAGATGTGGAAGAACGTGAAAATTCGATATATTTAAACTGAATGCTCTGAAAATAGGTCAGAGCAGCCATGGTATGGTAAACAACACAAGGATTGTGCATTCGTATGAGGTTTAGAATGAGTGTGTCTGGTGCTCCTGTTGGCAGAGAACTCCCTCTAGTGGAGCTAAGGCAAACTGAAGAGGGGGGGGGGGGGGTCTGCCGTGCTTACCGTCCAGCTCCTCTTCAGTCGTCAGCTCATCACTGGAGCAGATGCTCAATACGTTCACAAGCATCTCAGTCACTGTGAAGAAATCAGAAAAACTGACATTTTACAACATGAATCCTATTTTTTTTTAAACACGCGGTGCTAGTTACACGGACAAAGATTCTCACTCTCACACACTCACACTCACACACACACACACACACACACACACACACACACACACACACACACACGGCGAGCAGTGTCCATCGGTGACCTTGCACACATTGCTAGGAATGGCCCTGTGCGGAAGGGTCACACCCAAAATAGGCTTCCTGGGGTGAGCGAGTCAGTCATAGTTATGTGTGATCCGCTGACACAGACGTGTCACAGATCTGACAGAGGGGCGCTCTAAAAACCAAATGCCTGGAACAATCTTCAAGGCTGTGAGAGAACTCAACCCCTCTGCTCATGTTTATAGCCATTTCTAAACTTTCACTGACTTGAAGGATTTCACTTTGTGCGTTTCTGGTTCATAAATCATTCGTAGTAAGTATTGTATTTATGAACTATAAAGTGTCTGTGCTACATTCCTTGAAGTCGGCCCATTTTCAATTACTGACTCAATGTGCAATACAACTCAATGACGCATTTGGTAAAAACTGCTTGTACTTCGAAAGTGTGCGTGCTCACCTTTCTCCCCGACGAAGGGCAGGGACCAGGTGAAAACGTCCATGAAGTTGGGCAGCCAGTAAGGGTGAGGTGAGCAGTTGAACTGTCGGATGTTCATTACGTTGTTCTCGTACTTCAGCACTGCCGCTGGGGGAGGGTGAGAAAAGACGGGGAAAGGTGGTTGTTAACATACGTCGAAATGTCTAAGGGCAGATATAACAAATTCTGCTAATAATCACGAAACCTATGATGTGTCCGTCAACATCCACATGTCCCACGGCCTGATTATTTTAACATGTGCGTATACGTGTTGAAGCTTACGCCATCTCCCTTTTCTTCTTCTATAGTCGCAGATAGTACACCGCGGTCTGAAATCCATACTTGACTCCATACTTCAACAAAACCAAGAGAAAGCATCAGATAGGATTAAGGTCCAGGTCCATTACCGGCCGCCATCCTGTTCCCAACCACCACTTAGAAACACTGTGTGGTCACGGCAGCTTCACATATCGAGGTACGTATATCCCTCCGACGGACCGCCCGACATGTTATTAGCCAGGAGAGAGTTACCCACAAAGCACTCTGCCTAAAGTGCCGAGAAACAAGATGGTTGTTGGAAAATATCAACATCTGAGGAGCTAACAGTACGGACATTAAAACATATCCAAAGCATGGTCCCATGGATTGTTTTGGACATCAAATTTGAACAAAAAGAAGACCAAAATATTCTCTACTTGTAAATAATACTTTATATCTGTCATTTTGTTTATTTATGTATCTATTACGCCATTCCCCGAGGGGACTCAATCATTTCTTCTTTAGTCATTAAAAAACAAACAATGCCAGAAAAACTTTACTTTACGAATACTTTGAGTTTTAATGTGAAAGGTTCTTGGCTGTTTTTGTTAGTCATTAGCTGCAGGTTCTGTGCAGACTTGTGACTGAAGACAATCTTCGCTACAGAGCTCCATTTGGGAAAAAAAACAATGGAGAAATAATGTAAAGTGGCCAAAACGCTGTCATCAACACCACAACACCAAAGCCTGGACGTAACTCAAGATGTTGTCAGATGCTGTCAGTCAAACCTCTGGGTGATGACAGTGAATAAAAGGATCCGGTATAAAACTACCTACGCACACAAAGACACTTTAAGGTGATTTGTTAACGCTAGCGTTAGTCAATCTCTCTCTCTGACAGAAGAACTAATACATCTGCATAATTGCAAACTGAGATGTGTAAATTGAGGCTCAAAAACTGCACAAGCATCAAAATGAAGGTAACCATCAATTCCTGGCGAGGAAGAGGGGGGGGGGGGAATCAATCCCCGTTTTTTCCCGCTTTGGAACATTTCCTCTGTGTATTGATTACCGCCCCAAGTTGGTGAAGCGTGTGTCATTCCCAGGATTGGAACATGTGAATAACATCACAGAAACACACGGCTCAGCATTTAGGCTCTGTAGGCTGAGCACTTTTCATTAGTTAACAGAAGACCATCAATTCCTGGTGAGGAAGAGGAGGAGGGGGGGGAGAATAGCCAGAGGCGGCAGGGATAATAGTTATGGACACTGTAAGGTAATGTTCCAGGCAATCTGACATCGACATGAAACCATGAGATGCTGAACTGCTTACTTCCACCCACCTGCTTCTGCCATGAAAGTGTTCCTTTGTACGCTGCTTCAAATGCTAAAATATATCAAAATCTATGCGCTGCATCATTTAAAGAATTGATATGACTAAGTGTGCTTTAAGGAATTAGTCCAACAGCTGGGAAATGCGCTTATTTGCTTTATTGTCGAGAATTCTTTTTTTCTTTTCTACAAGCTAAAATGGATCCCATCAGAGCAATTAAAATACTACAATCATAAAAACAAAAACAAATATACACACATAGTGGCTATAAATTATTCAAGCAGTTCTACCACTCATGTCTCAGTGGAGGATTTGGTGGGTGTGGTTAGGTTGTTAGGGTTCGCAGAATAAAAGCAGCAAAAACTTGAATTTGCCTGCTGACTTTAAATGAGACGGGATGCATATGGAGTATTTCTCCGTGTGCCGTATTCAGTGTATATTTAGAGAAAGCCTTATCATAATCACATGGTCTCTGTGCCCCGCTGACATAGAAACCACCTCCCAAACACTGACCACACAACACCCCGTGTGACCTCACCCATGATTAAGGCCCGGTGTGAACGTGGGTGCTGAGGAAAACATGAGAGCCGACCGTCACTAATATATCAGTGCAGTATATATATATATATAGAAGCCCCAGCCTCTTGCATACAAGAGGCCAGTCTGGTGGCCCAGATCTGGGGAAAGCGGACACCATGGCTGGGTCACCGTGGGGGACTTTCCTGCCTCGGTCTCTCCCTCTCTCTCTGGTCGGGAATAGCTCATCAAACCTGGCATCCCGAGCAGCTAGAACCTCGGTCGTAACACAAATGGGGTCAGAAAACATCCTGCTAGGCTGGAGTTCGCCCCAGTGTGTATGTGTGTGTGTGTATGTGTGTGTGGAATCAATGAGGCATGGTAATGCATATAGTGCAGTAACTATGCAATCAAAGTGGTCCCTTAAGTATTGCAAAGCATTTACATTCCACTGCAGTCACCTCTTTATCCCAGGCTGCACAGATGAACACACACACAAATACACACACACACACACACACCAACACAAACTCCTGCAGGGGAACATCCATGTACTGTATAATTATTCTACAGTTATTATCGATAGCGGGAAAACACGACAACTCAGTCCAATCAGAAAAGCATTGCATTACCATGACACACACACACCACTCAGACGGGGCAGTGGGTATTTATGCGTGTGCATGACAGCAGTTGTGCGCCTGGGCAGGCCTTGCATAAACATCACATACTCCATAAACATGGTCGAAGCACTTGATTGAATGAAGCCGCGGAAGCCCGGAGGGAGAAAAAAATAAATTAAAAAAAGGCAGAGCGGGGGAGAAGGTCAGCTCCCCCGCCATCCCTCCTTCGAATCGGATTCCCTTTAAAAAAGCAACAAGACACACCCGACAACCTCCCCCGTGCAAAACAAACATCTTCATCAAGCTCCGGGTGAGAGCAGGTCAAGGCCCACGTTTGTTTCTTTTCTTTTGATATTCCATTTAACACGCAGATATAAATGGTGACAAGAACAACGCGTTGCTGCGTCCCCCATTATCCACACATGCTTTACAACAAATGCTTAGAAGTTAGTGCTCATGCAGCAGGAGGGCACACTGCCTTTGTGGTGAACCAGCTGGGTGCTCCGTGTTTAACGCTGCACGTCAGCCACTAGATGTCTCTGCTGCTCCGGTGGTGGGATAAAAGCAGGGGAGCCGAGGCCAAGCCTGCTGCCACGGTAACACAGATATTGCGAGTCGGCGCCCCGCTCATTACTTATTCAAAATGGAGTGCCTCGAGTCGGTTTCCCCGGGTAACGAGGACTGTTAAGTCTGCTTTGGGAAGAGGGGGAGATTCCCGCCGTCCTGCCCTCCGACGCTTTAATGCTGACTGCATATCTGTCTCTAAGGCCTCTTGTATCAAGTTCCACTGGATTAGTATCGCAGGCCAGCCGTTTTAGCCCTTCTTGGTCCATTACATTCGGCGGCTCTCCTCCATTTCATATCAGACACATGGATGGCAGGGACTGAATGTAGTCTGTGTACAGATGAACAATGCATGAATGGTTTCTAATTCATTTTCAGTTCATAAAACAATGAAATACGTTTAAGTAGCACAGAAAAGTAGGGAGTAGTATAGGGTTGGGACATAACACCTCGTCATGTTTGACAAATGACAACAGGTGGATGATGATTTCAAAATCATGATCTGAACTCAAGGGTCCATTTAATTGCATCTCATGGTCTTCTCCAGTGGACAGAGTTTGCTCAGTTGTCGTGGATTTACCATAGCTCAATTCTTCTTCCTCAAAAATATGAAGATAATGGGAACAATGAGTCTAGCAAATAAGCACAATTTGAATCAGAATTGATGAAACTTCAACAATACCCAGTCCTACACACTGCACTCACCAATGACCCATAACTGGGCATACATTACACTGTAATGACTTTAAGATCCCGCTTTGTGTGGACCGTGAAGCACCTGTCCGGCATTACGTTGTTATTATTTCTTGGTCGATGCCGCATGTTTACAGGAAACTGAAGGGAAGCCCAGTAATGACCAGAGTGATAACAGATGGGTGGTTCATCTGTGCCAGGGATACTCTTCTCGCTGGCCCCCGTGACGAGGGGGGGGGAAGTGAATTCCCTGCTGCACTGGCGTCACATCACTGCCATAGATTCCATCCTGCCGTTCATTCCAGTGGCAGGGCCGGGAGCCAATCATGCCACTCCGTTTCCTTCCTCTTCAAATCAGCAGTCCCGTCAACCTGCCAATCAGCACCTGACCTCCTCATCAAAACAACGACACAAGAGAGGAGCAAGGCATTTATTTGGTTCTATATGGTTTAACAGGTGTGGGATGAATCTAACCCAACCGATCCTTCAGTGTCTCAGGAGTGAGATTTAATACAAATTAGCGTCAACAGCGTTGCCAACATCTCGGCCATTCAGCTTTTATTCCATCAAGGCACCATATCCATTAGGACTCAGTTGTTGGCTTTCGGGGGCCAGTCAATAATGATGCAGCAGAAAACATTCCATTAATACAAAACCGCAAGCAATCTCCAAAGTGTGCAACTGCCAACTACACCCCACCCACCACCCCCCTTCCTCCTCCTCCTCCTCCTCCTCTCCCTCCACTGCAGTCCCTTCAGAACTCGAAGCTCAAACAGTGAAAACTGCTAAATCACTGCTGCTGTGTTTTCATTTAACACAGCTCCCCTGCCAGCGCTGGAGTGCAGGGGTGCGTTGTGCGGGGGTCAGTGCTGCGATGGACAGCTGGTCAGCGCCTGACACTTACTGCAAAGCCAACAGTTTGACTCAAATGACAAAGGATTGATGGGTGGCATCCCTGAAGCAGAACTTCATATCTTTACAGAATCACATCCTGAGCATCATTCACGCGTCGATCGACCTGACTCAGCCACCAGTCCGCTTTACTTCTTGTGGAAGAGTTGTTGTCCGTTTGTGGTGCCTCATAGATATCCTCCGCCGAGGAGGAGGAGGCGCCACCACACTTCGTGGAGACATCTCATTGGTTAATCTGGCCAACTCCCTGCACTGTATTGATGGGACCCGCTGATGCCTCCTCCCTCCACCTTTTTAAGATTTATGTGCCCACTCGATTGGTCATCAATCACGGTACATGCTCAGTGGGCTTCCAGCTCTGCCAAGAAGCTAAGAGTAGACCAATTCATTACAGAGGCTTTGGTTCTACCAGTGAACCCAACCCACATGACTGATTAGAAGAGCATCAACAGGACTGATAGGACTCTATTGGCTAGCTGTGCCTGTTCCATGGTATTGTGTGAGTGTGTGTGTGTGTGTGTGGGGGGGGGGGGATACATCAAGCAGACGGTTATTAAAGTGGATTGGGAACCAAGTAATTGCATAGCCGCAACTTGTCGAAGTTTTAAGAGCTTTGACATGAAATCTCTGACTGGACATTTAGCTTAAGGGATGTTTATTTGCTCTTGCTCCTGTATTTGCCTTTTTAAGCCAAAGATCTTGCCACTTTAGGACAGCAGATTCAGTCGAAGAGAAATAAAGAACACGTAGTGCTGCCACTGAGGATGCATCTGTGTGCCTGATTGAAGTCGGTCCTAAAATCAAACAGAGAGTAATCTTTTTCTTTCTGATAACCACTCTTGCTCCGGCAGGCATTTTATCAACTGAAGGTCAACCAGTCGCAGCTGAGAACACGGTGCAGACCAAATCATTTTCCATATACCATATTGAGCTCGAGAGGCGTAAATGATTTGCCCGGCAATTGGCTGCCAAAACTAAAAACAACATGCGCTTGAGATCACTTTGTTCGCGTTGCGTTGACCATGAGCCCCCGGAAGATTAGTTGGCATGGTACAAATGGGGTCCTAATGACAATACAGGCAGGCAAACTGCAGTTTCTTCACTATCCTTATTGTGCAGTGAAGGAGGCACAGAGGCAGCTCATGGGGGGGGGGGGAAAGCAAACAAATGTAACCTAATCTTAGATCAACCAAATACACCTGCAAATGGGGCAAAAGAAAATAGAAAAGGCCAGCCCTCACTCCCAGTCTGTGACATATTCAAACCAAAGGCGCTGCATTATAAAGCTCCGTTATGGCATTTCATCACGAGAGGCATTGCAGAAACAGCGTGCACCAGCACCATCACTCTTTCCTTCCCATTTCCATTTCCTGTGGTTCGCCCATCAACGCCCCCATCCAAACATGCCCCCACAGCCAAAGCAATATACTGTCTGTTCTCCGGGGGAAAAGTGCTGACTCACAGCACAGAGGCAAGCCTGTCTTGCTGCGTAGGCACCATAGCACAGCATAGGGCGACACCAGGTGCCAAGTCAACCGGCACCAGGCCATTTCATTTCTCGCCGGCTTTGTCCCTGAACTGACCTGATCAAAATCAGCGGCGCAGAGATTATTATCATTGAGCAAGTGCAATATTGTCACCAAAACGTTGTGTACGACAGGGGTAAAATGGTTGTCCAACAACTGCATGCACTGTAGAAGTGGAACTTAAGATTCACGAAGACCTTTTTGATACCGTATCAGGGTAATTGGAAATATGGCGTTATTCAAAGTTCCTCAAAGGACAGCAAAAGACAATATCATTTATATTCTACGGTGGAATGCATTCATCAACATTACTGTAAATGTGCCAGTGTTAGGCTAATTTTCAACTGTTTGTACCGACAGTAAAACATAATTCTCCTATAATCTAAGAAGGTTGTTAGAACTACCAATCCCACTCGGAATGAACACAGTCTGCAGCTCTGTGCAGCTTGTGGTCGAGTCCAGAATGCCCCAAATATAAAAGCCTGGTTTACGATTCCAAAATACTCTAAAAGACGACTAAACCAGAGATTGCTTGTGAACCTCAGTAAGCAATGTCAGCTGGCATGTTCTTAATTAGCCACTGAAGATTGACAAAGATATAAGCCGTACCTTTGTTGTTGTAGACATCTAGGTAGTTGGGTGCAGAGAAGATGGTGATAAGGGATGGGAAGCCAGTGGTCTGACTCTTTCTGTACATGCGGTATCTGGTGAAACATCCAAAAGGAGAGGTAAGCATTAGTAGACATTACAACCTTGTACTCCTGGATTAATCATTGGTGTTCAACCCTCGGGATATGATTAGCGGCGACAGTTTTCATGGCCTCTTGTTTTCACCGCGGCTGTGTGTTTGTCTTGTACGCTGACGCGTCAGCAATGAGGGGGGGGGGGCAACATCGGCGTAGCCTTACGAGAGTAAATCCCCCGCGTTACAGGTTAAACATGCCCTTAAGTAGTCATCATCACGCTTGAACCAACTCAGCATTCAAACCCACCTACTCGGATCTCCCAGGAACGTCTGTGCTGCGTTTGGTGGTTTGGATTCTTGGAATGGAATCAAGCTTTAGGTAAACAGAGCATTAACTCAGAGGATATGTTTGCTGCACCACACCTCGCAGAAACTATTTACGGAGATCCAAAAAAAAGAAAAAAAAAAAAGAAGGCGCAAACAAAACATATATGGAACTCAATAACATTACGACATGTGTGGTTTAAATTGGCTTGGGGCTGCAGCCTCATCTGGGACGTGTCCAGGCGTCCCATGTGACCACGCTGCGGGAGGGAACGGTAAACAACTGTGTGCTCTGAATCCCACCGCCTTAACCTCGCTTAAAAGGGAGATCAGCTTGACACATCCACCCACCTGCCCGTTTGAAAATCCTCCCAGGCTTTCCAGTGCGTTGTTAGAAATGTGTCTGAATGCGAAGCAAACAACATGTAGTGGCAAAACGCCACAATCAAACTCGACTTTCTCAAACCGCGGTTCTTGACTAGGTCTGCATGAATCACACTCATCCCATCACATCTTACTCCTCCTGCTGCTGGATTCATTTTCATTTCTTGGATTAACATGACTTCTCTCAAAGTTCAGACCGCACCGAAACAGGCTCTCCAGACGGGCTCGAGTAAGACCCCCCCCCCCAGAGCACTGGGGTAGCTTTTCATTTAATACCCTGGTCTGACTCACTCTGCTGCCTGACAGTGTGAGGGGAGATGACGACGAAATGCCACAACACTCACCCAGCATCCTGCGCTTCATGGGCCCGGATGACAGATAATAAGTTATTGTGTTGTAGAAAGTCACAGACTGCAGGGTAGCTGTTGAATAAAGAGACAGAACATGTGGTTTCGTCATACATCAAGAAAAATCCCAGTAAGATCAAGAAGAACAATCAATAGAAATAATGAAATAAGTCCGAGGTATTATTGATCGTGCTCAGAGAAACTGTGGATATACAACTCTGAGTTCAAGCTAGATGTGTTCTAAAGCCACGTGGCTTATAAAGCGCTATATTGCCTTGAAAGGTTGCCTGTAAGTGATGGCTTTCATGTACATTTTTAAGTTTGCCTTGAATTCAAAACAGGCCCTTTAATGCGTCTAAAAAACGTTTGCCAGCAAAAGGTATCATAATCTACATAATAACCCGTAATGTGCTTTACTTTTAGACAAGCTTTCTATACTGTAAGCGGAGTAGGTGTGATATTTTTTGGAAACGGCGGATTTTTATTTTTCGAATGAAACTCAAATAATGTCAAGTATGACACATGATCCGTAGCAGACTTCGGTTTCTTCAAGAAAAAGAGTTGATCGCTTGGGAGAGTCTTAAAGCATGTTTTATGCTCACGCTGATCGATTCAGTCTGTGTGGAGGGAGACCGAAAAACCTTACTGCCAACTATCAGACTACAGTGTGGTTTCAGGGTTTTCCATGCTACAACCTTTCGTTTCTCAGCACCAGCTTCCACTGGAAATTTCCTACGCTCGCAATGGGAAAGGCAGAAGACAAGTCACTGGCAGACAGCATTTGTTATGTAATGTCTCTTGACCTGAAAATAGGTTAAAAAGTTATGTTAAGTTAAGTAAAACTGCACTGCCACAATACTTTCTGTTGCGTTGCTTTAAACATGATTAAAACAACAGTGGACGCCAGGATGTGTGACTCGTGGGATGCTGTGTAATGAACAGAGTGAGTGACAGCTCACAGTGAATGAGTGACACTTTGCATTACATCAGAACCACTATACAATAATAGGGGCTATAATAAAGTTGTTTTATCTCTAGAATTTTTGGCTGATTAACATAAAAGTCACTTTGTAGGTTTTCCAGTAATCGGGGTGGAATTTTAGAGCATCTCTATTACAATGTGTAATGTGAAACTTTTATCATTGTGATTACTTGGATCAGTAGTAATTCTAATGCAAAAAAAAAAGTTCATAAAACAATCTCAAAATCCCGAAACTTTTGTTGTTCAGTGAAGAAGTATATTGTGTTATGACAGGTTATGACTTTGTATTGAGTTCTGTAATCCTAGCTCAACGCCCCTGCAGAATCAGAGCACAGCAATGAACAACGCCCACATAAAGTCATCAAAACCAAACTATACATTTTGGCTTCAGACCTCTCGAGAAAAGTACCAAGAGATTTTTTATTTTTTAGCAAATGCTGCACAACAAATGCAGTTTTAGTGGAGTTTGACCGACAGACTAATACTATTATGGCAGCTTTATTGCATCTCTTAATGTAAAGTCCTTTGAGGCAGGGTTGTAAAAAGTGTTGTATAAGTAAATTAACTTTAATTTGAACGGCTTGGTTTCTTTTTTTATTGCATGCTCAGATACCATGCTTGGTGCAGAGGTAAAATATTCTAAATTGAAACCCCGTTATGGGAGACTGAAATTGAAGGAGTTCGGAAAGGTTCATTAACAATCCTGGTTCATGTAGATGTGAGAACACATGCATTCCTGACAGTCACAACAAACATCTGCTGGGAGGGATGTGAAAAGGAGGGAGCAGTTGCCGAGATGGAATTAAAAACGTAATGAGTTTTGCGGGGAGGGGGGGGGGGGAAATTAGGAATAAATGTTTTATTTCTCATTTGATTTCCTGCAACAGATGTAGATACATGCCATATGGAGCCGTTCAGACAAGATACATTTTGGCCTAGTTTTTTTTTTTTTTGCTTTTTGAGTTTTTAGCGTCTCCCATCTGCCCAACAACAGGGCGCAGATGTTAATGAGCTCCTTGGACAACACGAGGAGCTGTGCAAGAACTTCCACGCGTGCAATATTAGTATCGCTTTGCATGTTCGCTACGTTCAAATTAAAGCTTTTAAATTTGGTTTTAATATCAATAGCTTGGATTAACACCATTAAAAAAAAAAAATCACATCAGGGTTATACATTTGTGCTGCTGAGTGGCGGCTAAAATGAAAGCGGCCGCATTCAAAACATGTGCAATTTCATGCCTGAATTGCGTTTGTAAAAAGAGTTACGAGCGTGCCTACGGCGCTGGGGGGGGAATTATTGGTCGCTGCAAGACAGAAGCAACAAAGAAGCAAGAAGCTCAATGTTTTTCTGTGGAGGGGTGCAGAGGAATGGCTCCCTCTCAGTCTGGCTTAAACTGTCTCATAAATCCTGAATGCCAGCGTGATGCCAATTAGCGAGCGTGCCCTGGGCAGATGACGTGAGGGACACTGATGAAATCAAGACCGCAGAGAAATTTTCGACCAAAAGGCAGCGGGGCTGACAAGGGTGCTGGTACAACTCAAACAGTCAAATCACTGGTTTGAGGTTAAAAAAAAAAAAAAAAAAAAAAAAGAAGGCCAAACACCTAACATTACATAACGTTTCTGTTGGGTCTCTCTTCAGTAAAGCAAAGGACCTGTTGTGGATCTGCAGTGTAATGGCTCACATAAAGACTGTAGGACCATCAAGCAAAATGTGTCCTCACGATTCCACAACAAGAGCAGCTCTGGGAGTTCATTTCCAAGCGGGGACATTAAAATACTATTAAGTCAGTGGTTATGAAACACCCGTTATCAAGAAAGAGAAAAATGCAAATCAGGAGCCTCAGGACATGTCGGAGTACTTCTTCTGCCAGCTTGCCCCCAGGCACGCCGGGGCCAAGCAAGCGTTGCTTAGGCAATAATGAGTGGAACAGCACTGCGCCTTGCGGTAATGCGCTAGTTCATTACATCTTGTGACAGTGGGAGCTGCCCCGCTCCGTGCATTTCCTCCGTTTGTTCAGTCGCTCTGCTCATTTTGAAGGTAATGCACGTTACATAAACACCGGCGACTGTCTGAGGAGGAGACTTTGGGACTTCTCTGATGCACGCCATGTTCTGACGAATGTCGGCCTCCCACTCACGGTTGAGGAATTGCAGGGCGGAGAAAAACGAGCGGATGAGAAATGGAAATTTGGAAGCCGGGTGTCTTGATTTGTCAACTTTTTTTCTCCCCATTTTTGTTTTAAAACATTTGTTTATGACTACTTTGAGTATTTCAGCAACTTCCGTACCCGTCTTTAAGTTCAAGTATTCTGTCTTGAAACATTTGTATTGTATTGTCTTTGGCAATAAGGTATTTCCAGATAAGCACAGCCAAAACTAATCAGTAGATGATTTATTTTTCCTAAAATGAGTCAGAACACAAAATTAAAAAAAAAGCTTTTTGATTACGGTTACTAAGATCATGTTTTTAATTCCACCGTCCAATATAAAACAAAGTGTTGGCTTAATAAGAGTCCTATAGACTGAACATTGCGGACGCTATTTAATGCTAGCAGAGAATCAAAGCTGCCATCTATCCCATTGTTGGCTGGAATCCTTTATCCTCTAATTTTCCAATGTAGTAAAAAACAGAACACTCACCTGTAGAAGTAGGAACAGCCTCGCACTGTGTTGTGTGTGAAATGCTCTTGGCTCTTCTCATTCCCAAAGTCCTCCAGGGGGTCGGACCACAGCAGATCGCACATTGGTCCGTATGCTGGGGGCTCTTTGAATCTGTCTAACTGTGGAAGACAAAATTGGGACTCGTGTCAGCCGTGTTTGACTGGAAAGATGCACATGGAGTGTGTGTTCTTGCTGCAGAGAAAAAATACGTTGGCCATCTCTGGGAGAGTGGCTGCTGCCGTGATTATAATGAAATCGTGACTCTGACTGACGAGTTTGCTGAAGTGATTTTCAAATTCTATTCAGCGTAGAAAGCAGTGGAATATTTTGGATATACGGTGCGGATGACATATTCAAAGACAGCGCTCACCTCTCAGTACCTAGAAGGCTTTTTTTAGTTGTTTTTCTTTGGAAAGACATGAAAAAAAACTCAATGGCAGCCATTCTTTTGGTGCAATGAACATAAATGACTTTGCTTTCAGCCAAGGATAGCTCTTTCTCAAACAAAAAGCTTGTGGATTACTGGATGGGTAGCATGATGGACACTTCAATAGAGCAAATTCTATTATGCATGCCCTCTGATTGCAGCCATAAAATCCATTTGGAATTATTGAATTAGTTTGAAAGCAGGATCTGACTCTTCAACATTTTTTTTTTTTGAATCCGACTTTACATTCCCTCGTGTCGAAGTCCTGAGCAGTACTTGAGACACATCTGGGTGAATCACTTCATGCATTGCAACTACGGTTGTTATTGTCACAGCCCATCATGCTAAAACAAATACAGTTATCTCCTCATTAACTTTGAATGAATGCAGAAAGCACATGAGGCGTACAGGAAGCTTCAATTGTATTTTCAAAGCCATTAACAGCCACCTGCTGTTAAAAACACACACGCACAAACTGTAGCTTTATGAAATGATCGAGAAAATGGCCTCGAATCAGACACATACTTTCCTGATGTCGTCAAGATTTGTGATTTCTGGAGACAGTCCTCCGTGTACACACAGGAACTGCTGGTTCATAAGGGCAGCCAGGGGAAGGCAGTCGAAGGCATCCATACATGCGTCATACACCCTCTCTGAATACTTAATTCTACCTGTCATGGGGGGGGGGAGACAGGGCAGGGAAAGGTAAGCATGCCAAGTCAAACAACACAGCTCTCATACAGTGGGGCTCACAGTGTGCTAGAATGGGGCGGAAAGGCTCTCCAAAGTGCCATAAAACTTCTCAAACACATTTTTAAAAACAGCACAATTTCACAGCTCTTTTGTATTTTACTTCTTTTGTATTTTACCCCCCCCTGTTCTCTGTCAGAGTCCAACAGAGATAGTTCTGACTTGTGTAAATAATGAGAAGGGCAAAAAATCTGAGCGAATCCTGCACCAGGCTAGAGGGCACTTTTAAGTGAGTGTTTGAGGTCGATGGATGCATGATAAACAGCTTATTAGAAAGAATAACTCAGTCTGTACAGAGAGTCACAGACCAGACTGTTTGGACTCAATCTAGATCAAAAACGTAGAAAATAAATAAATAGAAGTGTCAAAGCATTACTTACATTCCTGCTTAAATGTGAAATACTCTGTTAAATGTCTACATTCATGATTCCCACGCAGCAAAAACAGTGTTTTTGGGTAAAGGATCTTTAAGGCCCACAAGTACAGCACACACTGAAACAAAGAAGCACAAAAGAAAAGGGTTGGGGAACAGTTAGCGTGTCATCTTTAAATAACACTGGAAACATGAACCGTCAAGTCAGACTTTGTCAATATCACAGAGTGGCATAATACAAGCAATTCTGCTTATAATGAAACATTCATGCAGTACTTTTTGTGGCATAGTTCAGGCTTGCGGGGAGGAGATGACAATCCTTCAGAGGAGCCATCAGAGGACAGGCACGGCACACTCCATTACAATATATTTTATTAATAAAAGTAGAATGTTTCAGGCGATGAGATGGCAGCAAATACAGATCTAAATTAATTCCAATCTGCAGTCGCAGATTAAATACGTGCATTTTGCTTCATATTAAAAAAATCTCTCTCCACATACAACATACACAGTGACATTCGCTATCCGGGCTATATTTGAAGTTATTACAAAAGGCCCATCACCGCTCCAATATCTGCAGCCTGATTTGATCCACGCTCAAAAGAAAGCTATTAATAAACACAGCGTGTCACACTTGATTAGGCCCTCGTGAGAACAAAAACAAATACACAGACTTACTTCAATACTGAAATACCCTCTGTCAACGTAGTCCCCCAGGAAAAGGTAGCGCGTGGATGCTGGTGATCCTCCGACTTCAAACAGCTTCATCAGGTCAAAGAACTGCCCATGGATGTCTCCGCACACTGGAATAAGGCAGAAAGATCAGGATAACTGCTATTTTTACAGCCGAGGAACAGATGAAAGCCTCTATAACACCGAGGCTATTTGCTTATTTCCATATTTGCTGTCAGATGTGAGGAGCTCAGACTATGTACGCTATACCGCAGAAGACGTCCTATATGTGTAGAATCCTGGATAAACCTTAAACTTTGGTGGCTTTTCATAATTATAGCGACAAACATTCCATCTGGCAGTTCACTATTTCATTTTTTTTAATCAGTTTGCTTTGTCAAACAATGTGAAACAATGTTTTGTTATTAACATAAACTGCTCACTTGTAACTGAAAAAAAAGGCATCGTTATGCATGGACTAGCTCTGCAGCCCACGCTGACTGCAGGAAATTATGCAAAGAATAAAACCCAAAACGACGTAAACACCGGCTATTATAACAGGAGCTTTTCCAAACTCAATGTTCACTAAAATGAGGCTTGTATTCTGAATCCATTCAGAAAAAAAAAAAAACCATGAGCATAATTGCAAATCACAGTCTGTACGAGGAATTTAGATTTGACTATCAATGGCAGCAGACACGCGTTAGTATCGTTAGATGGTCATGAATCACATCACAAACAAGTGTGTGTTATTGCAATCTTTCCTACAAGCTCCACTCTCACAAAAGAAGTCAATACTTCAGCGCACATTATTTTCATTATTAAAAAGTAGGGGTCCAGTTTGGAAAGGAATCACAAGAACTGGCTGCAGCTCGCTTTTCCACCACATCCTCTTTCGGCTTCTCCGTAACCTTGAGGTGTTTCCAACTGGCTCGTGATTGTGACCACATCCTCGCCAAACACACTGAAACTTAATTGGCTGTAATGACCGGAAAGCTCGCAGTGGTCTCCATTCCTCAACATGTATTGTTAACCGGGATATGATATAGTATATTCAGCACCACGGGGAACTCCACGACATCGCATCCTTTCTGTCGTTAAACGGCGTCAGGGGAGTGTCCTGGGACAAATGCGTCCGCGTCAGGAATCAGGGACAGCAAATCACTCAATGGATCGGTTTACGTGACTCTATACTCCATTACTCTCGAGGGAGAAGAGGCCACAGAAGATTTGCTGCTTATCTGCCATTGACTGACGGGGGGTGCATGTGAGGCCGTCTGATTTAAGGGCCTTGGGTCGATTTTTGAGCTACTCTAAAGGTTGGTTCAACGGGTCGTTACACCAGAAATTATTATTCATTATTGATACATTTCATCGATGGGCTCCATATGCTCCACAGTCTCGTTTTCGGACCGTGGGTAATAAATTAAAAATACAATTTGAGTATATAACCACAGGATATAACAAAAGACATAAAATGAGCATTATAATTACATTTTCCTGCTGTAAAAGAAAGGCTGATAGCTTTGACGGAGCTCAAGCCTTGCATATAAAAAGCTGCAGTCATTTTCATCAAGTGGCTTTCTCTTATTTGGCATTAGCCTTTGTTTGGGGAAACGCAAAACGCCACCTGAAAAGCTCAACCGCGGATCCCGAGCAGTATTTAACCGCACAGCAGGGTCTGTAAGCTGCCAGCTGAAACCTGCAGCTGGAAATTAGATCCAGTTAAATCACCATGAATACGCGGCGGCTTTAATGAGGCTTGTAGAAGGTGTCTTTGTTTCAGTACATAGTCTTCAGTACACACAGGTACACGCAGGTACACGGAGAACACACGGGCGTTATTATCGGCAGGTATTTTTTTCCGGGAAATGGCAGCGGATTTTAGGTAAATTCCTGGCATTCAACCGTGCTGTCGAGGTCTTTCCCTCAGGAGACGCTAGACACAATTGACACAGAATATAGTCAAAATCGGTTTTATTGACACTGAACACAAAAGAAGAAGAAACAAATGTATCATTCAGTGAAGTACTGGGTTAAAACTGGGCTTGAAAACAACTTTTATTCTCTTTAATCATTTCTCCGCTCTGCAGCTCTTGTATTACCCTTTCTCCCGTTCTGTTTATCGAGCCAATTTGCTGAACTAGTTGTTAACTACTATTGCAATGCTTTTACTGCTTGGCTATTTTCTTGATGCGGCGCTTCGTATTTCATTTAAAAGGCTGTCCAGTGTGGGTTCACCCGTGACCTCTGGTGATGTCATATAAAAAAGCCAAGACATTGGAATCACAGATGTAAATCTATACCGGCTGGTGTGATCAAAACAGCAATTAACACGGACTTAAAGCCTTTCCGCTTCAGTGAACGAGTTGGAAAAAGTCACCTTCTTCACCTGAGAGTGGCGATAAACAAACCGCACAAAGGCAGCAATCAGTGGTATCGAATGTGAACAGTATGGCAGCGACAGCAACGATACGCACGGCATCCGCGCGGCTGATGCCAAAGTGCCGCAATTCATCTTTTCTTCAAGCTAGTTGAGCAATTAACAAAAGGGTGAATAGGCTGAGATCTAATTTGAAAAGGACACTGGCTTTCTTTTTCGCGAGGCTGTTTATCGCTCTATGAACTGTATCTCGCAGGAAGAATTACAATAGGAGTCGGTGCAAAAGTCTTTCAGAGAGATACCCAATTAGTGGGAGCTAGAGGACAACGTTGGAGAGCAATTATCTAAAGTTACAAGCCTCGTGAGACGGCTCAGAGAATCAGCTCTCCTTGACTGTATCGTAAACCTCTGCTTAACCAGTGGTCTTTTATTAAACCCACACTGTGTAACGGTTTAAATCCACAGTGGCGCACCAACTCTAAAGAAAGGAGCCTCGTTAATTGTGTCCAGTTTCTGAAGATGCCCGTAGTCCCTCTTGCCATCAAGCCAACACTACTAAAGTGCGAACATGTAGCGCAGGTTGGTTTTAGATTGATTAATTGGAACAATAATGGCAAAAAACAATGCTTGAATGAAGGGAACTTAAATTGCAGCTATTTTACTAATGTTTCTATTTATTTGCATTCATTAACTTCAGGTGTTTTTGTCAACGTGGCTTTTTCTAGCGTCTTGGGCTTCCGTTCACGCACAAACGGTGTTTTAGCTCAATGAATACGGAGCTTTTGTGAAATGTGGACGTGGCCAAATAACCTCGCCAACAGCACTTTTTACATGTTTACACATCGACATCAGAATGCGCTGCAGAGGTTACTGCTTCTTATCAAATGCAACACTCCCACGACACATAGTCTACCGCAACGCCACCGCTGTGTGTGTGGCCCAACCTGCTCACTGGCCTTAACAGCGGCTCCATTTTCATCTGGATGGAGATTTCTTTTATAAAACCATGCTTGTGTTGACAGGATTTCTTTTGAGAAGGAAAAAGGGATATAAAATTACAGATGTATGTGTGGACTACACCAGTATGCACTAAAATACAACATACCTTCATGTGTTGGAGGTTTGTTCACCTGCTTTCTATTTTTCCATTCCTCCCATAGGCTACCATATTAGTATTTATGTAACAAATCCCCCGACTCAACAATACAGTAGGTGACAGTGAGCGGACTGTACATGCAGTTCATATCCTTCATGTTCATATTCTTTAATTATAATCAGTAAGATTTAACTCTGTGTAGAGAAACACGCGTTACATCAGCTCATCTATGCTTCAAAATGAGCTTGCCTTTATTTAATTTAGGATTCAAATAAGTATAATATAATAAGTAAAAAACCTGCATCGACCCTGCATCGGTTCAATACAAATAAATATATAAAACAAACGGCAATTAAAGCGAGAGAGACATTTTCTTTGAAATTAAAAAGGCACCCTTTGCAGATATTTTTTGTCATATCTTGTTTTTTTTTTGCATCCTGGCCACCATTAAGGCTTCACTTTAAGGGCTAAAGTACTACTTAATGTCGAGATGAAATAAAACGAGGCAATCAACTTGATTCATATGGTTTCATCCAGAGAGGGTGTGATGCTATGGCTGGCTATTGCTATGGAAACGACTCCTCAAACAAATCTAAGCTGCTGCCGACCAGATAAAGGACCACCACGAGTATCACCAACGGAAACAATGCAATGCATCCACCGTGTAGAAACGCAGAGATGGAGGCAACAGGCAGCCATCCCCTCTGTAAAGTCCTTGTTCTAAAACACACTCATTTCACTGTGCCCTAGAGTACAATTCTGTCTAAAGGAATGACCACCAAGAGAGCAATTATTGTGAAAATGTAGTGCTCACAGGGAAATTAACAATATATTCATGTTTTCAGAAGTCAGCTCTGCAGGAGGGAGTCCGCCGGTGAGGGAGTAGAGAGGCTGCAATTTCACCTGAAGCACACTGTGTCTGGGAGGACTGCACCTGCAGCTGACCTTTTGGAAAGCCGTCGCTTGCCAGGCGAAGAGAACAGCGGGGAGACACGGCGACGGGCGAGAGTTTAAATCGCTGGCCAAAAAAAGACCAAATGTGAACTGTAGTCGCCTCATATCTGCGAGCGTGGACGAGGCTGTTCGACGAGAAAAAAAACGGCACAATAGCTCACTCCTCCAGCTCGGGGGCCCTGCTTTATCACAGCAAACACGCAATCCATCCAATCGCTCTCCGCTCCAGTACACCTACAGACACGCTTTGCCTGCCTTCCCTCCCGCTTGTCACACAATGCGCACAAAAAAAAAAAAAAAAAACGAGGTGGGAACCAGAGCCCACATAAGAAGAGCAGGTGGGTGTACATTATCTGGAGTGAGAAACAATTCGTTCTGGCCATCTCCTGCTTGTGCACTGGAGTGATCTCCCTGAGTAGCAGCAGCTACTGAGTGGGTGGCAGGCATTACACAACCTGGCTTCAGAACCTACACAGGCCACTCCACAAGGCCGGGCTCATTGAGCGAGCGAAATCCACGGCGAGGCAGACTGTGCCAGATCGTGTTTTGATTAAGACTGGATGATAACAATACCCCCCTCCCCCGGTTTGTATGATGGCACTCTGTGAGAGCATACATGCTTCAGAGTATGCATTTATGCAAAGGGAGGGGGCGCTTGCAGATCTGTTATGAACATCGTACTGTATGCGATTCTTAACAAGCTGCAGTCTCCAGCACCGCAGCAACAATACAACGTCTGATTTAGAGTTGGACATTGACGAGCTCAGCGCACTTCAAATTACTGTGTTGGTGTGAACCACTGGTTATTTCATTTTTTGAGAGGCGTGAAGAGGCAACACTTTCCCATATTTCGCTTAAAAAAAAAAAAACAGAATTTGAGAAAAGACAAAAGATATGTTTATTCTCATCTGTCGTTTCATCAGGTTTGGAACCAGAGGTGTAAACCATGGTGGTACATTTTAGCCCGACAGATACTGGATTTGTGAGGCTGATACCAATCGATATTTGAGAGTGTAAAAAAAAAAAAGATAAGTTAAGTTTGCTTAACAAATTAAAGGAAAGGTTTAATGGCCTTGAAATGCTTCACAGAGCAAGCGCAATTCACATTCAGCTCATAAAATGATCATGCTGATCAAGGTCTTAGTAAGACCTATTTAAAAGTGTCCGCAGGATACTTCACAACCGAGTTTCTTAACATTTCCTCACTTAGAATGAATCACAATTTCATAAGAAATGTCTCTACGAAATGCAAACAGCTACTTGTAGCTCGAGTAAAACATGTTTGACAGTGTTTTAGTCGAGCACCCGCACTGCAAACAGGTGTGTGAACAGTGTAAAAGCTCGCTGTTGACCGGTGATGTGGCTGTAGGGGGGGGGGGGGGGGTCGATATATGGGTGTGCGAAGGCCATGGGAGCAGCTTGTACTCGGTGGCCTAAGCCAGCTCAGTCGTCACACGCACCCCCCCCCTCTCCACGAAAACCCCACCTGCCATCTGGCCGGACCAGGAAGTGACTGTGCGAATGTGAGAAGCGGAGCGAGGGAAGAGATGGCCGATATCGTCGACGATAAATATTTACTCACTAATTTGCTGACCGCGTGTCACGTTGGGAGATAGAGACAGAGGGATGGACGCGGTCTCTGAGCATGACACGGAGGGACAGAACATGGCAGACAAGAGGCAACAGGAGACAAACAAAAAGAAATGTTTATAGAGAGCGGTGTGTGAGTTTTTTGGGAGCACGCATGAGAGGGAAACACAGCGGGATCGCGAGCACGCGCAACGGAGAACTCCTTGTTGAAAAGGACTCGTGCGTGGGAGAGGGGTTGAGACAGGGGTGTCGAGTGGGAGGGAAAGAAGCGCTTCATTGCCGCGCTCGTGTACACAAGTGCACGCACACAAACACACACACACACACACACACACGTACAGAGAGCTCCTCAGGATCCATGGCTTGCACACAGAACAGGAGCTGTCCACCGTTTATGTACCGCTATGTAACACAACAAAAGGAAGGCGGTTTGCTGGCCGAAACCATGGTTTTTTGAACAGTTCTCAGATCTGAAATCAACACGTGTTAGGGTGTGACGGCGCTTGGAAGAATTGAAATGACAACCTCACCGAAAGGTCAGAGTTAGAGCTCTGTTTACACATAAGAAACCAGATTGTCATCAGGTTAAGGCAGAAGATCATAACGCATGCTTGCATGTCGGATTCACGCCCTCGTTTTACGCCACGCCGACTGCCGAATCCAGTACGAACACATTTTTAAGTGTATTTAAATGAACGTCTTATATAATAAACACTGTCCCTTTAAGAGATTTCTCTATTTGCTCTGAGCCCCGGCATAGTGAGAGGACAGGCTCTGAGAAAGATCACAGCTTTGCCTTATTGTGCATATGTGTTTAAGTTGGATACATAGCACACACTGTGGAAATGGACGTATTTAGTAGTGTTTACTTTAAACTGGAAGGTCAATACAATTTGGTTCCCTGCGAGTTAGAATTGAATTTGTTGAGGTACACTTGTGCGTGGCTACAAATGCAAATTTTTTTCTTCCTTTCACCCCTCTACATTGGGTCCACGGTGGTACTTTGTCGTGCACATGAATTACTCAAATCCAGTTATGCTTATACATGGCTAAAAAAAAATAATAATCTGAAATCTAGTTATGTTTAACAGGATTTCTCCTAATCCCTCGCTTGTGTGCCTGCAAATATGAAGACCGAGGCAGCAAATAAGGCTTTTGTCCAAACCTGTTTGCATCTTTTTGTTAAGCTTCATTCTCTTTAACAGCCCAGACAAAATATTCTATTATTATAATGGCCTCAGTAAACATACGAGACCCACACTTTTGTTCAAAAAGGGGCTGTGCATTCATGAATTTAAGTAAGCGCGATGCCTGCCAAAAGACGAGCACACAGGCCACTCCGGACTGTATTTTGAGAACAATCTCGTATTTGGAAATGATGATGGGTTGCCATAGATCCTTTGAGTAGGTCTGTGCCTCTGATTACAACAACATCAAAGAAGCCTCATCAGAAAGTCTAATGGGGGAACAGGGCACTTGACCAGGAAGAAAGACAACAATGGACGCACTGCTTCTGTGCATATGCATCAGCGAGACAGTCCTTCTACGGTACGTTCTTTTCAGCGAGGCAGGCACCAATGACTTGGACTTCAGCTCCGGGGCGCTTTTCAGACCGAATAAGAGCTCAACTGTGAAATAAATAAATATTTTGCGGAAAATTAGTAGCAACAAAATGACAGAAAATGTTCAGCTTGGCATGCTGTTTTTATACTTTTGTCACACTGGTTAGCAACTCTGTTAAAAACAGAGAAATAGTCAAGTTCTCTTTTTTAAAAAAGGTTAGCAAGTGTTTTCAAAGTCAAAGTTTTAATGCATGAAGCAGTCAACTGAGCGAGTGTCACCGAGCTTGTTCGTTTTGGCAAATTGGATGAACTAAACCCTGTGTGTTTACTAAAGTAAAAACACACTGCTATGGCTGGCCACATGGCCCACACGTGGCCCGGAGACACAGTGACTCACTTAACTTAAAAAAAACAAATGAAGCTTTCATTCACTGCATGCAGTCCTCTCTTAAAATAACCCAGAGTGTGCGTTTCAAACCTAAAACAGTGTCTAGTTCACATAAAACAAAACGGTTCTGGCCTGCACAAGTTATTTTAGCTTAATATAGTAAATCTATTAAATTAAATCTAAAATATATGGCAATTTTGAATGTGATTTGGAGTCACGTGTCAGTGACAAACAAAGCTGGATAGCAGAGAGTTGGAAAATAATGTGCTTCTTCTGCCACGTCTGCATGCAAACACTATTTTCATCTTCTAAAGTGGATCCTCATCGCTCATTTGTTAAGACATGAAAAAACGAGCACAAATGCAGGTCAAGGATTGTTTTTTCCTCAGAGCTCTTAAGCTGTCCTGAAATTTGACGAATATTTTCATTATCTATGAAATAAAAAGTTCTGTCAAGCACGAGCCGACGTCTTCAAATGTCTTGTTTTTGTCCAACTATAAATAAGTATAAATAAGCAGATCATATTCAGTGTGCTAGCAGTAAATCCTCACAACGCAGAGGGTGGAACCAGTAAATAATCAGTATTTTTGACTAGCAATAATGAATCAAATGAATACCTGACGATCAAAATATTTACAGATGCATTTTCAATCAATTGTCTAATCGATTAAATGTTTAAGCTCACCGCTGGACAAAAATCGGACCACTGACCTGTCACGGGGGCCTCGATGTCCAGCAGGTTCTTCTCTGCGCGCAAGATCGAGGCGCCCTCTCCGATGAGCCTCAGGGCCACCGCTTCCTCCACGCGGCCTTCCTTGGTTAGGTGGGCTTTCAGCACGTCCACTTTGGGCTTCCCATCGCTGTCAAACACCTCTTTAGCCGTCAGCCGGTGACTGGGGGGGAACGGGACAGCTGCCGAGGGTAAAAGAAAAAAGAAAAAGCATCATTACGGCTGCTTTCACAGCATATTTACAGTGCTTCAATATACCTGTCATTGAGAAAATGCTTATGGAGGATATGCTGTTAATTCCACTTCGCTGCGCAAAAGGCGTTTACGCTGTTTGATTAGCAGGTACTCTGTCCCTTCCAGGGGATCTAGTCCCTACCGGAGAGGGAGTCGGTGTTCACTCCCATGCGTCCAGCCCACCCTCTGAGACAATTTACCAGATTACTGCTGTGATCGGTGAGTCATTCAATTTCCAATATTTATAACAGGCCTACACAGTTTCTAGTTTGCTTGGCAATATTCATAGCAGAAGAAATTACATTTTGGAAATGAAGCACAGAATACAAATGTTTTTTAGCCTTTCATGCGAGTGTTGAATATGGAACCATTTCTATATTTAAACATGCTCACTTGTATGTGTGTGATTGGGAGAGAGACATAATCTTCAGTCTGACACGCATTTACTTTTTTGTCAGTCACAATTAAAGGGTCAAATGATGCTTATTCATGAGAGTCTTGAAAACATCATGAAAATTAGACTAACCAAATCCACAACAAATCTCCGTTACTGTCAATCTAAAGGCAAGAGGAGTATTTCAAAAAAATGTATAGATTCACACATAAAAATCCCTCAATCATCACGTATGACCCAGTAGAAGTGAGTGGCGGTATCTGTATCTGCAGAGAACCTGTCCTCTGCCTGGATTTCCCCTTTTCTTTCCATTTTGCTGCCCTTCCAGCTGTCAATCCTCGGCCACTTGGGGGGGAGAAGTCCGCAAGAGACAAATCCTCGTCATCCTGCCTTTAATTAGTGGCTCATAAAGGATGGCTTTTCACACCATTTCAATGTGCTCTCGCAATTTTGCATATAACAGACGCATTCAAAAGCCCAATCTAATCACAGCACTAAAAAAAAAATAATAATACATGAAGCACAATTTCTATGCAAATAGCCCGGTGAGTCTGTGAGACGGACTGTAAATGGAAAGCGAGGTCTTTTAACAAAAGAACAAAAACCCCACAATTCTTTAAAATGGACCTCATGTCCTCACTTCAAACGGGTAAAAAGAAAGTAAGTTGAAATAATGGTTTTATTACCTTAAGTTTAAGTGGCCAACACAAAAACATAGTCTGTTAATATTTCATTTATTACAACCCCCTGATGAGGAGCATACTACTTACTGACAGGTACAAAAAGGACAGAATGAAAGACCGCATCCTAGGAACTCTTAAACTCGAGCTGCTAAAAAATAGGACTTGCTCTTAATTAACATCCACTTGCCGACTTTGCACGCAGCATTCGGGTGTGACTAATGCACTAAGCCAGTTGCACATACGGTTGAGTTGGTGGTTGTGTGTGTGTGTGTGAGTGTTTGTGTGAACATCCATCCTTTCCAAAAGTGACATCAGTGGTAATCAGACCTGCATTGTATCTGTGTCACTCAGTGCTCAGTGACAGACCATATGTGGGATCTCAACTGCAGCATTTAAAGTTGATTAACAGGTGTGTGATGAAATTGCATATTTAAAGGACTTACATATTTGTACAGTGAATGTTTTCAGCATTACTATGCCTTAAACAGTCTAAACCACCAAAGTACCGCAGGCTATCTTACTGATAACTTATACATTTCTCTGCATATATAAAACTGGATCAACTTTAAAAACTCTAACATTGCCTAAAGCCAACAAACGAAGTGAGAATCTATTTCAGAAATCTGAGTCTACATTGAGATGGCAAGATGCTATTTCTCTTCTTTCCAGCAACCACCATCTGCATAATTAAGACCAACATGTTCTGATATAGGCTCTAAACACATACACATTGTTCCAGCCAAATAAATACTCAATGTGCTCAAAACAATCTCTTAAAAACAATATCAGCCTAACGTCTCCGGTAGTTATCTGGAGCACTCAGAAATAGAGAGATAGAATTACCCAAAACCCCAGGTTGGCCTCCAGTGAGCACCTGCCGTGCAACTCGAGCCCAGAGGCCGGGGCCTCGGGGCTTTTTGACGACACCGAATAGACGACACCAGATCGGTCCCTGAGATGTCGGGGACATAGAGCGTGAACATTCGCGTGAGCTGTAACGGACCCGTTTGGAGGCGTTTTCTTTCCTGAAGAGAACGACATGACAAGCAAGGTCGAGAATCTGCAATGTTATACGGCGCAAATATCCCCCGGAGGATTAGGAGATCTGGTATGAACGGGATAACCGTCAAGACAGGGGCAGAGGGTGCGGACGTTACAGTGTTTTCCTGAGCCCACATTGTTAGCCAATTAAGAATTACTGCAGTGACAGGTGAACTCCCGAGGCGGTCTACCGCAACCACTCTGTTCTTGAATCTGAACTTTATGAGACCTAAACTTTATGAGATGAAACCAAGTTATTTCCAACTATCTCTGCAAAAAAACAACAACCATATTGTGCCTGGATGGAGAGGTAGCTGGTAACAACATTGAGTTTTATGAGGAAGATGCTCATCAACACCACATATCCAATGGTTGCAGCGGTTATTTGATTTTGCTTCCCGTAAAAAATAAACTATCTCCATCACTCAAACCGTTATTAATATATCTCCACAGCGATACTGAAAATGCACATCTGTAAGTGATGCGAGACGGTTTCACCATCGGAGTAGCTGTGGATGTTGACCACATCTGAAGTGACCTAAAAACACTGATGAATAACATTATTCTTTAATAGAAATAACCCGCGTGAAAGCTGTGGTTGTTGGCGCACCGGTCGTCCTTTCACCCCTTCCATTTCCCACACTCGTGACAATGGAACCACTGTGAACTCCCCCCCCCCCCCATGGAATTTCTAACAACCCTCTTATTACAAGAAGTAACACCCACCTCTGCCAAAACATTACATGACACATTGTAATGGTAGGTTCTACGCACCAAAGTGAAAGGTGTTACCCTCGTGACAAAAATCTAAAGCACTGAGCTAAAGAAAAGCCACTATGTGGATTAATAAATCATTCAATCATCAATCATCAAAATAAATGGTGATGTCGAAGATGGCTTGAAAATATGGGCAGTTATTAACCATTCAAATATGAGCTATCGACACGTCAAAACAACAGTGTCTGAACATCCCCACACAGCGATTGTTGTTTATAGCTGTGAGAGCTGAGGCTGACTGAAGTCAGTATGAAGTGCTGGAGTATGACTCAAAAATGGTCTCCATTAGCCGGTCCCTTTTTGCCTTCATTAATTTTGCCATTTCCCTGTTCCTTTCCGTTACGCAACCGCCGAAATTACACTGCGGCCTCCAATCTCGAAAAGAGAGTGGAAGTGACGAGAGAGAGTGAGAGAGTGAGAGTGAGAGTGAGAGAGAGAGAGGGTCAGCGAGGATGAAAAAAACAAATCTGCAGTCTGATTTAACGTTCCCTGGTAATTTGTCTCAGATTAGCTTTGTAGTTTGCCAAGATACAAATTAAAGCCATCCATCCGCCATTAGGTTTGAAGACTACTAGACCACGAAACCTCTGAATTTCTTGAGAGTGCGCTAAATAAACTTCAAAGTTCATCTAATAAAAGTATTTACCATCTTTTGTTGGTCAGCAAGGTATGTAGCAACATTTAATGATTTCTTATTTCCTTTTTCCAGCGGATTAGGGCCGAGGCGGAGGCCTTGAACTAACAAAGCCTCAGATCGTCACCCGCAGCAGTCACCTTGTTCATGCAACATCCGTCAGCAGAATAATTATCTCCGAGTACAGCAGACATTCGGGTGTGATTCTTGAGCAATCTGAATCACATCGAGACCGCTGTGAAGCAGTGGGAAAACGGCAGCTTGAAATGTTCACGTTGGTGTAGTTCAGAGCTAATGCGATTCCCTCAGAGGAATGAAACAGCGGGAGGTGAGCAGTCATATGGTGCCGGACAGATCAGCTTAATTGGAGAAAGTGAGACAGACTGTTGCGGAGCTCAGCAAGCAGCGCCTGGCTTCTTTTAGTGAAGAACATGGAGTGCAACCGGGATTTGCCTGAGCTGGCAGCCCAGATGTCTACAATTCCTGAATATCTTCTTCCTTCCTGGTACTTGTCAGCCGTCTGAAAGGCGAGTGCGCCGCACCTTTACGTTACGAACACAGAATAAACTGCACAGAACATAACAGCACCGTCCCATTCAGTGGTTTTCAGGAGATTTTCCTAGAATTCAGAAGACAGCTACTGAGCAAAAAATGACTTCCGAACAACAAAAAAAATGCCTGTACTTTGTGCATTGTAGCATCAGAAAATCGTTTTAAGAAGTGTTTTTATTGATATAATACAGCACCTCTCACACAATATGGTCAGTCAATCAATATCTAACGAGTGCCACTACCAGCAGCCACAGTGCCAGTTTATTTTCATCGACTGCACAGCAATACCTATAGCAAACACTGACTGTGCCCCAGACGGCCATGAAGAGCAAGCTATCTGCCTCTGTATTAAGTCAGCATTGCCCAAGCTGTGTTGGGATTGTGGCCAATGAGTAGGCATTGATAGAACAAATGAATTGCTAACGTACAGATAGAGCAGACTGCTTGGCGAGAAAACCAACAACGTATGATACATTCTTATTCCAGGGGCCAGAAACCTAAATGCTGCGATGCGCAGCATCTTTCCATCAGATGCCGAATTGACCCCCCACCCCCCGAAGTAATTGCTGACGGTGCGTGATACAGCGGGAGCCCTCGCAGAGCGTGGGCGAGACCCCGGGGTTGTCACTGCCCACGTCAAACCAGCCGCCCCCTTCCACCAGACAAGCCACTGCACCAGCAATTTTCCTCCCCCTAAGACTCAGCATGACCAGTGGAAATCTCAGCAGGACCAACAGGGAGCAGAACAAAGGCTCCAGAACTATGTGCGAGTGCAACAAAGGTCACTTCATACAAAGCATAGAATACCAGAAGTAATTTGACTGCGTGAACAAACGGTATTATGTAAAAGGCAGTGCGGCGTCTGATCGAAATCGCGATGCCGATCTGTCGAACTTAACTTCCTTACTTGCACAAAGTCACTATTCACCTGATCCATTTGCCTTTTGTCGAACAACGGTGCTGCGCTCTTCCTCCTCATGCAAGATCTCTGTGTAATAAATCAAGTGGAAACTCATCCTCTGATCAAATGGTACATAAATACCTATGTAACAGATTTTCACGTAAAAGGCCCCCCACAATTCACACAAGACACCCGGAGTGAAAGAGTCACAAAGCAACAACAACGCACAGGCGTGCTGTTTGTGGTCATTCAGTGTCTCCATGTGGTCGTTCTGTGTCTCTTTGTGGTCATTTAGCGTCTCTTTGAGGACCTTTCGTGTCTCTTTGTGGTCCTTTTGAGTCTCTTTGAAGATGTTTTGTGTCCCTTTGTGGTCATTCTGTGACTCCTTGTGGTTGTTTTATGTCTCTTTCTGGGACACTTTGCAGCTGAAGACTAGGGGCCCCTGAGCCTATGTCTGATTCTGCCCTTTCAGTATTCCGTCCATAGGTAAGACAGCACAACCACAGTGCAAATGGCAACACACCCAGCAGCACATCGACAAATGTGTGACTATGCTTTCGGAATAAGAGTATAATGGAGCTGCTATTGACAGAGCAGAAATGAAAGAAAAAAATCAATCACAGATCTCACGACTTTTTTCCAGTTGGAAGCCTTTAAGTGATGAAGCCTTTGCTGCGCGTGGTGGAAGCACAGAGAGACTACTGCCAAGTGTTGAATGGGGCAGCGAGAGCGTGCAAGTCACTCTCTGCTCATAGCCGGGAGTTCGTTAATTAAATCACGCCCCAGCATTCAATTAGAGCGAGATATGTTTAGGAGTCCAGGATGCAAAGAATGCATGAGCTTCTGTGGGCGGCAGGAAACAAAAAAGGACGTACGGTACATCAGGAAGCACCTCAACTTCAAATGTCATCTGGCAGCAGTGGCACTGCTTCATTATTACACCACCACAGAGTCCATTCAGAAGCTGATTATCTGACATGCATAATGCAAAAGATGGAGGTACAAAGAACCTGCAATAGCTGAACCATATAAGGCATTATAGTCACAAGGTGATCAATTATTTGCAATATGGTCTCCCTCACAAACCGGATAGACCAGCGTGATGGCTAGATGTCAGCTTCTGAAAACGGCACCTCGGTTTTTCTACAACTCTCTAGAAAAGCACAGTCAATCAATAATTCATAAGTCCCTAGAAATAATGCATTCCTCCAACGCAATTAACGCAATATAAATTCCAGTTGCAGAATGACACCCACAGTCCACAGTAGAAATGGCGGAGCGAATGAATCATAAAAACAGAAACGACTGGTAGCTTATTCCAACAAAAACAACCTGCTTCTTCTACTGTGAACAAAACGACATTATTCTCCACATTTAGTAGGATTCACAAAAGCAATATTGTGTGCCTTAATGGATGGAAAGAGAATTGCACTTTCAGACGACAATGAAATTCAATCTTTTTTTTTATATTTATCCTCAACTGGATGAGCAGTAAAACACACTGGATTCCATCACCGCGCTGATGCAGAGTCCAAACATCTAGTATTTGCAATGTGACTCAGTACAGCAAAGACACATTATATTATATGAAGACGTATTGAAATTTAAGTCAACCTATAAAACATAAGCCTCCCATCTGGCCACAGACAACAGAGCAGAGATTTAAAAAGGCCGGCAGGAATTAGGGCTAACGGAGAAAAAGGTCACCTATGAATTGGCGCAGACCTCTTTACCATGCATTAGTAGGGATAGAAGCCGGCCCTGAGCGGAACGCTTAGTGGAGCGCAGCTTTGAAGCTCAGTGCTTTTGAGTCTGCCGAATACCTCTGTGTGCGGTGCGGGGTTGGACTGTGTTACGTCTGTGGTTGAGGCAGGAAAGGAGAGCAGAGAACAATGGCACTCGTCTTTCCCAGGGACAGAGAGATAGAAAGAGAGGAAAAAAGGAATAAAAAAGGCAGGGAAGAGAACCCACGGCAGCATCAGAGGAAATAAAAGGGGGGGAGAGACTGAGCAGAACAGTCAACAAAGACTCAGGGGGCTCGTATCAGATATGTAATACTACAGAGACCAGCAGGTATTAATCATGTGTGCACACAAAATTATCAATCGTTCCCTCGAATTAATAATTCAATCTTGCACTATTTCATTTGCCTCCTGTAATTATTAATTCATGGCCTAAAATTACAAAATTGAGCCTTCAGATTACTCAATTAATTCCCTCAAATTCATAGAGCACTCTGCTTGTGCGACCGTGGAGCTCCTTTGGATGGTGTTTCAGCACCGTTTGCTGGTCAGCTTTGGTTACATGGAGCACAAATGCCGCCGCTGTGTACCGCCTTAAAAATAAACGGTACGCATTGTCTGATGAATAGATAACAACCTTAATAGGCCAACTGGGTTAAATAGTATTATTAAGATTTTGTTAGGGAAATATATTTTTAGGTTTTTTGGTGCAACACGGTGACATTTGTCACGCCACTATTTATTTTGCGGAATAACATATTGTTTCTGATCCGTAAATTCATGTTCACAAATCTCATGTGCACATTATCTACAGTTTACCGCTGAAACTTCTGATATTCAAATCACATTCCCCTAGATTATTTCACAAATAAGAAACATGACAAATATTTGTTTGTGCTGGCATGTACACATTGCAAGATTTGAAAACATACTGTATATTCAATTTCTCTAACTGCTCATTTTCACAACTTTAGGCCATACCCTGCGGTCAGTATAACTAATTGCAGCTCTAATGAGCATTGCTTTCATTTAACGCTGCCGGTGGACCATTACTGTACTTGAAAGAGTTGCTGACCATCATCCGCTGCAGCGGTATCAGCTTTTACATCGCATCAACAAACAGGAGAGATATTAGATACAAGTGAGTAAAAAGGGAGGTTGCCAGGGAAACAGCGCTGTAGAGTCTCAGTCGTAATCTTTCATCCTTCAAAATATTGGCTTAAAAAACGAATAGCAGGCAGCATGTTGGATTCTGCACAGACGTGATCATCCAAGGCTTGGAAATCCGAGCGCGGAGCCTTATTGTAAATATTCTGCTGTTACATGCTTAATAGATTAGACTCAAGCAGAATGCGGTGAACAAAAAGGAGTGCGATGGTGCATCTGACACCACAGCTGTTCGCTGCAATAACATGCGTGTCCGTCTATACAGAGGCACCCGTCAAGGACGGGTATCTATAGGGATCCTTATTATTGAGATAGACATGGTTGTACATGAAACAAACCAATGACATACATACACCCAAGACCTGCATCCACTCTGCCAAGGCTGTCAGAGTTATCAAAGAGCATCCGAGCTCTGACAGAGAATAGCCCGCAGCAGAGTTTTAGAGACCGGTGCGGCCGCGATGCGAGAGTGAGTGACAAGCAAACGTTAATCCCGCTGCTGGCTCAACAGATTTTAGATGAGAGATGTAGAAACAGTAAGCAGCAGCAGGTGATCAAAATGCACCGCTGCTCAGACAGCACTCTGACTAAGTCCCTGATTAATTAGTGAGGTTAGGGGCTGAAGCGTGGGAGGCGCAGCGTGGGTGAACGGAGGGATGGATAAATGTATGTAGGATGGATGGATGGGAGTAGGCGGCGGATGCTGTGGTTGGGGGGGGGTGGATGGGCCTTTTTCTAAGGGATGTCCCTGCCACTGGTTTTCTGGGGGTGGTGGGGCATGTGGCGAGCCATCGATGTAGCAGCCGATCAATGACACAGTGAAAGGTCGGCAGGGACCTGGATCGCGGCTGGCAAATGCCTAAAGTGATTCGGAGGCAGAGTGGGGGTGGTACATGAGTCAGGGAGAGGGAAAAAGATCAGTCAGTGAAAAAAAAATGTATCAAGGGTCAAGATGAAAACATTCTTTTTTTTTTTAAAGTGTGCTGGGGAAAGGGCACCAGTCAATCTCTCAAAAAACGATCCACCCTCCTACTGACAGTCCACCGATGGGATGTCCCTACTGGATTAACCATTTACACACAACTTATACGCTCCAGAAATGTATTACCCATGCCATGACGACGGGCAGTCAAGTCAGTCTAGAAAGCCATTTTAAAACATCAACACCAGTAAGGACCAATCATTTCTTCTCCAAACAATAAAGGGGGCAGTATTAAGGTACAACAGCTCTTACACTCCTTGGATGGAATCTACTGACTGTAAGATTCAACTGGTAAGTATGGGAAAATGTAGAAAAACTATGGAAATTTTGGAGCATGTTATCATATTGCCTCAGTGATTCTTTCTGCCTCAGTGTTTCTTAAATTTACATAATCAAAAGCCATGTTCAGATATGTGTTGGTGTTGATACCGGCATTCTTACCTTACATGTTTGGGGAAAGAAAAGAGAGTACTGGTATCAGCTAGGTATACCTGGTATTGACAGATGCCCTAAGTTGGGGTATCAGCATGGATATTGGGAAAGAAAGTTGGATTAATGTATCCTTAAAAGCTACTAAGCTGCCACACAAAACTCTAGCTCAGGATGACAAACTATGCAAATAAATCCACCATTGAGGTATCGGATGTGTCAATTCCATCTAAGAAGCTATGATGAACGGCTGGACTGAACACGGTTGACATATTGCAGGCCCCTAGAAGTTCGGTCTGTGTTAAGGGCCAACAGACGAGGGCAGAAAAAAAAAAAAAAGGAAAGCTCAATCTCAATGTAAAACACTGTAGATTTCCATGTTCGCGGAGACGTTAACACTCTCCGGCATTTCCTCTGAAAACCACTCTGACAGGCCCTGAAGAAGACATTCCCTGCTAGCTTTGCTGAGCCCCCCCCCCCCTCCACTTCCTCCACAATGCCGTGACACAGGATTAGCTTTCATTAAGGAAGGCGCTGTAATCAGCTTTGGAGCATAGCGGAGACGGAACAATGGAGGAGGCTGAAAGGATCTGGAAGACGGGGTGCTTTGGGTGCATGTTCGGCGGTGTGCAAGCTATTCCCACAAACGGAACCTGTGGCACATAACAGCCAGACAGTTTCACAGCCACACTTATCTGCATAGTCCCCAGCATTATGTACTACGCTTAAAAAAGGCTGCTACCGCGACAAACACGGCATAAACGCAACATGCCAATTGCCTCACTTAGGGCCCCTGACACAACAAGCAGACAGTCAACCATAGGCCACGCGATAGCTTTTGCAGTCACACTGTGTTAGCATGATTATTATCTTATGGCAGACATTGCGAGGGAAAGATAGATGGCGGGCTGTTCGGACCAGTGATTTCATCTATTCAGTCTGGTTTATCCTTAATTGCTACCGTACAAGCAAAGACCGTGAGCTCACACCGATGCAAAGCAAAGCAATGTGCAGAACTTATGCTCACTGGGTCAAATGGCTGTCGGCTTTAGTTTTTTTCCCTGTTGAATTGCACAGAGTGAGACCAAGATTTTTTTTCTCTGCCAATGAAAAAACACACAGAGGCAAAAATCCAATATTCTCATATCGCAAATGTGACAACTGATCACAACTCTAAATTGCCATTCATAGATCAAATGAAAGTAAATCAGGCCTCCCATAAGGTCTGCGCTATCAAGTGTCTGGTCTTGGTCTCAAATGACGGCAGGTTTCTGCAGGGCTTCAAGGCTACAATTTCAAGCTTTTCCTCAGACGGTAAAGAGAAAGGTCAGGCAGCTAAGGAGGGATTGGTGGGTGTGTTTGGATTCCAGTCGGGACCAAAAAAAAACCTGGCCCTACACGTGCACAGAACCACCTTTGTGCGAGTCCTTCGCCGCTCTCCATCGTCAACCGACGACACGGGTCTATCGAGAACATACGTCCCCCCGTTAACTCTAAGAGAGCTTCTCCAGAGCGCCGGCAGCCACTTCACAAATTGCTCTTGTTGGTTGCTTGTTTCTAGGAGTGTGTAGTGACATGCAGACGAGTGGCTAGACACAATACAGATCCGCTTGTGTGCAGCTCAGCTAAGGGTTTGCGGTGGTTATCCCAAAACCAAAAAATTTGACTTCAAAACCTTCACCGCTAAGTTAAACATCTGAAACTCAACATTATAATGATACCATGAGAGAGAGAAGTAAAAATATATTGCAGTATGCTGGACAGCTTTTGAGCAACTTTTGCATTAAGTGATTTAAAATATTGGTTGATCATAAAATTGTAAGCATAGTAAGTGAATTAATTCAACATTTTGCACCTGGGATACAGTTTTTTTTCCCCCATCCTTTTCACTGCCTGCTATGGTCGACTGTAAATAGCCATATTGAAGCCTCTTCTTTTCCAGCCCCTTTTAAATATTTCAAGCCACACATGTACACCCTCTGGAGAGAACAGTGAAAAGGAATTTCATCTGGCAGAACACATTTGCCGCAAGCATCGAGACGTATCATGTCTCGTTCGTGGAGTACAAAAAAACAAACTCTGGGGTGGCATCCGCATACGATGCCTTGAACATTTTCAATATCTGGCTGGCACCTGTGGGAGGTCAAGTACTGCCCCAAGTTGTACGACCACGTCTAAAACTCACAAATAACAAAATCTAGACCGACGATAACGACGGGAATCCTGACGCAATCCGATTCAATCCTATATTACCAAATACAACAATGTGGCATGCAAATGAATAGAGAAATGTGGCCACTTTGCAGAAACTCCGACCAACTTCAGTGTTTTCTGTACTCATTCGCAGCTTGCCTCTGAGATAATATGCCTCAACAGGCGTGATCGCACCTCCCAAGGAGGGCTCGTTGGCAGCAGAGATGTTGGCATTTCTAGAATGCAATTACTAGACACATACAGAGGGGATGAGGCCAGTCTATATTTGCAGCCACACTTGGTAAACGGAGCATACGAGGCTTGAGGCCGACCCAAATAAAAACACGGCCTGAACTGTAGATAACGTTCATCATTAATTAACTCACCTCGGGCACTCCTCTCAGCTAGCGGGGGTGGGGGGGGGTTACCTGCTCGACTTGGAAGGGAATACCTCCCTGCCACTATCACAACGACCTGTGAACTGGGACAAACCCTTACCAACCGTACGAGAATAGCCCCGTCACATATGTGAAACGGCATTCCTCCATGATGTGTCCAAGGGAGGGTCAGAAAAGGCAAGCACAGATCCAATAACTATACATAAATAAAGCTAAAATACAGGATTTGAAAGTGTACTCAGGGATTGGGATTCAATTATAATAAAGACGCATCTAATGTTGTAACAAGCCTCTTTGTGGCATCAAATGCTTGTGTCCAAGAGACCCATGGTTGAGTTTCCATTTCTGGCAGACCGACTGTGGTTTTGCTGATGAACAGGTGGTGAGGCAATGGGATGGCGCAGCCAGCCACCTCCTCCCACCTCTTGCCAAGACAACAAGGCCCCTAAGAGCCCCCTTCCTTCGCAATCGCTTCCTTCTCCCTCCCTTCCCCCCCCAATGCCCACGCCCACATCTCAAGCCCATCTCTGAATCTAGGCCATGACTGTGCGGGTGTGGTGGGTTCTCCTGCCAGCAGGGGCACCTGACTGCCAAGAAAGAAAAATCAAAAAACAACATAGGAGGGAGGGGAACAAAGGAATTACTGCCCTAAAAGACCAAAGGAATTCTGAGTCAGCAAGGGATATAATTCCACACACACACACACCTTGTCTCGCCATTCCCAGCCCCCTGGAGGAGCTCTATATATCAGGAGAAGCTGTGACGGAGCCCCTGAAGTAGCTGCTATTATGCAACCCTTCTGGGCTTAAAGTGACTGTAAAGTAAATCATCCTTCTCTGCTGCCAGCCTGACCTCTATAACTGCAGGGAAAGCACTTTCAAAATTCACTAGCGGAGTATTACGCTGAAGGCACCATCTGCGCAGGCTTTACTAGGAGCCGCGAGATTAAAAGGCAGTTAAAGCATCACATTCAAAAGCCGTCTCTGCAGCCGGCGGCCAATCAAAAGGGCGAGATGTGTAAGTGAGGGCCGGGGCCTCTATGAAACTCCAGGCACTGCCGGGTAGTGGGGGTCAAGCAGTAGTGGGCTGCTTAGGTCGGGCCCTCGATCCCTTCGGGGCAAGCGGGCCTGCTGCAAGGGCCACGTGTCCTTGAGGATCCGGTCAGCGAGTAGGTTCAGGACTCGGAGAGGGCCACTTGACAGCTTGACTGCCTGAAGGGAGTCTCGACTCCCAGGCTCCTCTCTGCTGTGGTCAAAGGCCTGCTGAATTTCTTCGCTGCACATCTCTTTACATTTACAGACCAGATACTGTAGCCGAGCGGATTTTTTTTTTCCTCCAGTTTCTTCACTTCTGTAGACTTTCAAAGACATTCCTACATGCTATGTTCCTCCGCAGAGCTATGCTCAGCTCCAGTTGGTGCCTCTCATTTATTAACGTTACATTAGAGTCACCATTATGGGTTCAACCAGTGATAATTGAAAGAGACAAAGATCCCACTGAGCAACAGTTGGATAGAAATAGAAGAAACCGCCAGTCGTTGGTTGGTGCATAATAAAGCCTGTAACAAGCTGGAATATGGACAGGTGTGTTGATTAAGCAAAGCTATTCACAACATACAATAGAAATGCCGTCTTGCACCGACAGGTAAAAAGGAAGGAAATGTAGTAGAATTATAATATTTTTTTAAAATCACATTTTTCCTCGAGTACAAGAGTTCAAACAGACATCTGTAGAACAGGATATTAGTTCATCACAATACATTTGAGAACATGGCTGCTACAAATACTACTGATAAAAGCAAATCATTTAAATTAGTTGATACTTTAAATAATATTGAAAAGGAAGGCTGTCTTATAAAAGTATGTCAGAGGGGATAACTTCAAATACAACTCATTTACACATGCCTAAAAACAAGGAAGAGATCTACCTTTGTGGAAATAATATTTTGTTTTACCATATGTGGTATATCAGTATTTGAGGTCCATATTTTCAGTCTCAAACATGGCTTGACCATGTCATGTGATATGCTACGCCAGTACACTCTAAGATCAGATATTACTGGGACCAGAGAATTGCAGATGAACCTTTAATATGCAGGGATTCACATTATTATCACTACCACCGACAACCCCTGTAACAGCAGCTATCCCTGGCGTTTGGTGTTTCTAACAATTTTTCTTCGCTAAACACAAACGGAGACACGAAAGCATAGGCTGCCACACATCCTGGCAGTTCGCGGATTGTAAAACGCACACTATATTTACTTTAAAAAAAAAGCAAATAGGCTTTATAAAAGACATCCCATGCAGGGCTGCAGGCTGATACCGCTCGAGTGCATAGCTCCGTACTATATACCATCTGTTGGACTGAAAAGAAGTCCCTGCGTTCTTAACTGCCGTCTACAAAACAGACGGCACACAACAACTGTTTAATTCAGCTTTCAACTACTGTCTGCCAATGTTACTCTCATGAAATGATTGAGATTAATAAAAAAACAAACAGGAATCTGGGCTGGTTGAGGGGGAATGCTAAATTGATTTGACTCTTGCCAATCGCTGCCGAAGTGCTGGCTTAAGAATCAGTCGGAGATACACTATCTGCCGGCTGACCGGCAGGTTTGTACCTCGATTTGGCCGTCCCCAAGGCTGGCCACATTCCTCCAGGGGGATCGGATTACGTTCTATACAGGGAGACGGGCCCGAAGCATTATGGGTGTTTTGGGTCTTACAACGCGGGTCTGGCACAGTCGAGCAGCCAGCGTGAGCAAGCGAGTGTGCAGAAGGAGGAAAGAAAAAAAGAAAACGCCGAAATGAATGGCAGACGGTGGCCTAGCGAGGAAAGCATTGTAGTCCTGGCTGAAAGCAGGGATGGCATAACCGCAGAGAAAACTAAATAGAGGCAAAAAAAGACAAGAAATACGTTGTTGGAGGGTAACTGGGATACATGACAGAGAGACAGGGAACAGTTGAGCCTGTGAAAAAAAGAAATAATAAAAATCTGCCTCCGTACAGTATTTCACATTTTTACAGGACAGTGCTGACTGTAAGTAACTGTCGGGCCCCGGTAGAGAAGCTGTCAAAGACGTTGTACTCTTCAGTCTTCTTGAGACTGTGTGTCATGGACTTGTGCTCACAGCAGTGACTGTGCTGCCAGTGAGCTTGTGTGTCACTCCTCAACCTCGGCAGTTTCTGTGGGGGCTGGGCCACTATTAATAAAGGCTTGCATGATATAGCGAAGCAACAAACGAACTGCCAAAAAAATAAAAAATAAAAAATTACAGCTAGCGAGTGCACGTGTATGCAGGACTGGGGTGTGACAACGGCATTAATTACCAACAATAGGCCCACTTCTCGGGGCTCAGGAGTCAACACTGAGTCAATATTAGCTTATTGAAACAACATGTCTCCCACAGTTTGATGACTCAGTATTTTTTATTTTTTTAGAAGCTTCACACAAACAAAAGGTAACATCAGTGGAATGGGGAGGCTCCCACTACTTCCTTTGAGTTTGACATTCTTCCGAGTCATCGCCCATCACACACACGTATGAAAAGAACACGGGCGTATGCATGAACATGCCCAACAATGGCAGCTAACGAGCGCGTCACAGTCTATACGGAGAAACAGGATCTCTCTGCGTGCGGGCAATAAAAGCAAAACGCTGCAGCTCGTAAGCGGCAGGGCCCACCTGACAGCGAAGAGATGCGAGCGGAGTCCACGAGGCCTCCCGCCGCCCTCTAATGGTCCGATAGGGAGCGGGATGCCATTAAAGCTCAAATGATTGGTCATTGTAATGCATGGCTCCCCCGGCGTGGTTTGGACAGGCACAAAATCAATCGGAGCCCTGGGACACACTAACCTCTCTGCAATCTGGCTAACAGAGGCCCGCTGTGGGCGTCAGTCTGACGAGATATCAGTTTGCACCATCACCGCGCTCCCCTTGGCCCCCGGAAAACTGCGGGGGCCAACGCCGAGTCGGCTTTACTTCCAGGGTGGGAGGGGGGGCAGTGACCGTCTGTCACCGGTCTTTGACGTTGCTGAGACACGGTCCGTCGAGGGCAAACCGATGTAAATTAAATCTAACTTTAACCAAGATCAATTTACTTAATTAATTACTAGCAGACTATTCCCAGAAGAAGATGAGTTGCTGAGGGGGGGCCAACCGCCAGTAATGAAATGTCACCCGGTGGTCAGTTTCTGAATTGACCCTGGGGCCTGATTCAACAGACAAAACATCAAAACAGCATGGTAACAAATATAGGTCCACCAGTCACGACTCTGGCTGGGGTCGGCCTCTGTAGACGGAGTGAGTCCTCTTCCCTCTCCTCTTCACATGGGCGGGAGTGACTGAGCGGCCTGCCATCATCAGAACTGGGCAAAACCTAACCCCTGGAAATGTCCCATTTTTTTAGACATTCAGGTTTTAGGCTCGATTCATGCAAAATTCAATTCATCATTTTGAAAATTTGGGGGGGAAATAAATACATAAATATGTAGATCAGAAGATTGTTAGTCAACATCCTGTCAGGCAGTCAACAAATGCCGACCTCACAATGCAACATCCTGTCAGGTCAATTATAGAACAAGCTGACATCCAATGAAAGATAACTTTTTTTCTTTGGTAGACTAAGACAAGCAGACACCAACCAAATTCACCACCACACGGACTAAAGGGGTTCATTCTCAGCCAGGTGGTCTATAATTAACGTGTGTGAATGAGTGTAAATAAACATTGGGGCCTGGACTCACCTCCAGCTGTATTTGTATAGCTGGAGTTTCTCTCTCGTCCACACACTGGGTGCTTTAGCTAGTTGGGCTAACAACACCTGAAAGAAGGGAAAAGTTACCCCCGAAGTTGTCTTTCCACAGATCAACAGTGAATGAACGGAGGAAAAACAACGTGGCACATAATGGCTTATTTACCCATCTGTAATTAGAGTTTTCCTCAATTAAGCTCATTTTTGTTCATTTGCTTAATGGAGCTAAGAAATAATAAAAAAGGGTCCATGCAGAACCTGAGAATAGCCTTTTTAGTCTAAATATCCTAAAAATACTGAATCACATTGTACAAATCAACCAGAAAAGTAAAAGTGTTTCTATTGCTCTCAATCTTACAGCCTCTGTTACTGGAGGCTTTAAGGAGTGTATCAATAATACTTGATTAAAAATATTGATTGGTCTGATAATTAAAAGGAACTGGATACACCCAACATGATCTCCTTGTCTGATAGAAATCGGCAAAAAGGATTCATTTCTCCAGCCGCAGTTGAAATGACGACGATGATGAAAAGTGGTAAATAAACCGGTGAGGAAGTGGGATCAACCCTCCGCTGCGTTCTTTGATGGAGCAGCAAACAGCCGGCAAACCGGTCCACATGACATCGACTATAAATCCCCACACGTACTTCACTCCGAAGGGTCTCCTGGTTTATAGTCAAAAGCCGCCGGTGCTGAAAAATGCCGTTGAAGATGTCAGACTGCATGTGAAAGCCAGAAATCACAGGGCAAATTGTCTGAATGCACTGCTCTGATGCCATGTTGGCTGATGCCGCTCTCTGTGCCTCTATGCTTCAGCGATCTGCCGAACCAAACCCCCCTCCTGCCGCCGAAATAAGGCTGCACTCGACTGCAGCCCTCCAACCTGAAATGAGAAAATTGGGCCCGACTGGTCGTCATTCCCAGGATGTGCTCCAATGGGCGCAATGTTTCGAAGAAGAAAATTCTGGAGTCCAGCGTCACGGCCCGTGTTTCAGGTGTGGAAACAGAAAAAAAAGGTCATCATAACAAACTCCCTCATAGCCGAGGTTTGACTTCACCTGTCCGGCCACAATGCCAGATAAAGTGTCCCAGGTTGTATATTGCGTTTCTTGCATGTCACCTCACGCACACGGCCATGTACTGAAAAAGGAAAGAAATCTGCATATTCATCAGTTCTTCATAGGAACAGGTTTTCATTTACATCAGCTTTAATTTATGTGTGCGTGTGTGTCAACAAGTCGCGATGCCTACGAGACATCAGGGAAGAGACAATCTCGCATTGACAGTTACCATGAGATACTGCACACCGCTTCCCATGTCATTCCCCGCAACGCATGCACCGAGCCCACACAAGAGCTAAGACATCCCGTCACCCACCCCCCCCACGACTCTTCTCTGCTAATCTTACATTTACAGGCAGGCCCGCAGACGGCTTTACTCATTTCACCCATATTTAAATACAAAACCGGTTGTCTGCCACAACACAGGAGCGTGTGTCTATGTTTGCATCTGTCACACGGCAGCATGCCAGGGCTTGTTGTTCCCGATCCAAGAAGACAAGTCTCCCATTTAGCATACAGGTACGGTCGGGTTTTTTTCACCACAAGGAACCTCCTCCTGGTAATGGAGAGAAGTACGGCGGGAGAAACGAGGCCTAAATACAGCGCGGGTGTTCAAACTGAAGAGGTTTGTCCTCAATAAAAAAAAAGAAGCACATACCTGCGTTTTATTCTGAGGTGCAAAATGGTTTCTCATTTAGCATGCTGTTTGAGGTGGCTGTGTATGTGTGTGTGCACGCATACCTGTGGGCTGGAGTTAAATAAATATTCAGGCGTTTTTTAAAATGTAAACAGACTGCAATTCTCTGCTAATGATACAACCAGGGGTGTAAGGATTCATTCATTACACGGATGCATTGATTCAATGCAGATGTAGCTGCAGCAATATGGTAACAGAACAAAATAATAACACGATGTGGCTTCAGCAACGATACCTTTACTCCTACCAACGCAGCGCCGAAATTGTTCAGAACTACCGACACTATATTTCACAAACGAGCACTGCAGACAAACAAGAGATCCTTAAAGTTAGGGATCCCTACAATTTACTGTTCCTGAATGGCACAGGAACGATAAAATACTGTAAACTTGCAAAGCTAGAACACTAAACCTATTTACTAACTGCTCCTTATCATTTCATAAGGCCTTTTTTTTTTTAAATACGGGATAATTAGTCGTTTGTTTACTTTATGTATACAGTTCAAAAGAAAGCAAGCCTGTAGATATTGATGTCTAAAAGTTTCAGCTTGAGTGTTTTAAAGTAAAAAGTCATCTCAAATCTTCAGTGTCTTTGTAACTGAAACACATAAAGAACAGTGTTGTTAAGTGTAATTATGCCGTCTTGTTCCGATTCACTGTGCAAAACAAAAATGACAGCCTCACTTGTTTTACTACACATTTGTTTTTGCTGATTTTGGCCAACAGTTACCAAATCTGACTGTAATTTACTAAATCAAATTATGCACACACACACACACACACACACACACACACACACACACACACACACACACACACACACACACACACACACACACACACACACACACACACACACACATACACACACACACACACACACACACACACACACACACACACACACACACACACACACAAATTCGCTCCTGAACCAAAATAAACATCCACAGAGTTGTTAATTTAATGAGTCTCTGTGAAGCTAATATGTCACAGCCCTTGACAAAGCATTTGCTCTCAATTCTTTTGCTAAACAGCATTTGGCAACAGTCCCATGACAGATGGGTTTTTTCTACATCTGAATCCTAAAAATCAACTAAAAGTGACCCATGCTGTGGCCCCGTGTGCATGCATGCATGTATGTATACATGAGTACACTCTACTCCCTCAAAATCCAACTGCTTTGGGACTTGAGGTGAGAAAGCTGATTGACTACTCCGGATTTGGCCCATCCTTCCCCGCGCTCACTGTACTGGGTGCCCAACATGTAGTTACATGTGTTGTAGACACTGTATTGATTGCTCTGTAACCAGCTCCAGGGAGGAGTCCAATGACACACGACTCCTGTCCCCGTTCCAAAAAATTGCTTTTGTTCGCCGCTGCAGCCGACAAAAGGGCCCGTGTGGCAGAAATGAAATGGGAAATGCTGAGTGTTTGTTTATACGGAGGCGGATTTGATTTTTTACCAAATACGATAGCGCAACATCATGATGCATGGCTCACGGACGCCAAATGTGTGTGCAAGCAATCGAGAGTGGACTAATTTGTTTGTTTGCTCCTCGGCGAAATGGCACTTTGGTGGTTGAAGAGGAGAATGTAGCGCATTGTGAGGCGAAATGTGATGAGCTGCAACAGGAAAAAGCTGCAGTAAAACTCTGTCCCTCTACATATGAGCTACAAAACTGCTGATTATAACTGCACTGGTTCAGATGTATCAACGGCGGGAGTTTAAAGGACAGCAGATCCCCGAACTGTACTCGTAGGCTTAGCAACAATCTAAAAAGGCCAAAGGTAGGTAAACGGTTTTTCTCCCCCTATTGCTTTATCGAGACCCAACATCCATTTGTCCACATGAATTAGCAAGAGCAGCGGCTTTAATGCATGGAGTCAGATTACAACCTCTGAGCAGAGCCGCCTTTATCCCCCTATATGGAGCGTAATCTGTCCAAATCCGCCGCTTTGCCGTGCCCTAAATCCACAACAGAGCCTAATTCCTCTTTCATCTAATGAGCGGTAAAGGTGCACTCACTCAAGTTCAGAATACCACGGACTGTGTGTCCGAGCGTCATGTCACAACAGAGGTAGTTCCAAGTCTCCCTTACTAAAATGCAATACACCAACATCATCTTTCACTTGACAGCAGACTATAGGCAAGCAGATACATGAGAGGTTTCGGTCGCTTGTTTGGTTATCTTCTTGTCACACACAGTTTCTGCTGTAGGAGACATTTCCAGGTCGAGCTGTTGGAGTGGACCGCTGTCAAAAGATGCTGAGGATGAGGTCCCAGGCACAGGCTTCTTCACATGCCAAGGAGACATGACAGCAAGCACAGAGGGGGCATCCCTGAAGACTATAAAACCGATTAAATTTTTCTTATTTACAAAAAGAGTTTCAAAACCAACCAGAGAGCAACAGCCTCGCACATCCACCCTAAATCTTTCGGGCCTTTTGTTCATGACAAGGTGGAAGCCCGGAGAGAAAACACCGAGAAAATCAGTTGAGGCCAGCAGCTGACAGCTGGACCAATCAGCAAACTATGTTGCACAAATAATAATAATTGTGATCATGATTTATTCTATTGACAGTTTGCTATTTCAGCTCCTGCTCTCGTGCAGCTGATCAAGCACTCCCTGCTCGCAGGCAAACTGTCCAATCACAGGCTCTAATTAACCACTCTGCTTCTTAAACACAGGAGCGGCTGCCAGCAGGATTACTTTCACCTGTATGTGCCGTGTGGAGGGCTAGATCCTTTGTATTAAGCTGCAATGCTATGGTAGTATAGTAATAATATTCAGAAGCAGTAGTAGTATTTTAAAGTGCTGCAACCATGATTATGTTTATTAACAATTCGTTTTTTCCCCTTTTTGAAATTACTGATGGTAATCAACCGTGTCATGTCGTGTCGTGTCGTGTCGGGGCGATTGTGGCTAAGTGGATAGCAGGGCCGTCTTTCGAACCCCGGCTCCACTTGTTGCATGTCGGTGTGTCCTTGAGTAAGACACTTAACCCCAAAAATTGCTCTCGTCACTGTGCGTCACTTAACCCCAAAAATTGCTCTCGTCACTGTGCGTCAAATGTGATAGACTCTGAATTGTAAGTCGCTTTGGATAAAAGCATCTGCTAAATACTGTAATGTAATCAAAATTGTTATGGATACATTTCCTGTCGATTTCTGCTCTTGTATGATGCTCTGGTAAAAACATTAAGAATTGGAAGATAAATTAAAAGGATTATCCTAACTATGTTTGCTGTAATCACACTAAACAAAAGAGGTTTGATCGGTGCCTCATTCACACTTTCTAGTGAGTCAAGAAATGCTGAGCAACCACCATGAGTGAATCAAATTCACAGAGGGAATCAATTCAATCCATTAGGGGAGAGGCAGCCTAATATATATATATATATATATATATATATATTTATTTATTTATTAGGGGAGAGGCAGCGATTAGTGTCTTTGAATCCGCACAATAAACGCTTACATTTTTTGAGCAGTCAGTCAAAAAAAAACAATGCAACCACCCTCAAGAATAGGAAAGCCAAAAGGAATAAAGGCAGCTTGATGTCTGCGGCACACAAATGTCGTTATTCACTCTGGATTCAAATTGACGGTCTTGCAGAAGAATAATTTATGCGACAAAAACAAAAAAAAAAGGATGTAGTTACTGATAATATACTGCGGACCTTTTGTACTGAAACTTTTACTTTTCAAATTACAGACTGGCACAGTATAATAAATAAATAATAATTTTAAAAAAGCCGCAGCAGTGATTATAAATCACTTAACTTTCCCACAGCAAACTTATTGCCATGCAAATAAAGCTAATGGCGAGGTTTATGAATGCTAATGAGGAAATATTACTGAGAATGGCGGCACCCAGAGGGGAAATCCAGACAAATGATGAATTAGTACCTCTGTATTACACTGTGTTTGTACCTGGTGAGAAAGAAAACCCAACGAAATGATGGCGCACACATGCCAGCTTATGAAAATGGAGCAGAACCGTATGCAGGTGTTCACATGTAAGGCAAGGATCAAGTATGTGGCATTACTTAATGTTCTGTTCTATAAATGACTCGGCTATCCAGCTGGGATCAGTGGCTGGCATTGCGCCGCTGTCACCACCGCCATTTCTCCAGCCCACGCATGTCTGAGCACGGGGGCCTCTCCTCAAAAGTCAAATGTCAGATGTTATCCATCCCCGCTCACAGAGAAGGACCCACCATCGGGGGCTCGGAGGCCCTGCTTCTGGGCTGGTGACGGAAAAACACCATTACTGAGCTTTGTTGTGCTTCGGAGCGCGGTGGTTGTAATGTTCGCACCGTGACGACCATATTACCAACGGTTTGTTTGTTTGATATCTAACCGAGGGTCGCTCGGGTGCAAACTTTCATTCGCTACTCAAATGCAGAGCATACTTTTGTTTCCACATTCAAAATCGAAGTTAATTGGCAGTAATTATTTATACATTCAAAAAAGAACTGTAGTCGCTGCAAATGCTGATGTAGATTTTTAAAAAGTTCAAAGAATAGTGCGTGATAATGGTTCATTTGAGTTGAAACGTAAAAGTGCCAACAGATTCCTTGGTTTCAGGTTCTCTCATGTGAATATTTAGTTTTCCTACTCTATGATATTAAACTAAGCATGTTCGATAGGGCTGGGCAATATGGAGAAAATCTAATATCACGATATTTTGGACCAGATATTGATATTGCGCCGATATTGTAGGGTTGACCATTGGTGCTTTCACAAAATATTTACACAGTGAGGTGTTTGATAATTAATCATGAGGAAAGTAGGTATAACGACTAAGTGGGTAAAGGCAAATAATAGCAGCAAGAACAGTCTGGTAAGTTCAGAAATTTAAATCATTAAACTGTAATGCAGCATTTAAAACAAGGAAAAAAAACATACCATATCGATATAATTCTATACTAACAACAAATATCAAACAACTGACTTAACTTAGAAGCAATGGCGCTCATTAAAACGTAACGGTGGAAAGATTGCTCATATAATTCAGGTTCTTCCGGTCTGGTACGAAAACACGACGCAAATGACGCAACTTCTCCTGCTTCAGTTGATTAAACTCTGATGAGTAATTACTATGCATGCGGCAGCGGCTCTCAGGAGCATTATGATAATGCCTTTTGGAGAACAGGTGGATGCAAAGCACTTATGATAAGTTGGACTGACACCTCGTAGCGGGGCAAACCAAGGCAGCTGAAAACAAATTACTTCACACCTATAGCCTGCAGTTATTTTGGAGAGCTGCTTTGTACACAGCCAGCGTCAGTGTTGTCATAATACTGATGCATTACCAAAACACCGACTTCTCCAAACTTGGATGAATAATGAGCGGAATTACTTTGCCGATCATCTGGTTGAAGAGTGAGCTCGAAGGAAAACGGGGCTCAATCGGTTAGATTCCGACAGCCCCTCCAAAAAAAAAAAAAAAAGACCAATCAATGTCTTTTAACCCGATTTAAGACCAAAGCAGACCTTCTGCCAAGCAGAGAAGGGAAAACACAGTGTTGAGACGTTGCAATATGTTGGCATCTCCTCGGCGAAAAGGAGCTTCAGATCTGCGTAACGCGACCAGGCCAAGTATCCCCACTGATCATGTTAAATCTCTTCAAAAAAAAGACCCGTACTTGTATCTATTTTTCATTAGCCTTCAAGTTGGTAGAGACTGGTAGGGGGGGATGATCTCTTGAAATATTCATCACAAAAAGCACCCAAGACATGCCGTGAGTTCCCTTTTAACGTCCAACCCCATTTTCTGAGCGGGAATGTATAGCCAAAAAACACCACGGGTTATCCCTGTACCGAAAAGACCTCGTCGCAGTCATCATTTCGTTGAACTTTTTTTCCCAAATGGCACAAAGCTCAGCCTAAAGGAAGCAATCAGTGGAACTATATTTGCTAAGGGAGCTCAGGCTCGTCTTTTAATATAGTCAATGACTCCAGTCATGGTCTTTTGAACACTGTAGCGTTGCCTTTCCATCCTTTCTCAACCAGAAAAATCTTTTAACGTTTAATGCTCACCGATGATCCGATCATTTCAAGCGGTTGAACCCTTGAAAAAAATAAAATAAACAATGACTTAACGAATCCCGACTGTGCCTTTGTGCACACGCCGGTTGTGATGTGCTGGAAGCTGGAGAGGATAATGGTTGCAACTAGTGCTGGAGCACAACCAGCACGGCCACAAATAAAAACACATTCTGTCATCTCGATGCTGAGGGGGAAAAAAGGGGCTTTTTGAGTTAGTCTTCCAATGAGAGAAATCTCACTTTCAACGACATTTAGGCGCTCATATTCACAGAAATTGGCTTCGATGCTGCAATTTTAATAAGTCAACAGAAGATGTCAACTGACATGAAACTGGGCAGGCTGCATTGCTCCGAGAGGCAGGTCGACTTGATAGTGATCTTTATTGCATTTTTATGGTAGACTGCAAAGGTGGAATGTCAGACCTGTAAAAATGCACAGAAGGCAGGGAAGCACCTCCCCATATGGCATGAACACTAAAAGGCACACACGATGGACACCCTCAAAAACACAGGCGACATCAAGTAGTATTATGCAATGGTGAAGAAGAAGAAAAATAGAGCCTTGGTGAAACTATGCTTGGTGCTGCATGCAAAATGAGGGAAAATCGCCCTCGGATAGAATGCACTGGTTGTGCAATATCTGCATGCATACTGTAAAGCTGTGCACTGTGTATATGAAGCGAATGGTCATGCATCTGGCACAGCTGCTGCTAATGAGAACAGTGCATGTACAGACAAATGTGACAACATTTCTGGAAGAATTCGCCACTCTGGTCTGCACACTGGAGTTGCCCTCACTTCCTAGTTTACTGCTGCTGTCATAGCTCGGCTAACACCCTTCTTCCTCCATAGCACAGCAAACAATTTTTGCTGCTGCTGCGACCGTGAATTCTTCCACCGCTGGTCAGAGAGCCAGAGCCGTGGGTATAGCGTCTCGTTTTCAGCGTGGCATGAACAAAATACACTTACATTTCACCACCCTGTCCGTCGTAGATAACTTCGGTTCATCATTCGGCTTGTTTTCGGACATTTCCATTGTGGTATAATATTGAGATACAGCAGAAATGAGACTGGGAGAAGAAGAAGAAAAATAAAAAGGTCCCTGCGTTACTCTTTTGCCGAACAACTGTCGAGTCTATCCGAGAAAAAGAGACCGCAGTGATCTCACTCGGTCCTATCAGCGGCCAAAAATACTTGCAACAGGGTTACAATTTCACTGCTGGTGCTGGAGGAGCTGCTCCGTCTGATTTACTGTTACTCTGTATCAAGTTGTATGAGCGCAGTGCGCAGTCTAAAGTGCTAACCCACAGGACCCGCCCCCGACTCACAGCGACTCCTTCTATTGGCGGAGAGCGGCAAGGCTGCAACTCTTCATGTCCATTCACTTTTATTAAGACTGTTTCTGTGTCAATCTGGTCTCTTATGAATAACTGGTATGCATAACTTATGATACACATTTGTGGCTGGGTGTGCACAATAAATACTTTGATGAACAGATACAAAAAAGAAATAGTGATCACTTCACAAAAGCAGATAATATATTAGATTTAGCACAACAAAGGATCTATCTATTAAACACGTATTTGGACCCGAGACATACATTCTCAGTACAGAAGCTTGTTTCCACCTGAAAGAGGAAAAAAAAGTAAAAAACAAAACAAATGGTAAAAACGTGTATGGTCTTTATTTTATTTCTTTATTTGTAAAGATAACATAGATTAATCAACATTTCTATAAATGTGCCAGTGTTAACCCACTGGCTAATTTTCAACTGCAGTTTTTTGAAGGTTGATAGTCTTAGTCAAGTTAATAAAGTATACAGACAACAGTATGAGATAGTAAGGCAAAAAGGTTTTGAGATAAACTGTCAAAATGATGAGATAGTGAGTAAAGTTGTATTTATTTTTATATTCATCTTTCTTTTCTTCTTTTACTGGCTGAATCGGGCTTCCGTAGGAAAAATGAATCTCATCTGCATAATTTTAATTTTGCCCCACTTTTTAGTCAACGACAATAACATTAGAAAGATATCTGGAACACTAAATGAAGGCCAGACTTCGATGGAGTTTGCTCTTTTCATATTCCCCGAGGATGAACCCCGATGGTTTCAGTGAAATGTTGATCTTTCTATTTTGGATGCTTGAATACTTTTCCTCCAGTGCCACCCTCAGGATAAGAGTTGCAGCTTCACGTCTTGTTTGTTTACAGTGATAATAACATGTCTCTTTGAGGTCACGGCTAACCTGACATTTACTTATTTGTCTTCATGTTTCCATACAAAAATAGCTGGCTTTAATGTCTGCTACAGTGGAAGTGTTCTGCTCAGTCAAATTCCCTACAGATCCCGTCTTTGTGGTTAGATCATGGTAGACATACAGAAAATGTGAGTGAGTTAGACGTGTGTGGATCTGCATGGAACAGAACGACCTTTCATTGGTGAGTCATCAGCTACACGGCACCGGTGATTTGCCTGAAGGAGACCTCAGCACTCACCTGCTCATTTTCTTAGCAGTTGTGGATTTCAGTTACCCCACCGCTGCCCAAAGGGAATAAATGGTGGCAAACTGCTATTAGTGAGACACTGGTGTGGTATGAGTCAGTTGTTTGGCAGGTGAAGGCAGTTAATGAAGCCCTGAGTTTAACATTTCTCTCAATGATGGACCGTGTGTGTGTGTGCATAGTAGGTCACAACATCCCACTGCCTTTTTATTTATGCTTGTAGTGGAGACATTCACACCAGATCATTAGTTTTAACAAGCGTCATGGCTCTAGTAGTCTGCTTTGCACCCGTGGCTCTGTAGACTTAATTAAATGCCGGTCAGGTCGGAGACTCAAGTTTTTCTCTTTCTGATTACCTGTTGTCTGCTTGGCAGCAACCTTTTCTGTTTATTATTTGCTGTTTTCTGCTCATAGTCGTGCTCTGCATGTCCTTGTAATGGCCTTTCATTGAATAGAAAGTTATGGCTCTCTTAACTTTGTGTGCTTTTGTTTTTTGTATTTCAGTTTAGACTACTTCCACTGTTGGTTTGTGTAGTTTTTATTCCATGACGATATATAAAGGAAAAAAAATCTTGACTTTTTACGACTACACATTTTGTGTACTGGGTTTGGTCGTGCTAGTACCAGTTACATGTTGACAGCAAAAAACAAACTTGGATGACAAGAATTTGAATGTCCAAACCACATAATCAATTTTTCCATCACATGGTGTCACGATCTTGGTTTTGATTTAGTTTGTTTCCAGTATTATTTTGAATTTTCTTTGTATGTTTTCTCTCCTTTGCAATCGTCTGGCCCGCCCGTGATTGAATCCTCCTGTGTCTAATCACCTAGACACCTCCCCAGTGTCTTTAAACCCTGTGTTCCCCTGTGTCTGTGTTGGTTCGTCTACTAGGGCTTCCTGGTACGTTCCCTGCTATGCTCCATGCTTTGTTCCCTGCAGTGTTCCTGCTAATATCGCTTGTGCACATGTCTGAATTACATGATCCTGTTTTGTGTTGTTTTGCCCGTTCTTGTTTGCGTTGGGTTTTTAGTTACACAATTTAGGACTCCCCTGCTATAAGTTTTGGACATTTTTCATTTATTAAAGTCACCATGAGTCATCCCTCTGTTCCCCCGGGTCTATCTGCATTTGGGTGCATCCCCTGTTGTCTTTTTGCCCCCATATGACACATGGATGACGTACATTTAATTCTACTGGTTAAATTATGTAATTACTTAGAATTGCTGCCATGGAGCTAGTGCTGTAGTAAATCAAATGGAGCAAATTCCAAAGAACAGTCTCTACTCTATGTTCACTGAAAAAAATGGTCTAATTTCTTTGTCCATGTTGGTGTAGCAGGAAACTCCCTCTTATCTGAGCTCTTCCTGACAATAGCAGTGCTGTTTTCCATGTCACTGTGAAGTTGAACCTGCAGACGAACGGACCTGTAGCCATGAGCCAGACAGGTGAGCAGTCCCATTGCGTTGATTATTTATTCACTCAATACATTTTTTACTGGGGTAACGAAAACCAGTCGTCGCTTTTAATATACGAGTCTTGCTGATTCATGATTGTTTGCAATGCTCGGAGCAACAATACTGGCACAAAATATCTCAAAACAATATTGAAGTGTTGGTTGTTTTTGTATATGACAATGACAATCAACGGCAAGATTTATGATCACTGTTAAGCCATTTCAATGCATCCTCTACAAACGTGTACGTTACATTTCAATATGCTAAACAGAGTAAATGCAAAGATATTTTTCCACTATGTGGGTCAGTTGCAGAAGTTTGGAGACTCTTTTACTATAGATATAGCTCACGCAGCCTAAATGTGTATATAAGGTAGGGGGGGATGTTTTATTCCATAGAATACTTAAACACTTTCTCTTGTAGCTGAGCAGCTGTTAATCATCTATGAGATGGAGGCAGAGCAATGGGCAACTTATCTGCATTCAGTCTTCACTGGTCAAATCTCAGAGGCTGGGATCTGCTGCTATGACATCGCTGCAGTGTCCAGTCAGCGGGAAGACTTCCTCAGGCTGGTCCAGTACACCTGCAAGCTCCTGGTCCTCTCCAAGGGAATGCTGGAGGGTCTGTGCCAGAAGCGGCGCTTCTTCCTGGCCCGTGTATTGCGTCCTGCAGCTCATGTGGTGGTGCTGCTGTGTGGGGTGGAGTGTCTGACCCCACTGCTGGAGCTGGTGCCCCTGAACGGCGACGAATGCCTGCAGATCTCCAGTGAACAAGATGCTCATGAGTACCTGACCATTGTGACTGATATTGTGGGAAAAGGTAGGGAATTTGCACCAAAAAGTTTTTTTTTTCTTTTCGTGAAACCTCAAATATCACTGACCACCTGTTGATAACATTTTGTCTTGAGCCCCATGTGAGAAGATTCTGGTTTAAGATATTATTTTAATATTAGCTGCACTACAGAAAGGAAGGCAAAAGTGCAAAATACATGCTCTTTCACAATATTCCAACTCTCAAGAATTCTGCAGAATTGATTAATAGTGAAATCAAAGCCCCTGGAAGTCCCCGACCTTATTTCAGAAGCCAGTGAGGTATGCATGCCCACCTCAGTTTCCTCACAAAAATGTCTTGTGCTTATAGTCAATATATTTCAACCTAAGAAGTGTCACTCCAATTCGGATGCTGCAGTTTTCAAAATAATTATTTTATCCACGGAAACTCTAATCAAAAAACTCTCATCATCTGATCATTTATAGTAATATGAATCAATGAATAGTGGCCAGAAATATCTTAATGCGCGACAGTTTTAAAACAGATTGCAATTTAGTCAAAGCGTGCATATCCCAGTCTGCAAACCCAGAACACAATCACCCTCTTCAGAATACCCTTCCTTCACATGGCCTCGCCGTTCCCCTGCCATAAATGCGAGGGGGAAAGAATGCTCATTATTTGTGAGACTGGCTGAGCAGCAGCTTGGAAACCTGTTTACTGACTTTTTTTTTTTCTTCCTGTGAATTGTGTGTGCTTAAAGATTGACATCCAATATTTTTTAAGGCACCAGCCACGGAGACGTCTTTTGTGACTCTGTGTGTATCTCTAGCATGTCCTCATCTGCCCCGTCAATTATCCTCTGCCTCCTTCCTTGTTTTTCCTAATTGCAATATTTGTATAAAATCATAAAGCAGAGAATTGGGGGTTGTATTTCGACAGGTGTGTGCGCATCATATGATGCAAATAATCTTTCCTCTTCGGCTACACTGACTACACTCTTTGTGAGCAATGCAAATTCAAGTGCACTCTGCATCACTTCATTGCACTGATACAGTGAAGGGCTCCAGGCCAGGATCCCACAAATGGTTATATTTAAGCCAGGAGTCCTTCCCTATTCATACAAGATGATGCTGTTTGTTTGTTAGCACATGCAACAGATATGTGGGTGTTTGACAAGTTCCAGTGTAAACTGGTGAATAAAGGGCACTTCATGACTGAAAAGCTAAATCAACAGTGTTGGAAATTAGGAGACCTTTCCTATTTCTATTTGCATGACTTAAAATGTCACTTTTCATCATATATACCAGAGTGTTTTCGATTTAGTGTAATTCAACCTAGTTCGATTGTAAATAACATGACAAATATTCTACACAGCCATGTTAGTGGCTCTGTTAATCACAAAGTACAATGGAGGCTGATGGGAATATCATTAGTTTTGCAGGTGTTTAGTTATAAACCATTGAAAGTTTGACTTGATAATGGGGCTAGATAGCTCAGTAATTGCCAAGTGATTACATTATAGTAGTTGTTGGGACAATTCACTCATTAACGATAACCTCACAGTGGTGCCAAAGGAAACGTCAGAGGATCACCAAAGTCGGTATAGGATTCATCCTCTGAGGATCATATATGTCAAATTTCATGGCGACGCATCTTTTAGTTGGCAAGATAGTTCAGTTTGGCCAACATTGCCATCCCTATAGCCACGTTACTTGCATGGCTAAAAACACTCCTGGCTGGCTTATGGTATCTGGAACACATTTAGTAGACATCACTGATGTTACAGTAAATGTCCCATCTTTTGTAGGTGTGTTAGCGGCGGCAAATGTCAACCCCTTGACGCGTCAACAATTAGGATCAGAGCAAAAGGCGGAACAAATGCAGTCAAGTGTCAAATCCAACATTGTGGTCGTTCCCTCCAGAGTTCCATGCAGGGTGAGACACTCAGCCAGTATTTTTTTTTTTCGTAAAGAGTCCTCAACATTTACTGCATTGCAGTTCACTGTGCTGTCTCTTTGGCAGAGCTCTACGGAAGTGTTCATTCTGCTGAAAAATGAGTCGGCTGGCAGCGACGCTGAGGTCGAGTTCACTGGTGAGAATCAGACGCTGAGGGTGAAGCCTGCGTGCTGGAATGAGCGGATCCTGTGTGTCAATGCACCAGGTGAACAAAAATAACAATGAGTTGTATGATTAAAATACTATACAATGAAATATTAAGTTAAGCCCAGCCCGTGTACAGTATCTGTATGTTTTCTATTGCAGATTTTCCAGCAGGAAATGTAAGCGTGACCGTGTATAGCAGCGGGGTGCCACTGAGCAAGGCACAGCTGCAGTACTACAGCAACATGGAGGAAATAACCTCCCTTCTGGCGAGGGCAGCAGACCCTGTTGATTTCATGTGTCAGGTAAAGTCATTAAAGGGCTGTTTCAAATGTGGGCATTTACCAGGCAGGCTAACAAACGCACGCTATTGAGTTGCACTATGGGAAATGTAGGATAGTGTTTTTCGAGTTTGACCCATGCCAGGGACAAAAAGTCAGGTCATCGGGTCTTTTGATTTTGATCTCTCTTCAGTGTGTTTGCCAGTCCCACGACTTCTTTATGGCAGTGCAGTACTAAATGGAGTAGCACTTTAATAGAAGGTAGTCGGGGTTTATTTTTTTTCTGTGTATGAAATCATAGTCTGGAGAACAGCCAACTGCAGTTGGCAACACGGCCAAACCTTTCAATGGTAATGCTGTAATGAAGATGAACATTAATATTTCTAAACTTTGTTTGTATGTTACTTTCTGTAAAAAGGAAGTAAACTTAATATTACACGACTCTGTTGTTTGTACAAGCAGTGGAGATACCTCAAACTTTAAACCTCCAACACTTGCAAATATATTCAAATACCTCCATCAATCATTGATTTAGGAAACGCATTGGAATGCTGTTCTATTCTCCCCGCCCACTTTAATAAAAGCAAATTTTCCAAGGCATTGTGAATGTTACTTAGCGACTCATCGTTATGCAACACAGTTACAGGAAATTAGTCAATCGTCACTGCCGATAATCGATCCCCTTCGAGTCGTTGGAAAGACGCAGAAAAACCGAAAATGAATTGAATCTGCATATTTCTGCTGATGTGTATGTGCGCCACTGTTTCCCCGTCTCCTCTCTGGAAATGAAGAGAGAGCAGGTTTCGGCCTTCCCGCTGCCATGAGCACTTGATTCGATTAGGTCTGTTTTGCTGAAGAGGCAAACTTGAGCATTGCCAAAAGAAGAATTTGCCAAGAGTATTTCAAACAAAACATCTGGACCGACACAAATGGACTCTGATGCATTTGGTTATGTTCAACTTGGCATCTTTATTGTGCCTCTATAGACTATATCCATTGTTTTAAATGCTGCTTTTGTTGGACTTTTAGTTGCTAATTTGCTTGTGCTGACTTGCCTTGCCTCAAATTATTTCAAGATGTGTCCAGCTTGTGAACTGTCCGTCTCTCTGGATTCCAGGCTCTTCAGGAATCCTCTGTGGAGAAGCTGGACCAGAAGTTGTCCTCCATGTTGTTGGTGGGCATGCCCGGCGGAGGATTTCAGGGACTGCATTGTGAAAACACACCTGGAAGAGGTACAGCACTGTGGGATTGCTTACTCTACACTTTACATTGAATAACATCTGCTGCTCAATATCTCTTAGGAATTATCACAAATGATTTGTTCTCTATGTATTCTGTATAATATTTAAATGCAGTGTTACAAGATATACCCCCAAAACCCAGTAGTATACAGTTCATAATTGTGTCTAACACTTTTCACATGCAGATTTATAAATATGTATCATGTCATGTTGAACCAAGAGATGATCAACTGATGTGCCCCATAGAAGACATTCGCAGCATTTATGCAAAATGCTGTACCACATCACAATGTCAATTGGATTCACTCCCTTCCCTCCGAGCATGTGTTTATGCAACAATGCGGGCTAAACATAAGTGTCACTGTTAGAATGCGTCGTTCCCGTTGCAAGATGCACATTATCCACCATGAAAAGCAAGCCTTCCATTATTTCTTGGCTCATTATGTGGCAGTTTGATGGCTTCATCAGCCACTAAGATTGATCCTAACTCTGCTAAAAAGAACCAAAAAAAAAAAAGAAAAAGAAAAAAGAGGCACAGGGAAATGTTCCCCATGACAAATAAGTGCCTCTGAGCTGTCTTCCTTCGACTCTCCCGATTGTGTTAGATTGCACGTATCGGGTCAAGTTACGGAAGGAAGTGGTGAGTGGGGATTTTCTTTTTATTATTATAATCAGAGCTCCACCATGCAGATGCACCATCGCTCCTCCACTTCGCTGCCCGGTATGGATTCAAGAGCGTCTCCAGCCTGCTCCTGCTGTGTCCAGGTGCTGAGCGAGCGATGCACACAGCCAACCACCATGGACAGACGCCCAGTGAGATCGCCAAGAGTCACGGCCATACAGAGCTTCACGTCTTATTGAAGGAAACACTGGTAACTATTTCTATAATAACTATTCACAGCTCTCAAATAGGGTTTCATTCATTTTTATGGTCCGGATAATTTTCACCTCTGCTCCAGTTACACGTCCTTGCAACATGCCAGTGATTATTATATTGGCTTTATTGACCCTGTATACAATAAACCCATTTCTCAAAATGCCAATATCCGATGACTGCTTCACATGTTCAGTGCTCGGTGAGCTAATTACATCCACCCGATGACATTATTTATCATCTAGCTGGCTGGATGTAATGTCACCTAAAGTATTGGAATTGCAATTCTATGGTTTTCAGTTACCTGCTGACAGCTGAGCAAAACAACACATGCACCTGATCTGAAAGCGAGGGCCCAGGAACACTCTTACTAACACAAACACAGCGTTAGGGCTATGAGCGAGTGGTTATCAATAATAAACAGAATGGAGAGGATAGAAAGGCAGAAAGCAGGGAGAGTGCGACCTCACTCCCTCCTATCTAGTGTCTATACATCCAGCTCATGGCACAGTTGGTGGATTGATGGTCACCCCCCCCCCCTCCCCCTCCTCCATATCATCCTGAATTTGTTTGGCCTGTGAGGTTCCTAATGGAACGCCCCCACAGATAATCGAAAGGCTGCGTTTGTTCATGCATGCACAATGGCTCAGAGCGCAGGTCGTCTGCATACATTCAGACAATTAATGCAGCCGCTAACTATTTTCTTGCGTAATGGCTGTCATTTCCCCGCGTTAATATGAAGAGCCTATTCCTTTTCAACCTCCCATTTCATTGTGTGGGAAACATAAAAGCAGCAATCCAAATTTAATAGATCCTTTGCATGCATGCACATCCTTTTATTTGATAATTCTGAAGGACACTAGGATCATCATGTTTTTTTGTTGTTTTTTCCCCAATGCTAATTTAATTAGGCAGTGAGGACATTATCATTAAAAGAAAGACATGATGTGCCCAGTGGTGTAACATTAGCAAAGACGGCAGGCTGAAAACACCAGATCATTTCTGGTGTGTCCTGCAAATACTCCACTTGACGCAAGAAGCAAATTAACATTTTCACATAAACATGATTCACTTTAACAGAAAAAATAAAGAACACTTACAGTTCCTGGCTGTATGTTTTTGAATAGAGTAAAAACAGCTAGCCTGGAACTGTCTGAAGGTAAACACAGACACAATCCATCAAGCATCACCACTAATGCTCACTATTAAACTTAACATGTTTATATCTCATTTGTTTAATCCATACAAAAACTGAAATATAAATGACTAGAGGTTGAGGTGTTGTCAGATGTGCCCGACTATTTCTTCTCCATGCAGGCGTAGTAACTTCCTTGAGTCTCATCATCATGAGACACCAAGCAATTCAATTTATTTTTGTATAGCCCAAAATTAACCTCAGGGCTTTACAATCTGTACACATGAGACATCCTCTGTCCCGGGACCTCTCATATCGGAACAGGAAGATTGTTCTGTACATACAATCGTATTCCTCCAACTATACTGTACCTGTCGTCATAAAAAAGGTAGTGAATTTGAAATACTACACTTCAAATATTTCAAGTACAAGTAACTCGAAAATTGCACAACTTGAAACAAAATACTTGCGTCAAAAAGCTTGTATCAGCAGTTGAATCAGCTACTTGTCAATCGGTAACAGGCATCATGCTCATTCATTCATATGAAAATCTCTGCTACAGTCCTCCCTAATAACACTGACAACTTTTAACATTCTCTGATGTCTAGAATCAACGTAGAGTATCGCCCCTCGAGGGAAATTTAGACACTCCAACAGCTGTTGCAAATGTATTTATCCCCCTAGCAACGCTGCTAATTGAGAGTGACTGCAGATGGTGCGAGGTTTGATCAGATTGCTCTAGTGAGTCAAAGTGCTCGCTGCGAGTCGGCTGAGCTGACAGGGGAGAGTCAAACAGAGGTCTCCCCATGGGACTTCAACAAGCCTATAGATGCAACATAACAGATAGATTAGACATGCACAAGCAACTGAGATTTGTGGTCTCCTTGGAGGGTAATTAAAATGTATCTCAACAGCAAACTAACATGCATACTGTGATTGTGTGGCGTGTCAGAGGAAGTATAAGAGGACGTATGTGTTGTGGTGTTTTGTTCTTGCTCGGCAGTTTCATTAACTCATCGGCAGTGTTTCCCCCACCTTCAATTAATCAAGCCACGCTGCATCAGTGATTTGGGCATCGGTGTAGCAGAACTCTGTCAAAGCCAGAGATGGATCGGTCCCCCTGCTTCATACACAGGCTGAATCACTCACAGGCCCTGCATCAGATCCACGAGTCTGCCCTGGCACCACACTTCTTTGTTAATTAGCTGTGAACCGCTCCAGAGGGGAAAGCTGAATTATTCAGGGGGAGCATAACTAGAATATAAATAAAGAAAATGTTACTATCCGTGATGTTTATGTCCACAGACTGCAATGTGCCCGCTCGTCGTAATTACGAACACAAACACACATTGTCCTTATTTAATATTTTAGTACTGGGTCACTTGGCATTTAGATGGACTCTGCGCTCCTAGATTCCACTGTGTGCTCTCACACAGAGCAGAGCAGAGCAGGGCTCGATAAATAGCTTGCAACTGTATAGTTGCAAGCCTCAGAAGAACTGTTTACAGGCTGCGTGCCATATCTCTCTACTCAAATGCAGCATAGACAAATTAGGGATTTGTTGATTCCACCGAACCCATTTTGCATGCTACGTTTGTTCGGTGTTACAAGCAAAACCTCGCAGATTTGTTTGTCATTTGAATCATACAGTCATCCCTTTTTCTAAAAAAAAGAAACAGTTTTCATCCATCAAGCTATATGTTGGACGTGTATCGCAGGACTGGGCTTCAGGAAAAATAAACATTTATCCAATCACTTTGAGTCTTCAGCTATGCTAGCAGAGTTGCTTCATGAATGGCACCATCGGTCCACTAAAATATCTGGTCAATGGATTGTTTCAAAAATATTATAGACATTCATGGTTCCTAGATGATGAATCCTGAGTTTGGGGATCCCCTGACTTTTCCTTTAGTGCAACCATTAGGGTTGACATTCAATTTGTGGTTCAGCTGTGCTTTGAGTTCAGTGCTAATTAGCAAATATTAGCATGCTAAATAATAAGTCGGGCATGGGTAACACCATACCTGCTAAACACCAGCATGTTAGCATTACCATTGTGAGCATATTGACATTTGGCTCAAAGCTGTGTATAAGTACAGCCTCAAGGAGCTGCTAGCATGGCTGTAGTCTTGTTATAATGGCCGACTAGGATACATGGTTTAAAAGAAAACTAGAAATATAACACTGTACAAAGTAAACCAAGTTTGAAGTGTTCCTTTGCCTGCTGAGCTGACCACTTCTTATTTTCCCTTAGCCAAAAAATAAGTTGTGCAGATTTTGTCTGCACGTCACTGAAGTGATGGGTTAAGTGTTACGCTCTACAATCTGCCACAAACCCAACATTCTTATCCTGAAACAACCATGTCAAAAGACAGCCAGCACGCTGGCACCGAGAGCCGAGACGAGCCAGCTTGCGAATTGACCATTTCAGCTGCTGAAAACCTGATTTGCGCTCCTTATCTTACTCTAGATTCACTTGAGATTTGCTCTCCCTCTAACAAAACCATGCCTGCTGTTTTGTCTGAAGCACTGCTGCTTGGGTTGCGGCGGTGAAAGTGAATTTGTCTGGAATGCCCCGGGGGGCTCCTGCGGTTTCAGACATCTGTAAAATGATTCAGCATTCGTGGTTAGTAAATAAATTCCTCTCCCCTGTCCAGAAATTACCTCTGAAAATACCACATTGTGCTCACACAGCATCCAACTATTAGAATTCAATGTTCACGCTGCGGTGGTAATTAACCCGTCCCTTCTACCTGTTGGGGTCGATATGAACCTCCACTGTTAAGTAATGTATTCATGGCAACCAATCAGTGATTTGCAGTAGTAGGAATGGTGTAATATTGTAATTGAGTGAGCTGTGTCTCATATGTTCTTCTTTATATTACTGACTGAGATTGTTATTGAACTAAGAATATATCATATAAGTTTACGTGTATATATGTATTATGCAGCTCTGCAGCTGCTTTAGGGACATCAGTCTCATTTTCAGGACCTTGTATTTTGTTAACATACTTTAATTAATGTTCAAAAAAACATTTTTCTCATGCAGTCACCTGCATATACCGGTATATTCTAATGAGACATATACATATACACACATATACATATACACACATATACATATACACACATATATATACATACATCCACATATATACACATACATACACATATATATACATACATACACATATATATA
>NW_022280041.1:8460258-8471807 GCF_004355925.1 Anarrhichthys ocellatus | reverse complement strand
ATATATATATACACATATATATACACACATATATATACATATATATATATACACATATATATACATATATATATATACACATATATATACATATATATATATACACATATATATACATATATATACACACACATATATATACATATATATACACACACATATATATACATATATATACACATATATACACATATATATATATACTCATTAATACGTTGTAATTATAGTTAACTTGATTCAAAATACATAAAGTGTACACTGTAGTGATTAGTCCAAAAAAGTGTTATGTTGTGAAATAGCATTTATTGCATTTCCTTAATGGTTCCTATGTGGAAAAAAAAAAAATCTCTAAGAAAGCAGCTTTTCACTCGTAATTTCAAAATGATGATGCAACTCTTCAGTTCTTCACATTCCTGTCAGAAGTTGAAATGCAGCAGTTAATTGAGAGCCCTACCACAATCTAATTACGGATGCAGTCTAAATATCAAGCCACGGGCCTTGAATTGCTCACTAAATGATATGTTTGGACTGAAAGGGGAAGATTTGTCTGATTTCATAATTACCCTGATCATAGCCCATGTCTGTCCCTCAGCATGCTATTAGCAGATAGGCCGACTCTGCAGCAGCTTTTTGCTGTCAGAGGGAACACTGCTCTCTGTTATCCAGCAGCATGGCGAGGTAATTTACAGCCACCTCTCCAATTCCTGCGATAGCTCTAAAATTGCGGTGGGAAACCTCAATTAACAGTCTCGACGTTTGTCACAAACTGACATGAGAAAACTGCATAATAAAGCATGGCATGGAGGCAGATATCAGCCTATGGTGTGACCTATGTGGTATTAGACATGTCCAACGGGTTAACTTGAATTCTAAATTGCCTCTATTGAGCCGCTTCTTTGTGATTTGGAAGAAGCACAAAACACATCTCTTCATGCTCTGTTATTGCAGAATATGTTCGGCTCAGACGAGGACGATGGGGATGGGGATGCCGGTTTGTACGAAAGGATGTGCGCTGCAGGTGAGTGGGAGGACAAAGGAAAGCTGGTAATGGTGTTTGTTCTGTCCCATCACATCTGTATGCCGAGTTGCTGTTCATTTCCGAGCACTGAATATTTTCCCCCCCTTGCCGATGGGCACAGCGTGTAGAGCCTTGCCTTCGATGTAGCTGTAAACGGTAGCAAAATCAGCATGCAGAACTCCATCGTCACACTCAGGCAACAGTGCTGTAAACACTTTGTGCATTAGGGACTCCTTCCACCGCATATCCACAAGAAGAGCACGGAGAGGGGGAGGATGAGGATATCTATGCACCGCTGGGGGCGAGTGATGAATACGACACCATCCTGAACTCCACAAAAGCCGTGGTCATTGCCAGTCGCCCACCAGCGCCCACGCCTCGGCCCGAGATCACCCACGTGGAGGACAGAACCCCTTACATCATTAAAGGTAACTTATGAGTCTTGTGTTGCAATCCTTTGCCCCCGTTTTCTTCCAAATCACAGGACATGATGGAGCTGATTTGGAGTAAAAAAAACAACACCACCGAGTCATGCACAGTATGTGAAGGGGGAGTTTGGGAGAGCATGTGGGAGGGAGGAAGTGCCTGGAATGTGCATTGCCAGATATGCTTTTTTTTGCAACGTAGTTTGTTTTGATCCCGTAAACCACAACTTAACACTCCCCCCCCCCCCACAGAGAAAGCTCACATTCTAACTGTTCAATTTCAGCTGCGTGAATATTTCATGAAGATGAAACATCCAAAAGTGAGTGGTATTATTAAGGCTTATGAATCATTAAAACAGGTGCGACTTCTCTCTCTTACATCTTGCAAATACAAAACATACACACATGCTTCGACAATGAATTGTTATTCCCACAGATATTACGCTCGTCCCCCACTAACCATCACTTGCATATTCAAAAACACACAAACATGATTTTAATGACGTAAGTGCCCCATCTCCATCATGCAGTTTATTCTTCCCGATGGGGCCGACAAAGCAAAAAAAGAAGAAACAGTGCACCACTGAACTCCCTGCATCCCAACCATCCCCTCAGTAACAGAGAAGGAACTACCGTGCTGCCATCTGCAACCAATCTTGGCCAGACCAAGGCCAAGTCATCCAGAATAAGTCATTACACATGTTTTCCATCGTCCTTGTCCCCAGAGTGCACGAGGGAGTGAGGAGAGGGATTTTGGGGTTTCCATCCATTGAGACGGTGAAGCTTCAGAAATTGCACGAGGATCACATTTTGCTCCTCACTCCCGCTGCCACAGAGAATGCGAGAGTAGAGATGAGGCTCGGTGGAGGATTAGGCGAGGAGCCAGTTATTGGAGACCACTGCGCAAGTGGAAATAATCAGGGGGGGGGGGGGTTCTGTTGTGAGCAGCGTCTCCAGCTCAATGAGACTAAAATGCTGAAATGTGAATCAAATTCAATCTCACAGAGTGGAATTACTCTGCTTGTAAACTACACTGAGAGTAATGTACACGCTACAGTCATGTGGATCTGCCCCTCAGCTGTGCTCCACACAGTTTCACTTCGGAATTGAGCCACAAAGCCAGGCTTGTGTGGTGAGCAAGCCGTGCTCGAACATGAATTGGAAAGGAGAGACGCCGTCATGGAGGAAATGGTCAGAGGTGGGGATTATCTTTCAGGGTGTGGATGGTGAATTTTAATCCAGTGTTGGTCACACAGCCGCAGCTCCTCCGCCCTCCTGAGAGCTAAACAGAGTAGCCTTTCATACTGAGAGCTCACAACCAAACCAAAAAGCATCATTCAGGGGCATTTAGTTCAATCCAGAGCTGAATGAGTGTCTTTCTCTGAGAGAAACAAATTTAAGCTCTGGAATGAAAAACAAGGATAAATGTAATTTCTTTTAGATTAAATTGCATTGGTCTTTTTCTGAAACATTTAGATTGATGGGATGTTTGTTTTCTGCTGGCTCTTCAGATTTAGCAATCCACTCAATAGGTTGTAAATTTAAGGCTGTGGCGCCATCTCGTGGAGGAATTGTTCAAATGTAGGCACGCAAGTCTTTTGTAGGAATTTGTAAAATCAGCTCCGGCTTGAGCCTGGCAATGTATTCAGTGAGGGTGATGTCAACAAGAAAATTCTCCTTTTGTAAAAGTTGAATGTTCCGTTACATTTTGTAATATTAGTTATTGTGAGCTGCTCATGTGTTTTACAGTGTTCCAGCAGAAGAAGACACCGCAGCGCGACGCTGATCTGTATTCACTTCCCACTAAACAAGGTGAGTGTCAGGTGATCAATCAAAGAGTCACTCCAGCAATGTCGTATCGCACCTCCATGAAGTTGTGGAGCTCACAAGGGACAGATTACAACAAGAATAGTCTATATCACAACAGATGTCTCCTGACTTTTAGTCTCTAAAATGACCAAAGCTTCAAAAACAATCGACAGAATCTTTTTGTAAGAACTTCAAAAGAGGTTTTCTTGACTTTTGTAAGATACATTTTTTGGCAATTATATGATAAATACCTTTTATATGACAGGGTACAGTTGAGAGGTAGACGGAAATAGAGCCGGGTATGACGGCAGCAAAAGGTGGACATTACGGTTTGTGTCTTAACCACTAGGAGTTTTAATCTGCATATTAATGCACAGACACTTTAATCACCACTCTTCATCATTCACTACCAAAAAGACAGTCGCAGCCATCATTTTGGATCAAATATACAAGGCGCCCTTCAGCTACAGTACAGTAGGCAGTTGCCATGCATTTCTGTTTGCACTGTCTCCAAAAAATAATTAACTTCTCCTTTCTGGGCTCAATTTGTATTCTGACTTTGAGATGTGCAGATTGTAAATGTTATCCTGGTAACAGCAGGACTTTTACCGTGCCAATGAGTCGAGCTGACTTCTCTCTTATGATTGACAACCTGGTGGAATTACCTGCCCGGGTTCTTACATAATATGTATTTATGTATGTACAAAATAAATACTAATCAAAGCGTAAAAAAAGAGCTGCTTCTGCTATTGAGCACCTGAGATACAAAGCCATTTCTTCTGCTCTGCTGTAATGTTGGTGGCACTGAGTGACGGGTCCAAAGATCATCACAGTCACCCGGAACATTACCTGCCGTCGACATTACAGATGTGGAGAGCAAAATCCCACTATCAGCAAGTCCCCGCTATGAATGCCATCTGGAGTGGCTTTATGCCCTTGCTTGTCTTGTTTCTGTCACAAAAAAAAAAAAAGAACTGTTCAATTTCTGACGTTACATTTGAGATCTTGCTCGTTAACTTGTCCCCACTTGTGTGGTGATTGCTTTGTGTTTTACACCAGATGTTTTATATTTCTTTTTATGACATTTGTATTGAGTTGCTGCACGCGGGCGGGAGGACAGCATCTCCTCCACCTACGATACCTTTGTGCCAAACCAGACAAACGGGCTGCAGCAGCAGCTCATCGAGCTCCAGCAGAGGGTGAAGGCCGGTTCACTCACTGTGGACGGGGCCCTGGAGCGCTTCAGCGAGTGGCAGCGGGCTCAGAAGGGCATGGACGCCGTCCAGCAGGTATATGGGACTATCGCACACTGTGATCGCACCCACACATGTGACTTGGAATGAATGAGCAATAGCCGGGAACAAAACCCGAATAAAACTATAACCATCTGTTGCTCATGCCATGCCAAGCTGCAAACAATCTACTCACAGGAGAGCACGAGTACAAGCAAGCGTCTACCTTAGAGGAAAGCAAAGGGCTGTTCAGGTAAACACAGCGATGGCTCCACAGAGAGGAGAGATAGTGATTAAGAGCCACTTACCGCTGGTTGTCTTGCACTCGGTACTTTCACAGTGCAAGAAGGGAACATGTGATTAAAGGCGTGGGCGGCGTGGCACTGTTTTGAGCTTCTGTTTGATGGCTAAAAAGGAAAATTGTATCCAGTGGTTCCCACGTTTAAGGATTGGACCCTTCCTAAGAGTTATAAGATGAAGATATAAGATGACTAACGGGAGAGGACAGAAGAACAAATTATTTGTTTTGCATTGATATTTAGGACTTTTAACTTTTGTCATTGCAGTGTTTGTGCAATATTGATTATTTAACCTCTTTGGGATTTAAAAAAGAAAACAAATGTGGGAAGTTACGAAGGGAAATGTCTCTTTATATCTAAATGCGACAATTTAAAATCTGAGTCTGATAAATCACCAGATCTATTGGTCTACTGTGTATAAATAATATGTGAATGTTAGTGGGATTAAATGTTTTCCAGCAGACCTCCATGAAGGTACCAAAAGATTTATGAGCAAACTGCAAAACTTTGATCGATTCCTTTTCTCAGCCTGTGGAAACACATCATGGAAATCTCATTTTAAATACAGTAAGTGGATGTGTGTCTGTCTAATACTCAAAGCACTGATCTTTGTCTCCGCAGGAGACGTTTAGGGATCTGAGAGCCAGAACAGTCAACAGCAGAGAGGACGGCGACAGTGTCTATGGTAAATATTCCTCTTTCCTGGATGTGAGGGCTTTAAGTTCCGCTGTCATCACAGTGAGGCTCCACAGAGCTGCAAGCTTTCCTGGAACTTCAAAATAAATAATATGCAGCGCCGTTAAAGCTGGAGCAAGTAGCCCCCTTACAGTGTTAAACTGTATACCGTAAATGGCTCAGAAACTCTTCTCTCCCCACCAGATAAAATCAACATCGTTCATCACACGCCAAGTGAGTCTTTAAAACTGTATCTCTGTGTGCATGGAGGAAAAACCCGTGCTTGCATGCCTTTGTAGTTTCCCCAGTCCCAGTTGCAGTGGTGGGGGATTAATCCTCGGCGAAGTGTTATTTAATCAAATCCCAAGTGCCCTGTTTTGATCGAGTGAGTTTCACTTGCACTAAATGGGAGTTTTTTTTATTTTCTTCTACTGAACAATTCTCTGTTCAGCTGTGCATATTGGATCCTTTCCCTCCAGGTGTTACAGTGAGTGGAAGTCGAAGGGGAAGCCAAACAGCTGAGTCTGAATGTTACAGCAAGCCACTTAAAGGACAGCTTGTGAGTTTGCTTTAGCTTGGCATAAATGTGTTAAGTTCACGTGATACTGAATGTCACTGGAGTTGAAACGGTCATGAAGTTATAGTAAACAGACATTAATGCCGAACAAACCAGTAACAAGTGTCCATCTGAATTGTTTCGCAGCCGAGTTTGTTCTCGAAAGGTGATAAATGGTGAAGGTAAGACTAAAATCAATGACCCTAGTTTTCGATTTATAATTTCAGCTAAATTTCACATTTATTCAAGCTTATAAATTGTCACATTTTTTTCATATTTGCAGGCCCCATCATCACTCTACAGCGACTCTATTCTCCCACCAGATGTTTCACCACATATTTACAAAGAGTTGTTTTTCAAAGCAACAGGAGAGTAATGACAGACTTTCTTTTATATATTTCCTACTGTTTGTTCATCAGTAATGTACAATATGTGTTACCTTTGTAAGCAAATGTACATCTTCAGAATCAATTTCTTAATTTTGTAAAATGTCGCATGAAATTTTTCCACGTCAACAAAAATCGTATTAATTTTGAAAGTTACACTTAAATTAATTAGACTATTTATTATATGTTGAATTCAATGTCACCATATTGTCAATAATTCAGCGACTAATATTGTAATAACTTTGTTAACTTTTCATGCACAGTGAACAAGTAAATTAAATAAAAAAGGGTTAAAAACAGTGTAAAAAGTGTAATATGTTTTCATGGGTCTGTGGATCAATATCCCAGCAAGCGTTAGCCTAAAAACCCTTCAAACCTTTGCCTCTAGAGGGCGCTGTCTCTTTAAATATATCCATCACACTCACTGTGTGAAGCAACCAAAGACATCTGTCAAACCCAGAAGCACCTGCTGACCTACTGATGGCTTAGAGACAAGCTATGGTTAAAAAAAAAACAAAAAAACTATCCATACATGTTTATGAACATAAACAGATCAGCAACAGATTGGTTTGCATCAGCCAAGACATGTCAAATCGAATCTGCTCATTAAATATAATGAAATAAAATGAAAACTGTAAAACCGATACAACTCAGCTCACTGGGATGAACAGAAACATCCACAGAGGGGTGCTGTAACAGAAAGTGACTGTAAAATTAAAGGTCAAAGGCTTAATTTTCCTGGGAAACTCGTTCTGTTCAGCTGCCACAGTGCAGGCATCTGTGTGTGACAAACGGCTTTAGAATAATCTATTTTAAAAAGCGCAAAGAGGCCTTTTTAAATCACATCCATTGAATTACTGAATAATAAACGCTTCCTGTATATACTTGTCAAAAAATTTGCTGTGATTTACCAAACTATTCAGGCATTGGCACAAATGCACATAGTCTGACACACTGACTGACACACACACACACACACACACACACACACACACACACACACACACACACACACACACACACACAGACAGACACCAGTTTGTTGGTGCAGCCCAGCCTGTGCCTGAATGAATGAATAAGAGCTGCATGGGGAATTCAGTGAATGCATGGCTAAATCCAAGCGCAGTCTTGAAGCCCAGGCAGAGTACGTGCCAACAAAGCAGCTGGGTACACGCCGGGCACATTTTTCTGTTCAATCATGCTCTTTGTGAATAATATGTATTAATGCCGTCCCTACTTAGACCTGCCAGTTAGCCTTTGGAGATGATCCGGCTTCAGGACCCCATGGCATTTGAGGCATATGTTTGCCTGTCACCTGCTGAGTGCGTTTCAGCGTGTGCGTCAGGCACGGCCGCCGAGATGGGCCTCGATTCATCCTGCGTACAAACATCCGAGCGTCGCCGCAAGGAAAGATTCCCCCCAGTCGCAGAGAGACTGAGCGCTTCGTGGGCATGTGTCGCCCACACAAAACATGCTTCTATATGCGGGCAGCGCCACATCAAAGACGAGGGATCAAAGATTCACTGTCTTTCAAAACCCCGTACTGTATATCCGCATCCAAACTATAATTAGGATATCATTTGGTTGAGCAAACTGACTCTTTCTACCCAGTGAATGTGTTTGCCTGTTGAAAAGTACTGTAGGTACAATATTTTCATTTTGTGAGACTTTTCTATCTATATTTTCTCACATTTTACGACAAATAAATCTTAAAGGTTATGGTAATAAGCTTTGCGAAGGGTGTATTATCTTCAAAGGTTTTTCTTCAACACAGTTTTTTGCCTCTTGAAGGCAAAAGACCAAGCTGCAAAGAAATATTGACATCAAATCACTGTATAATGTTGACATGGCGAACATTTTAAAAACGAGTTGACTATTTACACATCCAGAAATGACTACATTAGCATTCATTTGAAGTAGTCCAATATCCACTCTTTTAGCTTTAGTTTCTTGGTCTCCACTAACTCCTGAGAAATATATTTGTCTCTCTGGCAGTCAAATGCTCACCAATGTTAACCAGCTGGTTGCCAACTTCCTCTGTCTACCCTTCAGTGTGCTTTCTGTGTCTGTAAACGATGCTGATGAGGGCAGTGAGGCTGAACCAAAACAGTAAATTAGCGGGTCTGCTAACACCCAAAACAATAAGCTGACAGATGCTAAAACCTGAGGATAACTGGAGAGCTGGGTGATAATTGTCTTTGGGTCAGTCACTATGAACTACCTCTTTCATATTACACATTTGAAACATAAGTACACCCATAAGTGCAGCTTTTAGTTTCCCTTCAACAGTGAATGGAAGAATTGAAAATTCTGTTGAAACCTTTACAAACTTCCCTGTTGGATTTCTTTTTCCCCCCTCTATTCCAGCAGCAGGCTTGGCCAGATAGTGGAGAGACAGGATTACACAGTCAACGCATCAATAATACTGTTATGACACAGTTCTTAACTGGTGATGGCCTCGACCAATTGAAACATGAAAAAAGCCAAGCTTTCGCCTCAGTCATCTGCTGAATCCTTCCTGCTGAATCCTTCCTGCATCACTGCGACGCCGCTGGTTCCACACTGCCGCAAAAAACACTCATGAGAGTACAAACACTGGGACAACCTATCAGGGAGAACTAGAAGGAGCATGCATTAACACAACCACTCAGAACTTCTCCATTGTGCACCTTAGCGCACACACACACACACACACACACACACACACACCTCCCCTTCCTTCTCGGTCCTTTCTCCGACCCCTGGATTAGGGCAGAGGATTGTGCACAGCTGCTCCCCAACATCCCCGATAAAAATCAGGCAATTTCACAGTCAGTGGCATTCTTTCATCCACTAATCCACAACCCCGCATACAGTCTAGATGAGCCTCACTGCGATGAGAACAAGCTGTTCTGAGCTTCGATCGGCTATAGAGACATTGAGCGGCCAGACTGTAGGGAGCTGGAAAGGAGTGTCAGGTCCAATGCGGCATATTGACCTTCACTTCCTTTTTTTTTAGCCACTAATTAGATGATTAATTATGCGTTGACCAACAGCAAGCAGGGATTACAGCTAATGCAGAAGTAAAAATAAGCAAAAAATAGTGTTTTAGAGACTCATCTAATAGGTTAGACTTTTTTAAATGTCAATTAAATAAATATGTTCAGACACATCATCAGTTGTTGCAATTCAAATCAGTTTAAACCACTTTAAGAAGTGTGAATTTCTATTTGCACTCATGTAAACAGCTCATTACTCGTAACTCCTCGACAGGAGTCGCCCTCGTTTATATAGAGACCTTATTTAATGCGTTTCCTTAATCATTGCGCGCCGTTATTCTTCACAGTTTTCCCTCCTTCTCGAGTCATTCATTTCACCCCATTTTGTCTGACCCCCCCAACCCCCATTTGCCAGAGTAATTCTTCACCGAGGTTCAAACAGGGGACAAAAAGCTACTTCACAGCAAAAAAGAGAGAAGGGGGGAAAAAGTATGAATCAAAAGGGCTAGGAAATGGAATTCACTGTACAAACGTCGGGGGAATTTCAATGTCCGCCGAGGCACAGTAGAGCTCTGTTTCGGTCCTCGCAGGCTGTGGGGGTGAAAAGAGCAGCAGCCACAGCAGGGTATATCCATTCTGACACGTCCTTACAGACAGTGAAAAGCCGGAGCGAGGTCTATTTGTCTGAGAGGCAATAGACCCAGCGGAAGGATGCTGAAGCTTTAACACGATAACAGGATCATTTCATGGTTTCGCTTTTGGACGATGTAAAAGGTAACCGAGTTTGCTGCCGCTGCTGTTTGAGCGTTAACAGTTCAGGAAATTTAATTATTGTTTTGGATTTTTTTGTTTTTTTAAAACATTGGCTCGTGTCATAGAAACACATACTAGACAAACTTTTTAAGACTATATAACTGTGAAAAACTTAATTCAATAGATGTGAATGAGGACTTGAGTAAAGTGGAGAGTTAGGATCAAACATCCTGGGAGTAAAATGTTCAAACACAAGATTTTAAATCACAGTTTTCTGCTGATGAACGGACTTGAGAGCACAGAGTTGGCCGTCTCCTCGCTTCTTTTAATTCAGATTTATGCAGAGGGTTTGGAGCTCTTTCTCAAAGAGGGCAGCACCTTGCCTACATTTCCGACAGTGACTCCTTTATACACACACATCGATTTGAAACGGTTAATGATGTAGATACTATTAACAATGTGATTCCCTTTTTTGATCTCCGCGGTGAAACTCTGGTTTCCCGTAACCTCCTCCACAAAGGTCAAAGGTCTGTGTTGGATTCAAAGATGTACCCTTGAGACTGGTGGAAAACTGCTATTTCTCCACAAAAGAATGCTCGTCAGTACCAGGGCTTTGAAATAATCAGATTACATTACCACTATCTTACCGATTGTGGAGCGTATTAAAGAGTGTGATGGCTTTATGGGATTCATTTTATTTCAAAATAAACTTTTTGAACCATGCCTTCTGTGTTATTATCATTGACTATATTAAATGAATTATTAAGCTGCATTATAATTAAGCCTCGCTCGGTCGCGGTTTTTCCTGGAGCCTCCAATGATTTCCAGATTCTGTGCATTCTGTGAGAATTGTGTCCAGAAGGTGTTGCTGTACCTTCTGCTATGTTGTCTGTTGACAGTGTCATTTATTGCTGACTAACACAAACTCTATTGTGTCTACACGACAGGTGTATTCTCAATCTACCTGCTCCTGTTTGTGTTATTATGAAATATACATTATTATTATTAAATACATACATACACATATACATATATACGTGTATATATATACATATATACGTGTATATATATACACACATATATACATATATACACACATATATACATATATACGTGTATATATATACACACATATATACATATATACGTGTATATATATATATATATATATACACACATATATACATATATATGTGTATATATATATATATATATACACACATATACACACACAAAAACATATATACATACATACACACACACACACATATATACATACACACATACACGCATACATACACGCATACATACACATACACATACACACATACACGCATATATACACATACACACATACACGCATATATACACATACACACATACACGCATATATACACATACACACATACATACACACA
>NW_022280041.1:8440513-8460158 GCF_004355925.1 Anarrhichthys ocellatus | reverse complement strand
CATATATACACACACACACATATATACATACACACACACATATACATACACACACACATATACATACACACACACATATACATACACACACACATATACATACACACACACACACACACACACACACACACACACATATACACACACACATAAATACACACATATATACATACATACATATACACATACATATACATACATATACACATACATATATATACACACATACATACATATACACACACATACATATACACACATATACATATACACACATATACATATATATACACATATACATATATATACACATATACATATACATATACACATATACACACATATACATATATATACATATACACATATATACATATATATACATATACACATATATACATATACACATATACACACACACATATATATATACACATACACATACACATACACATACACATATACACATTTTGTTAAGACAGATGGGCACCGACGTTTTTAGCAAACCTTACTCAAACAAAAGTAAAGAACATTTGTTTGGGGACTATTTTTCGCTGCGGATGAATACACATTTGGTATGATTGTGAGTGTTTACAGCAGCAGGGTGGTGTATGTTGGTTTGACAAATAAACTACAGAGCCCCTGTTCATCATAGTGAAGGAACATCAACAGTTCGGCTCATTGATAGTTTAATAGTTTTTGTCTGACCAACCACTATGCCACTAAGGGACATCGTCCTCACCGCCCATACCCAAATTTACGCTGATGAATAGAGCGCTATGTTACAGAGGAATAAGAAATTAGGCTATCAATACATAAACACATTTCAATGAAAGTCTGCCGATAAAATGGTGGTATACATCTAATAGTACAAAGTGATGTCTCTACATGATAACTTGAACAACAAAGACAACGAAACGTGATGCCACAGGTGTTAATTATTCCACGTCGGGCCTTCGACACCAGAGAATAAAGCTGCACCGCTTTCGGAGAACATTCCATCCATCTCCTCTTTAATGACGGAGAAACAGCAGCCACATCCTGATTGATGTTGGTGAAGGCCAGCAGCACCAGGACTGATCCTCTCACCTCTCCCCGGAGCACGCCTCAACCTGGCATCTGCCAAAGGGCACAGGTACACCGTCCTGTGCCCTTGTCCCGCCCCCGCTCATTTGATCGAGGGCCAAGAGTGACCCCGCAGAGCCTGCCAAGGGCCCCTGTCTGTGGGCCCCAGGCACCAGACTCGGGCCCACGCTGGCTCCACTGCTTTTTGAGGCTTTGGGAAGATTAATAGGCCTCCTCTGTAGAGCGCCTTTGTGAGGCAGCGCCCAGGCGTGTTCAAGCTGTTGGGTTTGCAGGAGACGAAAGGAGCAGCGGCTAATACCTCTGCAGGTCAGTTTGTCTGTTACTACTCTGGATTTCCAATGACTCGCAAAGGTCACATCCGCACTGGATAAGCTAGTGCACGATCCCCCGCAGACGGCACCAACATCTTGAGATCAGAATGGTATATTTTTAGGTTCTCTGTCAGAGCTTGTGCCGGGAAATGGCAGAATTTCTTGAATTTGTCCCCATCGATGCCGCTTTATCAACGCACATTTCAACCCACTGGATGATCCTGCAGACCACAGCTGAATAATCAAACGCACATGCACACAATGCTGTTTACCACTGGTTTTAATTTGGATTATGGATTAATGGTCAAATGAATGACAACAAACATGCAAATGTACATATCGTATTTGCACAGCCGTTTTCAGCAGAGGCTGGTAATCAGAGGCAAATATGAGGGTCACCACGGCGAGTGATGAGCATCACTGCAGATAGATTTGTCCGTCTCATACAAACTCAAGCCCTGCAAATCTTTAGACAGGGAGGTTTTCCTTCTCACATATTTCCTCGCACACCTGCTGCAAATACCAAAACCAAAGCCAAGAATTTCCTTCAATGTACTCTGAACTTTGAATTTAAGGACATTTCTTTTTTTAAGCTAAAAGTTTCTGGATTTTATGCAAAGGCTTTTGGCCTGAAACCATTTTAATGATTTTTCTTCTCACTTGGTTGCAGGTGAGGGCCTTGTCACGCCTCCAATAGTGCAGCCACCAATAACAGTCTCCCTCGCCTTCATCCCTCCCACACACACACACACACACACACACACACACACACACACACACGCCTACACACACACTTCTGGCTCCTCCAGGTGCCAGGGTGTGAAGGGATCAGCCAATCCCAGCACTCGTCTGGAGCTGGATGGTGGCCATCGTGTTATTAAAAACTACGGGTGAGCTTTGCTGCTCGCCTCTCCTCTGCACTCCAAACACTTTATGAAAAAAAATAGCTTATGAAACAAAACAGCGTTGAGTAGTGGGTAAGCTTCCCGGAGGGGAACAAAATAAATATGAGTTTTCTGTCCTCCAATGCACCGAATCACTCTTACCTCCATTTGCATGCGCTGATAAGGAATCAATTTATGGGTCATCATTACATGATTGATGTCTCCATCTCACTGCTCTCTGTGTCCAATGATAATCTTCACTGATATAATTTCCATAAACATCATTATCAGATGGAGACATACTATGTCCTCACTCAGGACTGCTGGGAGAGCTGAAGTGCCTTTGATGAGATGAGATCATATTTTAGACGGAGCTGCCTGCTCTTTGCCTGTAGCCAAAAACAACCTAATTGTATTTTGTCCCATATGTGAATTATTATTAACGACGATTCATTTACTACACTTCCTTTGCCAATTTCCTAAATTAAAAAAATACCATGTTGTGATTTACAGCGCAACCCCCCCCATTTTCAGCACCGGCTTCCAGCGTCACCATGGCAACTTCCAATCAGCAAGGATGGCGGAGCCTGCCGGCCGTGTGTTTGGCGCGAGGCTCTGAGAGGCGCAGGTGGAGCACATATGGAACAATGGCCTAGCTAAAAAAAAAATAAAAAAAATGAAACACTCTGCCCGCCTGTATGTGCCAGCAGTGCCCATTTTAATCCCACCGTTACCTTCTAGTGCTCTCTGATGGAGACGTTCTGCTGCAATCACAGCCTCAGACTGCTGCTGGGCCCGTGCCAGGCTTTACTTGACAAAGCCAGAGCACTTTTGTAAAACAATGTCTCCAAGAGTCGTGGATCCACCATCTCTTAATCATTTAGTGTAATTGCTCCTCAACGTCCCTGACCGAGACGTCACTGACCTTGGCTGATTCTTAATGCAGAGATGTTTCTTCCTGATTCCTGAAGCCTTGTCATGTTTTCGTTAGCTGATATCCACTGAAATGGATGTTTTACTGCATTTGGGTTCACTCGCGCCCATACATACGTTGAGGCTGGCTGTTAATGATGTTTGTGCCTCATATGGCTAGTAATTGGGGGTAGTAATGTTATGGAAATCACTTGCATGTGCAGTAAATAAATCAATCATCCAAGGGGCCTTATCTATCACTGCACATTTAGGCAGTCAGCTCCTATGTAGGTTAATTAAAGCACAATGGCCGAGGAGAGGACCTGGCACCCGTCCTGCTTATGTTTAAGCCTTCTCCGGGCCCGCTGGGCTGGAGCTTTCTACAGCCGGATGAAATTTCCCCAATTTATCCACCCCCATCCCCAGCTGAATACATAAATCATCTGTAAGGGCCTCAGCTTCGACCCTAAATTCCATGAACAATGGTGTTTGTCCGCAAATACCACAAATAATTGCTGGATACTCTTCAAAGGGGAAAACGTGTTTCTTTGCACTTATCTAGGGGCATATAGAGCAGATTGTTGTGACTCACTTCATCTGGTTTTGGAACAAATCAATTAAGATGTTGTGCCACATCCAGCATGGATATAGGATAAAGTGCGCCACCACTGATTCACTTTTATGTTCGGCCTGAGCTGTGAGATAAGAATGAACGGCATCTGTGTGTAGGGGGAGGATGGTTTGGTAACAGAAATGTCAAAGTTCAAACAAACGTTGGCTGTATTTCAGATCAAAACTTCTCAGTGTTGGGAAGTAGTAATTTAATTTAATTTAGAAATTGCAGACCTTAATAATGCTTCTATACTCTATTCAATACTAATATTTTCTGGGTTGAATTGTTTGTTTTCTTGCCAGGAGTTTGAAAGACAGTTGATATGAAGTCGTGGGAAACGTTAGCTTGGCAAAGGGGCTGGAGGTCTAAGGAAGCCAAAGAGAAGTCTTATTTACAAATAAGACAACACATGCTGTTTAGGTTTAGAAAAGTCATCATGAGTTGGGTTTAAATAAGTACATTTGTTACGTAACTTAAGCTACATTGCTCTGGGTGTCTAATAATGATGTGGATGGGTTTAAATTAATTATTGATTAGAAAGCACAGTGCATCTCATACAGACGCTTTAGGGTGACTTTGGTGGCAATGGCAATGGCCACGACCTAAGCATGGGGATCTGATGCCCTGGGAGTGTGACCAGGCTGTACATTTGGTTGGGAAGCTTGCAGTCACCTGGTTTTGTTCACCAGGGCTAAGCTAACGTTCGCTTTGATGGTCAGCATTTCTACACGTGTTAACTGGAGGATTTGAGGTTTAAGGCACGGCGCTGGCCCAAGCAATGAAAGTAATGAACTACTTTTGCAATGAAGTAATTGGTAAAGATCATTTTTTATTTACTTTTCCAACCCTGCTTATACTCTCCATTAAACATTCAAAAGATCCTATGAGTCTAAAGGCCACCTTCAATTTACAAAGCACCTCATCACTTCTTCCTTGACCAACTGGATAATATCTGAAATATATATCACCTGCTCAGAAACATTTTTATATGTGGTTTCTACGATAGAGCAATTCGACATCAGCGTCATCCTAATCTCTCTCTCACCCTGGGAGGATCCGAGCGGAGACACCGGGCCGATACAACTCCTCGTGGCCTTCAGCTGTCACTGATAACGACTGTGTCTCATTATCCGCCTTGTGGGGGCCACGGAGGCAGCAGCGACCGTAAACACCGTCCTCCTATCCTTCCACAATGGGCCGTTCGCAGACAAAAGGCACTCTCGAAAAGCTTGAACTCAAGCCAACAGTTCCATTCATGTTGCCATGTATGGCAGATGTCTGGGTGAGCCTATGGAAGGTTTCAGATCTATGTTGCTTATACAGCCGGAGAACTGCAACGCAAGTTGGTGTCTTTAGGCATCTGCAGTATATGAGAAGTGGAGGTATTTTACATTTCGTATATGTGGCAGATACGAAGAGCGAGTTAAAGACAGTAAACATCTGCACACTGGTAGCTCATACTCATTAATTATCCTTTTTTTAACATACCATTGATTTCCTAACACCAAATATTTGCTCGCTCCAGCTTCTCAAATATTTTTATATTGCTAATATCTTTGGGTTTTGAACGGTTGGCCAGACAAAACAGCATTTGTCATCATGGGCTCCAGCAAATTGGAATGGGGAATTTGGGGTGGAGGGTAGAGAAGAGGTTGTTTGACTCAGGTCCAGCCTGTTTTGGCACCACCTAGTGTGGCCCAATGGTTTCTGAGGTTCTTAATACTTTCATGTACCCTAGTATTGTCATTTTGTTTTTCTGTGGTGTAGTTATTGTAATTTCTGTCTACTAAATACAGCACATGCAACATCTGTTGCATCCTGGAAGAGGGATTTTGCCCCACCGAGGTTTCCTCCTCTGCCCCGTTAAATAAGCAAGTGTAAGAATAGTGGTTATCATGCGCTGCACAGGCAAATTAGATTTTGATCCATATAAAGATAGTTGACTTGATTTGACTACATTTCATTGTTATCTGACATTTTGTTGACTTAACAGATAATTAACTAATCACAAAAATAATCAAGGGAATGTTGGAAATACCAATTTGCTGAAATATTAACGGAACATTTTTTAAAAAGCTTTTTTTTACTGTCGCAAAAAGAAAATGTGTAAATCTTTGCTTATTCCTGTTCAGGGTCACAGGAGTTGGAATGCATCCCAGCATGCACCGGGTGACATTAAGAGACACACAATCTATTGCAATGCATCCAACAAGCTTTGACGGTCCGGACCACCTGAAGGGAAACCTAGACACACCAAAAAAAGCAAACATCATGATTGAAATAAAGATTATCAAAAGCCAAACTACAAAAGGTTGCATCACTTGCAGCTGAGTGACAGTTGTTTTCATCCTCCCTACGACTACAATAATAACCAAAATGCTCAACAGCATAAATTCACAGTAATAAGTAGCACTGTGTGAAATGCAGAAAACAATGGCGTCATAATCAGCACATAGTTAAACATCTCCCTCAACAAATAGAGCCATTATTAAAAAGGCGAACAAATCAATCATTGCCGAGTGTGGCACCCTGCTCTCATTAGAAAATCATATAGATTAAATGTTAATCATAGCTAACTCTATAGCAGTGGGTTTCTGCCAAGATGACAGATGGACCATTAATGAGAATAACGAGAGGATCTTAGTCTATACACGGATATGGAGATGCAACAACAACCCTAACACCACACTTGGCTTCCAAAAAACTGTTATTTAGACAGAAATAGAAGGAGATAATCAGTATGAATATGCAGAGTAGCTCCTTTCCCAAAGTCAAAGAGTATGTGTTCAAAATGTGTGTAGACATGCTTTAAGATGTTTTCATAGTGCCCGATGCCACAGGAGACTGAGGGAAATTGGCGGTAACACCTGTCACACACATTCAGCATCAGATATTAGCATCCGTCTCTTTTACTGGTCTGTGAGAGACGAATAATTACTCTTGTTTAAAAATCGACCTATTAGCGCTAACCAGGTTATATTGGACATCTGTCTCAGAGAGCTGACTGATGTAATTAGCTGCCATCATATCGCGCTTCATTCTATGGCAAAGCACACTGGCATGACAGAAGCCTTGCCGCCACTTGGTGACGTAGACTCCCGACACGTCAGTCGGAGTGAGTCAGAGGAAATTGTACAAGATGAAAGTTGCGGGGGAAAAACAGAACACATATGTCCATGCGTGGCGCTCAGTGGCATGTTATTGGCACAGAGTTTTCATCAGGTCTGACAACATATGTTTAGAACTCAGGAGGCTTTGGGCAGGAGGGAATAGCGCGGCGTTTGAAGTCAACTGCCGCATTAAGCAGAGGAGCGGCACAGTTGTGTGGAGATGCTCTCTTGTTCAAAGGGATGGAAGGAACCGCTCCAGGGAGCGTCCAACATCAAGAGCTGACCCCGGCACTGTTTCCCGCTACCTTCTGCCATGCGTCCCGCCGCCGTATGCTGTGATTCCCAAAGACCGGCAGGCCTGTGCCATCTGGCCTCACTTCGGATTCCCCGGACACATATTGGGAACCCAAACTATGCCACCTCCCCGTCTCTCCCTACCCTCTGCGCTCTCTCCCTCTGGGTCGTCTCTGCGCCTCCACTTCATCCCTGCTTGAGTGTTGGCTCAAGTGGAAGGGGTCCGCTCTCCAAGTGATCCCAGTTGCCCTTTTCCTCTTTAATCCCCTTGTGATGGGATCCAGTAGGAGCCCTTTAAATTCAGAGGGAAACGGTTGATATTTTTTAAGATGAAGGAAAATCCCCCAAGGGTTCTTCACCCAATGTAGTCAGTCTCTGAGGTAGGGTGCTTGCTTCATTACAAAACCTTCAGACTGCTTTTTTTATGACTGCTACTCTTTAAACAACCACAATATTTCTCTCTCTCTCTCAGCCACAAAGATCAAGATTCATACAATTCACCAGTTTAATAATATCATGCTGCACATTGGTTTGCCATCCTTCCAGTTTTAGAGGGCTGATTGTGGCGTGAACATGTTTACAGAGAAACTAAGAAAGAAGAGGCTCCAGGAAGAGAGTGGTGGTGGGCTGTACAATATGTTCTGTACCCCTGCCACAGATTTCACACTCTTTTTGTGTGCCTCTTTCTCTTCCTCCTCCTCCTCTGGGCGTCGCCTCAGTGGGGAATTCGATTCCCTAATAACTGGGGAATCAAAGTTGGACAGCGCCACTGCTGAGATTCATAAAGGAAGCAGTGGAGTGGCTGGCCATTCATTCATCCGGCCCCATTACAACATGTACCAGATGGACACTGCACGTCACCGGGTGACATCTCAAGACAGCCGCAGCCGCCTGCCTGCCCGGCTTGAAAAAGATGAAAGTTATGAGGGAGACGGGAGGCAGGTTGCGTCAAACAGAGACAGATCTGATCAACAACTGCACGGAGATGAAATCAAAGTGGTTGAAGCATGTGGCGTGAGGCATCTGGTATTCCAGCAAACAGAAACTAGCGTAGCTGCCAACGCTTTTTCGTGGGGAGAGTAGCCTCCCCCGCTCAGCGGCCTCAAGCCAGTGGAAATGCTACTGGCTTGTTTTTTTAAATCTACAAGGAGGTGTATTGTTTGGCTGTGTTGTCCTAAGGTTCTTTTTTTTGGGAGGGGGTGGGGGGTGTTGCTGGTAGTAGAGACACAAGACAGCCATGTGACAAAAGTCCTGGGCTGGTTGAAATTCATGTTTATATGGTACACACACAAACCACCAGGCTGCCAGGACGCCCCCTGTGCTGAGTTACCACAACAAGTCTAAACATTAGCTTATTTATTCAAAGTAAATCAATAGCAAAGGTGACATTAGGAATTTGTGCTTGCTGGAAATACGCCAGTACATCTGCTCAAATCCTGGGCCACCTTTCTTATCTGCAGCGGGAGCCAAGATCTGATAATAGATTTTCAAAAATATTTGCAAAAAGCTACAGTACCCCAACAAATTAAAAACCGAATTGGTGTAATGTGGGTTTACGTGTGTATAACAACATTATGCACGGTGTATCTGTGTACATCGAGTGTAAAGAACCTGTCAAGCCCCCCCGGTATTGATTTTACATTTCATACTACATCCTGCATAGAGCACTGTGAGCATCTGATCCCCTAATCTCAGAATGCCAGCTTTCACTCAATGTCATCTGCCAATGAGCTGCAACCAGGCGCCCATCCTGCCTCTGGCACCAGAACTGCATCCATCCAGCTTGTGTGCTCTAATACCCGCCGTTGCTAGGCTACAACAAGAGGAATCAAATTTAGGTGGCTTCCACAGCTGCGCTGTACTGTTGTGCACCGAGGGATATAGATGGCAGCGTTCCCAGTATGCACCTGGATGGAATGAAACAGGAAGAAGTGGAGAAGTCTAATCTGCTAGGTACAGTTGTGGCTGTCTGCCCTGCGTATGTCCCGAAAATATGTCCAGAAACAGAAGGAAATCACATTCCACGTTATAGATTTTCATATTTGTTTTTAAGAAGCCGTGCACTGTTGACCAAGTAAATGTGTTTTACTGACAGGATGGTCAGCGGGGGGACTGAAAGTATTGGATTGGATCTGGAAACTGTTAGCTTCTGGTCTGATTGCAAGCACTTTCTAAAATGGTGCCCATCAGGTGTCTAGCTGAGCCATGTGATCAACAGAAACATATGTGATTTAGTGAAACTTGGTGGAATCTTGTGATAACACAAATCTAAAGCAGTCAGTTTACTTTTGAGCTTTCACTTTATCATACTTTAAAACTACACCACAGCTATGATCAAGTCCTCTTTTCATCAGTTCATTGCATCACTAAGTGCCCTTTGCTCAGATCTGAGAAACAATTGGGTTTTGAACAATTGGCTGCAAACAGTCTCTCCAACACGCCAAAAAACCATAACGGGCTTCTCCACAGCTGACTTGCTACATCTTAGTTTCAATAGAATCAGTGAGTCACACTGCTCAGACATTGTTAATCACAGGGTTCACACAACTGTAACAACATCTTAATCATATTTCCAAAGAGTAGCGTGCCAAAGGCTGAATTATTAGATGTTGGAAAACATGCCTGGCTGACATTAACAAGACTCTTGTGAAACCGTCATCAGAAAACGGTTAAACATCTTACATTTCTGGGCTTAACTCGCATTACAGTGCACCCTGGGGAGTATTTAGGCTGAAAAAGACCATTAGCAATATGGGATGCATCCTTTGGAGCACAAAGACAATTCCCTGCTGTTCAGACACTTTTTTTTTATAATACTTAAATCAATAGTTTGCATTTCTTGAAGAAGATGACATAAGAAGATTGATACCACTCTGTCTCCATCTGTCAGTTAGCTTAGGACCGCAAACAGAGATGTTGACAGGAGTTGTAATACCACAATGTGTCAATTCTACACATTTATTTATTAATTGTATTTTTGAATGGATTAATCAAGTGTTCACTGCTTGTAGGTAATTTTGCTACCTTCGTACACAGCCAGAGTATCCGTTTCCTCTTTACACTAAGTTATCCTGCTGTTATGTGTAACGTCATATTTAGTTTATAGACATAACCGTGCTATTGATCTTCTTGTCTAACTCTCAGCAGGAAAAGCAATAAGCTAATTTTAAATATGTCAAAACAATTTTTGTCAAAATAGAATGTGGATTGAAAAATGTGGGTCCAGACATCTACATTTAGGAAGTTTAACTTATTTGAACTTGCCAAATTCTGAATACTGAAACTGTATTTTTTTTTCCCAATTCTTTTGGTAATCCTTTTCACACGTAACTTCAAAGCTGGACTTAACCAGTGGGTGGAGTGCAGTCTGTCAAATGCACACTAATAAAAGCACAAATACACTTTCATTTGAAAAAGGGCCAAGATTCTGGACTTTGGGGATCCACCCCCATGTTAGAAAGCCAAACGCTTCATCTGCTACAAATAGCCCCCTCACACAACACACCAAAAATCTCACCCTGGATCTGCATTGTGGTACCAAACAATTATCTTGCCGTTATCTCCAAAGTACATCAGGAGCCAATGTATATTTGATCAATATTTTGTTGGTTTATCACAAAAGTGCAAAATAAATCCTTTCCCTCCTCTCGCTCCGAACAGATGCTGGTGCCACCATGTTGCCAGCTCTTCCCAATGGCAGAGCAGATGACAGGAGCTGCCAACAAAATTCAGTCTCCTTCAGAGATGGCGGCTCAAGTGACGTTCAAGCGCATTCCTCTCAAGGAAACGGTGAATTGTGTACTATGTGAAATAACATGATATACACGACGTGCATGCGATTCATTTCCTGTCCTGTCCTTTTCTCTCTTTTCTTCAACTAACTTCAAGGCAGAAGATGAGTTGTCGTGACCACGAGGAAGAAAGTGCGTTCACACAGTTCAGACCTACGAGACCTTTCCTCTCATCTGTAGGCCTGCTCGTACGTAGGAGTGCATTTGCTTGGCATTTTGAACTGTGAAAGGTGAAATGGTCAGGTGAAAGAGAGCTGGCAGAGGGAGGCAGTGGGCTGACTTTTTTTTTTGTTCTATTGAAATGTAAAAAATATGATTTCTGGTATGAAATCAGCTACTTTGAAATGTCTGAAAATGTGCAATTTTTTGGGACTTTGAGACCGCAGCACATTCAACCACTATTTTCTCTCATACATTAATGCAAACATGTGGGAGTAAAGTAACCTCCTGACTACATGCATTTATGTTATGCTACATTATACATGTACAGCGTTATGTTTTAAATGAAAATATTTAACTTTTGATCCCACCGCATTTATTTGACATATATGCTCCTTACATGTAGATGTATCAGTACTAATTATACAATATTATAATGCATGCCGTGTAATGAGTACATTTCTGATGGTGCTGCATTTAGCCCCTCATACTTATGAATCTGTATTTAAATAAAACATTTTTGCAGGGCTTTTACTTTCAATTGAGCATTTTGGTATTGATTATTTTATTAGTAGGAAAAGATCTCAACATTGCTTCCAACTCTGCTGATGAGGAGCCACATGGCCGTTTCCTTTGGCAAATTTTCCTGAATTACTTTTTCTGCTTTGAAATGTGTTGAAGTTTCACCCATAATTAAGAATATATTTATTATACGATTCTGCACATATTACGCGCCTATTATTTATAATAGTAAGCCATTTCTCCTCTCTCCAAGTGAAAATCTGGAGACAGCACTTGTCTCAAGCGCACAGTTTTACACTGACACATGTCAGCTGTTGCTGTTTAAATACCCAGAGGCTGTCAAATCAAAGCCTCCTATTCTTGTACTATTGCAAGATTGGGGACAATTCTGAAATGAATTGTAATGTCCAATTTTGAATGAATATTGTCTAATGGCATTTCTTCCAAGTAAATTTAAAAAAAGTGTTTATGGCCATATTGTTTTTCAACAAATTGATAAAGACATTTGATTACCAAGGCAAGTTTATTTGTATAGCACATTTCAACAACAAGGCAATTTAAAGTGCTTCACATAAAAACATTAAAAACATCAAAGCATAAGGCAAAAGAAAAGGAGATTTAAAAACAATTAAGACCATTGACTGAAACATTAAAAACGGTCATTAAAACACTAAAAAGCAGTGCAAGAAATAAAATACAGTAGTAAAATGCAGAAATGCAGGAAATTGATTAATATCCTTGAATCTGGTTCAATTAAAGGCAGCAGCAAACAGAAAAGTCTTCAATCTTGATTTAAAGGAGCCGAGGGTCTCAGCAGACCTGCAGCTTTCTGGGACTTTGTTCCTGATATGTGGAGCAGAAAAGCTGAACGCTGCTTCTCCATGTTTAGTTCTGACTCTGGGAACAGAGAGTAGACCGGTCCCAGACGACCTAAGGGGCAGGGATGGTTCATAAGGTAGCAGCAGATGCATCAGAGATGTATTTCAGCCCTAAACCATTTAGTGCTTTATAAACCAACAGCAGGATTTTAAAGTCAATTCTTTGTTGGACAGGAAGCCAGTGCAAAGACCTCAGAACTGGAGTGATGTGATCCACTCGAGCTGCAGCGTTCTACCAATAAAAACAACTCAAACTTGATGAAACCTGTATCATGGGGATTATCATTATTATGAAAAAAGTTATTAAAATCGATCGATATTGGAGGAACAAGGATAAGGCATGTTAGCAATGAAGTACTTAAATTAAAGTAAATAAATAAAATATAATATGCATCACACTAGACTGAATATTAATGGATGGATGGAGACATCTTTGCAATGACTGCTGTTGGAGAGCTTATGAAATCAAATACTGCCTATGGGAACTGGCATATCTGAAGACCTACAAGCTTCTCTTTCTCACACACGCACACACGCACACACTCAGTCTCACGCCCCATGTGAACACTCATCTTTAACGAGGGGAGAGCTGCAACCGTGCATGATTGTTTTAGAGAGGCTGCCCTCAAGGCACGTTATCGCTCAATGTGGGACTGCTTCTCCCAGTCATACGTCCCCTCTTGTTGATTGTGCAGCGTGGATCAGCGTCAACAAAGGCATCATTAGTGGGGCTTTGGTCCCCACCAGGCCCGGGCTAATTATGAATGGGGGGCCCGGTAATAATTTAAGGGCCCATCGGTGCAGCTTGAAACTGAAGAGAGAACTTCACAGATTCAGTGGCAGCGTGCTCGGCCCATCTGCCTCCATTTCCCAGCCACCTGCCTGGAGATCTGACCCACGTCAGCCGCGAGGATGGAGCACCATTATACACAAGAGAGAGGCGCAGGAAACATATGGGATTTATACATCGCTTTAATGAATGATTTGCAGTGGTCGTTAAAAGCTCTGGACAATTACCTGGTTAGAGCACGATGGGCCTGCCTGGTAAATTGTCAAACAATTGCTAGTTTTGCATTTTATTTCAGGATCTGGAGTTGAAATATTTCCCCTCCCTCACATGCTGGAAGTAGGAAAGTGGCATCCACTGATCAGATCAGTTGTCACATATGCACACATACTAGCAATTAAAACTATGAATTTAAGGGAAATATTATAGATAGAATAGTAGGAGAAGTCTGTTCTCTGTACTAGTCCTGCGGAAAATCTGAAAAATGCTAAAATTTCTACAATCGTGGTTTTGCATTGCTCTGAATGCTGTAGTAATGTTGTAATTGCTATTTATTCATAGAGAAGTGATCATTGTTTCCACCAGAAGAGGGCAGTATCCATTTTCTTAATCACATCTCAAGTGATCCCCCCCCCCCCTTTGCCAAAGCGAGCACAAACATTGCTCCAATTCCAAACCACACAAAAGAGGGAATTTGAAAGTAAACAAATGAGCCCGACGGGATGATCAGCATTCTCAGATTTGCAGCATAAACTCTTTTCCCATGGAGCGGCCTCATCATTTCAGCACAGGCCTTGGAATCTATCTCTCAGAAGTTGATTCGATTGGTGACAAAGCTCTGATTTACAAGATCTCAGATTTGACATTTAAGAAAATAAAAATCCAAGGGGAGACGGGTTGAGAGTAAAATGCATTTTAGGGAGGTTCTGCAGGGCTGAGGAGCCACAGTGGCTCATATTATTTATAGATGCCGAGTGGTCTTTTTTACTTAGGTCAGATACTGTATTAACATCAACTCATTTGAAATGTTGAAATGTGAGCCATTTGGACAAACTTGAGCACTAAAGTATTCATGAAATCATGAGCTGCAGCATAAAGTGGGATGGCTGGAATGCAAATCACCGACATGGTTTTCCTTCCAGATGCTGATGAATAACATGGTCAAGCGTACAGTATGTTCAGTGACTCTGCAGCATGCTGATACGAGACCTGATAAAACTCGACGCTATTTTTCATCAAGGTAACATCCACCGAGTTTTGCGATTATACCCGTCGATGGAAAGACTGCCAGCTCAGTTTGAACTATATTCTCCAAATCAAAACGTGAATGTTAAGTATTACCAGTCTGCCCGGGTCACTCATTAATATTAAAGCTCTAATTTGGGCCTCAACTTTTAAGAGTCTTTTCTGAATTGAGCAGCTAATTTGAAAATAATCTAGAGTGGCACATAGCTTTTGTCGTCAATGACATCACCCTAAGGATTATTCACGCAGCTTGCATAATAGGGTTCCCAACGATGGGTTCACTACTAGTTTTAAGTACTGCCTTGGGGCGGTCCTTTTTTTCCCCCACCAAAATTCTTACGCTGAAACACAGCGCACAAATGCAACATTTTACAAAACCGTGTGCAACAAAAGACCCTGAACGCACACTGTTGGGAAGTCTCCCTCCAGAGAGCTGGTCATATTTGTGGCTTATAACGCAGAGCTGCGGTGAGGAGATGCCTCCCCTCCTCAGTTCCAGAAGCAGTATGCTACCGATTGTGAATAAAAGCTGAGCTGAACACCGAGTCACAAAAACACAGGGCTGGTTTTGATCTGGATTCAATGGCCTGGAATAACTGGCCCCTGAAGAGCTCTTGTGTCAAATGGTATCTGTGACAGGGAACAGAGAAGGGGGATAAACATGCTGCATTTAACATGTGGACATAACACCTCCCCCTCACACCATCTGGAGAAAAACAACCTAATTTTCAACTACTAAAAAAAAAAAAAAAGATCTTGTTTTAGTTGCATTTCATAAACTTTAACTAGTCACAGATTCTGATGCAACAACTGATTCTGAATAAGCTTCATTTATTAAGGAATCGTTGCGAAAAAAAAGCTGTCGAAGCTCGAATATGAGCATTAAATTGTTCCCTTTTAACAACAGGCAGACTACCGTGCTGGCATTGAAGATGCATCGACAAGTTGTCTGACTCCTCTCACCCTTTGAATCGTCCTCTGCTTTGTAATGCGAGTGTGTTTGGAGGCAGGTCAAAAGGCCCCGTTCAACCCAAGTCCTCACCTACTTCCTAATGAATTCCCAGGGTCCAGCAACCTGCAGGCGCTCCCATACAAGCTAACCAATGATTACACCTTGAGGGGGAGAGGGTGGATGAGGAGGAGGAAGGGAGACTGGTGAGAGACCATCCCCAGTACACACACACACACACAACCACCACCACTACTACCACTACCACCACCACCCCCCCAGATTGGAGGCAGGTGCAGCAGCAAATCAAGCCTCATTAGCTGCACCTTCTGCTAGCGTATACCGTGGACAGATGGAAGCTCGCCCTCGCACGTTACCTCACATCAGATGGCAGTTGGAGGAGGGTGGCTAGGGGGTACCAGGGAGGTACACTTGCCCCCTTCTACCGGCGCAACTTCCGCCGAGCTACAAGGTGCCCCTAAGCGCTGATCTAGCAACGGAATGCTCCTTAACCTTAATCCTGCTGGCAACTACCAGTTTCCAGAGAATATCCTCCATCAGATCGGCTGCAACTTATTCCCCGTCAGGCCTGGCCCTGGTTAGAGAGGTGCATTCCTGGCCCAAGGAGGAGTCATGGACCTGCAGAAGGCCCCCGTGGCTGCCTCTCTGCCGAATCCGTGTAAAAAGAGCTGGGAGCGTGTATGCGTTAGCGGGCATATGGTATGCTAAAACATACTATGGGGCCACCAGGTAAGCGACAGAGCCTCGAGTGCAGAGTATCACATCGCCCCCTTGTCCTCATGGCACTGACACAAGATCCTGAGCAGCTAGTTGAGGCAACTGGGCAATTCATTGGTGCTGGGCCGAGTGTCAACACCTTCTTCAAGGTAACAGCGGATTTATCCCCATCCCACCAGGGAAATGGGCAAGAAGTGTCAAGGGGAGGCCATGTGCAAATTGATTGAGTCTGTGTGACAAGAAATACTGTGCTTTTCAACGCAGAGAAAAGTCATCAGAAGTGGATGGATTTAGGATGCTGGAATTTACAGTCGAGACCCCGGAGGTGCCGTGGGTCGAATTCAATGAATCATCTGTGAAGAACGATGCCCACTTGACAGGCAGCAACCCAATCTAACACCAGCTTTCCCTCAAAGCTCAAGTAAAACGTTTTTTGTTTAGAAAAAAAAAAGTCCAACAAAAGCGGTTAAAGAAAAAAGGCATTATTTCCAGAATCCTCATCAACTGAAAGCCCAAGGAGAAAGAAGTCACAGGACTGAACATCTATTGGAAAGCGCAGTGCATCAACATCACAGGTAACTTTTAAGTGATTAATCCAGATATAAATTGGGCCTGACCTCTTTATGACTCAGATAAGTGGTGTTTTGGCAAGTCATTATGTCTAATATATCAAAAGTCTACGTTCTCAAATTTAGATGTCGGCCTATATGACTAAATTTAGGTTTGCAGAGGTGGGGATAGTGAAATTCTTAAAAGGGTGTTGGTGGTGTTGCAGGAAGAATGAGGACAGTGCCACAATGGGTACTTTGTCTAGACTTGGTAGCTAGCGGAGGGAGGGAGGGGTCACCGCGGTGGGAATGGAGCTGCAGCATTAATGGATTGAACTGAAGTAGTTGGCTGGAATGCTCAAGTTTTTGGGCTTCTGCCGTACAAACCACAGCGGGCTATTTATTCCTGAAAACACAGAATGCTCTTGTTTGACTGAATTGGGCCTCAAAGCTGCTCTAATCAATATTCTTATACAAACAATAGATCAATAAGTATGTGTAACAGAGCTTCAGCTACCGATTATATTATTATCTATTAATCTGCCAAAAAAATCTGAGCATTTAAGCCTCTTTCAGGTCATTATTTTTCGTTTACAGTGTGTTGCCCTGCCCTCAAGTTGCAGAAAAAAGAAAAACCATTGCAGGTTTAAGATCGCACAAAAAGAAGGAGGAATGTCTCAATTAATTCCGTTCATAGATTCCAGGAACAATCTGTGCCAAGTTGTAACTTGCAGTATAAATTCAGTCAGGTTATCGCTGCATGTTGCTCACCTCCAGAACTTCCAACCGGAAGCTGTGTTTTAACACTCTATCCTTCCTCCTTCATTTACAGACAGCAGTGTTAGACGGCAGGGACATCAAGGTGAACGTTTTGCGTGCAACTTGAACATAAATATACGTATATTTAATAAATTGAAGCCTTTTTTTTTTTTAGAGGCAATGTCAAAATCTCTGGGAACATTTGCGTTTGTGATGTCAAGTCCTTGTGTTAATGAACTGCGTCCGTCTTGACATTTTTTTAACAACATTCATTTCAATCAAGCTGCTGAGGAGGTACTTCTGTTTGGCTGGGAGCTAATGAAGAGAAACAGACACACATATGGGACTCTTTTTTCCCCCCTCCGTCTTATCCTTCCATCTACACCCAGATCCATATGCCATATGGGAAAGTGTGGAGGAGAAGATCCAAGAGCTCAGTGCATGTTCGGTCTCTCTCCAAATGCAGCTGAAAGAATCAAAAAGTCTCCCACTCTTGTCGCGCTCACTCCCATGGGCACATGAAAGTGAAGGTTACACTTGCAGTCCTTCTAATGATGGTCCTTTTTTGATGGGTTTTGTTTCATTTAGGAGGAAATCTTCATTGTTCATCTGTTGCCCGTTGCCAGGTTTGAACACTCGGCGCCATATGTTGTACACTGCCTCGCTACCTTACTTCCAAACCAAGTCATTTTGATATGCTTCACAACCAGACAGCCTGTTTCAGGTGGACTGATGGCCTTTGTTAATGTTAAACTGCAAACAGTTGCAACTCTTAATTTGTTAAAAACAAAACGCAAAGCAGAAAACAGTTGGAGCACCGTCCAAGTACGATTTCAACCCTGGGAGTTACAACCTTAACATTGAAGGTAAAAGCCACAAGAAGGGTTTAAACATAGAACACTCCTATTGCATCAGTCTCACAATACAAACGTCTTCGAAAAAGTCCATCACAGTTTCCAGCTTCAGAGGAGAATTTTCACTCAATCGCATCGATGCGTTTCAGCCAAGATGAAGTCTGGAAGCCATTTAACAGAGAGTAGAGCAGTGCTTCAGCAGAAAGTACAGTAAATGTTAAGCAGGTGAAGGATTTGAACGCTTTAATGATGTGAATATTACTCATCAATCTTCCACAGAAAGAAAAAAGCTATTTTCAAAGCTGCATTTTCAAGCTTGGCACTATTTTTTTATTTTCTATCTCACACTGGAAATCCTCTTAATGTCACTTTTTAAAATGCAAACTGAAATGTGCTGCATGGACCTTATCTAGAATACATATAGGAGGGCTACATGAGGCAGATGTTTATAGATATACCTTGCTTAAGATACCAACACAACCCTGTCTGCATTATATATAGATAAAGTCGCTCTCCCCCCCAACATAAACAATTATTCAGCCTGGGTTTTCACAGGTGGGAGTGCAATATTAATCTGCCACAGTCTATACATTGCACCATTCATCACATAATTAGATTTTCATGAAGTAGATTGCCTCCTTATTGGTTGTCACTTCAACTCTATGCTGTCAATGAGAGAAGCCCCCCCTCTGTGGTCCGTTCCATCAGCCCATCTTTACTTTGCATATACCTGCCAACACAGCTATGAAGAAATTACCATAATCATCACTGTAATTCACATCAATAATTATTGACAGTGCCACAGGCCGGAGGGAATGTCGGACAAAAGAGTTGGTTTCTTTGTCGAACGCTTTGACGCCAATTTCCTGGAAGAATCGTTGTTTCCTCTGCTAAAAATGTCCGTCAACGTGCTGTTTAGAGCGAGGTATAGGAGCCAGAGTGATGTCATATACTTGCTAATGTAGAGTGCCACCAGCAACAGCAGGTGACCCCCCCCCCCCTCGTCCATCACACACACACTCACACACACACACACACTCCAGCACTGCCACCCCCTGCATCTCCGCTCTGTTTGCCAGGAGTGCACCTGCAGCTTATTATCCAAGCCTTTAGGTATATAATGTAGCACAGGTGCTAAAGTGCCACAGCACCATTGTAACACACACACACACACACACACACACACACACACACACACACACACA
>NW_022280041.1:8424386-8440503 GCF_004355925.1 Anarrhichthys ocellatus | reverse complement strand
CACACACACACACACACACACACACACACACACACACACACACACACGAGTCAACAAACATTAACAGGCACCAAAATGAGCATACACACTTGCAGATGTGCAATGATTAATTCATACTATGGTTGGTAGGTAAATCCTGACCATTGTTCTCTCCAAGTGTTGGGAAACACAGGGAGCACACCACTTATTCTAAGAATTGACATATGTTGATACATCAGCCTTGAATGATTCCGATACCACATTTCCTAGATTTCTTTCTCAGACATGATGCTGTAGTGTGCTATATAAAAAGGTAAAAATGTTGCCTTCATATCCACATTTATTGTTTTTGGTGCAAAGTGTCTTTTTTTGGGCGTTTTACTCACATGTTGCCGCTATCCTTCGTCCTAAGGACTACCATGAAGCTCAGACAAAGCATGATAAAAGGCCCGCTCCTTACCTCTGTTGGTCACGAAGGTGTTGGTGCGCACTACTGACAAACTGCCGATGTGATGTGGTTTAACGTGATGTATGCCAATATGGTACAGTGTGAAGTGATGAGGGGGGAAACTCACCTATTCTGGAGAGAGCAAAAACTTCCCCACGCATAACTCACAGAGACAGCCGGTTCAGCAAACAGCCTTCTTCGGGATGAGAACAACAGTCACCTGACTGGCATCTACACTAACGAGGACAGGTGTTTCAAATCAAGGCAATCAACTTGAGGCCAGTCGAAAGCCGGAAACCAGAAAGAAGCAAGACACGAGTCAAAAATAGACAAAAGTCTTACATTCATCCAGTGAACATTAATGTAAATGTCTAGTTAGCATAAATGCCAGTCAGGTGACTGTTGCACAAAGATTGATTTTTATAAGTTAAAATAGAAGTGTCAGAGTTATGAGTATGCACAGTGATGGGATAAAATGTGGCATAATATGGAAACCATTTATTTGCTCTCCTAACATAGAGGTCAAAGGCCAGACTGATATCCAGACCAGCAACCCTGAGCTGGAGGGATGTAGTGTGTGTCTCATCAGTAGTGTGGTAGTTGTATAAGTATTATATACTTAGTTTAAAAAAATAACAACAAAGGCTTCTTGCTGAACAAAGTATGGTGCAGTTTTTTTTATTTCTAGCACACTGTATGCTGATGTTGTACATGTTCAGGGTAATATAAACGTGCAGTGATGTAAAAAAAAAACTTTGTTGGTCTGTATTTTTACTCGCTCTATTTGGTGATGATTTTGTGTGCTCAATTGATGGGAAACCACAGGGAGCTACAAGCGGGCTGAGACACTGACCACAGGCAGCCCGATCCAGACTCAGTGACAGACCTTGTGGTGACATCTGCTTTTACTCAGGGAGAGCACTTCAGCACTTAATAAAGCATGTAATCACACTGTTGTAACTTGGGAGTGGACAAAGCAATGCTGGGTCAATGCTTCATATACTGACTCGTCCGTTTTTTTCAGAAATGTCTGTTGCTGTTTATCAGATTTATCAGCAATTCCATACATTTCGACTCAAATGAAGACAAACAGCTACTTGAAGCCTTTATGATTGATTATAGGTCTTTACCGCACAAGCAAGAAAGCCATTTACAGCAAAATACTACATTAAAGTTGATCTTTTTTCCTTCTTACACCTGCATGTAATTTTCTACATGTAAGTGGGCAGGAAAAGGCACAGAGTTGCAGTCAACATTTCTAATCCCAAATGTAATTTAGGAGGCTAAATGCTGCTTGTCACAACCGACAAAAGGGGGTCTTGTGGGCTTCATGACAGCTGGGTTACAGTTCTTCTTTTTGTTATCACCCCAACACGACATGCCGATGAGGCGGACAGACCGTTCCACATTGCTGAAATATTTTGCCATCGACAGATATATATATAAAAAAATCTCCCAAGCTGTCTCTCAGGTTTCGCACGGACAAAGTTCTACGGCACTTCGGAGTGCACAGGCAGGCTAAACTGGAACACACTTTGAGTGTGTTCTCTGCATCTCTTCTCATATTTCAGCTAAACTGCCTCCTCGCCAGGGCCAAGGAATGCATCAAGCGCCATAAATCAGGAGCTTGATGGGAACTTGGCGGCCGGACAGCAGTGCAGAGAGCTGTGGTATGTAGCTACAGTACTGTAAAGATGTTGTAAGGTGAACATTACCATCTTGGAGGAAGAGAAAAACGAGGGGGGAGGATACTTTGATTCAGGGGAGTTTTGTCCAAATGACAGAGCAATGAAAGCCTGTCTCACCTCCTTCAACCCTTTGCTTTTCTTTACATGTGAATCACTGTGATCACCAGCAGGAATCCAGGCCTCAAACCCCAGATCCATTTTACTTACGCTGTACAGATTGAACTCAGACACAAGGTCATTTATGGTACAAAGTGTACGCAGGTGGGTTTGCCTGAGCTCCGTCTTGTGTCTCTTTCTTGCCGTGGCGACAGAACATGTAGAAAGAGTTCATGTAAAGGAGGCAGCCGGCGGTGTGTGTGTGCCAGGTTTGTTTGTCACATCTCCGCCTGTCTGCGCCTTATGCAAATGGCCAGGGGGCTGGGAGGGAACAGCTCCATGGGAAACTGCTGGTGCTAATCCAGCATGTTGAACAGGGGAGGAGAGGAGCACTTTTCAATAAAGCACCCCCACCCCTCTGTCAAGTCATACACACACAAAAACACACATGTACACACACACACACACACACACACACACACACACACAGCACACACATATGAACGGAGCGTTCTCATCCTATGTGCTTGTATGCTTACGAATAAACATCACAGGGGGTGGGTGGGGGTGTGGGGGGGGGGGCAACACAAAGACGCACACATGAGTTCGCTTCCTCTCTCTCTCTCTCACACACACACAAGCACTGAACACCTGTTTCTTTTTTCCGCACATCCAAACAGACATGCTTTAATATGTGAACAAATCCCACGATCTTAAGACCCACTCTCAATCCGCCGGGTGTAATACCAGGGTGCTTTCAATGAGATAACAACAACCCCTCAGTGTGATCGGCCTGTACTACCACGTAAAGATAGACTAATAACACGCTCCAGCCACAGCCCATGACTTAGACTATGAAATTTATGCAAATTTGTGTGGGAATACACAGAGCTGAGAGTACTATTTAGGACTAGTGCATTTTCAGACAGCCCTCTTTTATTCCCCACGCTCTCTTCAACTACATTTTTGCAAACAGACACGAGCTGTTGTCTGATGTCTTGTGTGTTCCCTCACAAAGGCGAAAGTTCTTCTTCGGAAGAGACGGGCTCACGTGAAATTGTTTTGCCCTTTAGATATCTCCAAATATTAGTTAGTGAAGGAAAATACTTATTCACTTATATGTGTCCTTTAAATACGAAAATACAGCTAGGATGGTTAGCTTAGCTTAGCATAAATACTGGAACCATGGGGAAACAGCTAGCTACAACTAGCTGCTACCCCCCTAAAACCACAACTTGTCTCTTTGTACACTTTGTTTTTTATTTATTTCCCAAGATGTTGAACTAATCCTTTAAGTGGAGTCTTGGGTACTGAAACCTCTTCTTTTGCGGATTTATTTTCAAAGAGAAACATATGAGATTTTTTATCTATTTCAAAAAAGTTAAATGTTTTGTTTTGTTTTTGTATCGAAATCATGTGCTGCACATTGTCGGCACCAAACACTAACGACATAAATCTTTCTCTCAGTCATAGACCAATAAAGAAAATCTGCTCAAATTTCGCTTTAATGACTTCCTGCTAGATAAAGTGCATTACACTCGTACTTTGATGCCAAAAGACGAAAGGATCAGATAAATGAATTACCTTATTCCAACAGCGCACGAGATGAATATTATACTCTCCCATAAAACTTGGGGATGTGACAGAATTCTTTGTGCTGGCATTGGCTCGTGTCCAACAGCCCAGTCCAGCCTCTGCACTCACAGGGTTGTGTGAGAGTACTCACTGTGCCCCCCCCATCCTCTCTTTGGTATGCAGTCAGATGCATGTCGGAGAACCACAAGGCGCCGTTACCTCTCCTGAATCCATGAGGGTATAGAGGAAGGAAGAAAAAAAAACTGGACAAACACAAAGGCAATCAACAAATCCCCTTTGCTTGAGCCCTGCGAAACATAATAGGGCCAAATCATCATCTATTTAGCTTCGTCAAATCACTGACAGCAGGCCTTGATAAAAGAGAGTGGAAAATATGTAGGGTACAAGATGCTGCCAAGACCCTCACTGACTAGAGCCCCCTATTGAAGCCAGATGTTGACTCAACTGGCCAATTTTGATAAATGGCATGATGATTACCATTATAGATCGGGTAATTTTATATCAGCGTGCCACATAGTTGGTCCTCTTTAATGATAGCCAAATGAACTCCGGTTTGTGCCCCAGGCCAGGTGGGCTTTTCTGTGCTCAATATGCCGCATGCACTGCCCCAACCGACCATTAGGAGGGCGCCCCTGGTCTTGTGGGTGCTTGGACTCGTGGGCCGCTGACGGTGCCCGTTGTTGTCATCAAGTGTCCAGCTGAGCCCTGAGCCCATCGCACAGGCCCGTAATGAGACTTAATTGCCGCTTTAGACGGACTTTTGCCTTTTTCAATGTCCTCAATCCCATTAGAAAGGCTTACGAGATCAGAGCTTCATGTACTTGACACAGTGACCCAGATGGATGTTACCTTGCATGACCCTCCAAGGCCCCAGCAGACTGCTGTGGTCCAAACAATGTAGTCTGTCTCCCATTCCTCAGGGATCGGGGTATTACAGTAGATTAGCTGGAGTAATACCACGGTGGAGCACGGGTATGTTGGGTCATGGGATCGCTCCAGGACATGAAATCCAATGTTTACTTTCAGGGAAAACTGTCACAGACACACTTCTGAGAATCAACGAAATCCAATTAGTTTAATACTTAAAGTCAGGTTTCGTCTTTCCTGATTTGGCAATGTCCTCATTCCACCTCGGCAGCAATTACTCACCTTGTTTTGCTCTCTCAGAGACTTTCCTGAGTTAGGTGATCCTGAACGTTACAGCCAGTTATCACTCTTATACGAATAGTCAGTTCCTCTCATCTGTTTTAGGCACTGTATGGAAATAACTGGGTTGAATCTAAAAAGAAAAAGGCAAGACCCTCGCAAGCCTTATTATTGTAACCCTCTTCTCTTAACTTGGAAGAAAAAATCTCAAAATAATATATTCATGGGAAACATTCAACGCTGTGAATATTTTATAACCAGACTCTATTTTGAAGAAAGAGCTGCTAAGTAAACATGTATTTGACAGCACAGGTGGCAGCTCTGTGGCTTCAGATGGACCTGAGTACCACAGAATTCCACTTATAAAAGTAATAAAAATGAGATGACGTTACGGCAGGATATCGCCAAATCAATTACATGATGCCTGAATTTCAAGGCAGTGTGTTAGAGACGTTTCTTCCAACAAGCTTTCGCAGAGCGCGGCGTTAAATATCAAACCCTTTGTGATTCGGCCGTTTTATTTTGATGTATTTATTCGAAGATACATTTCACATGGGAGGAATGAACCTGGGATTAGGCCACAGACCTACTCTCCACTCCAGCAATTCAATGATTTGACAACTTTCAGCCAACTGCTTGAACACAGAAATGTGACAGTTTATACTGAACATCCCACATAGACTGAATCTGATGTCAGACCTCAAACAGGAACTTTTATATTTAGGCCTCAAATTGCAATCATTCAAAATCACATATAAGAAAACAAACACAAGAAAGAGCCACGGCAGAAAAGTCATTTTTGTAGCATAGCTCATTTTATTGTTTAAACAGTTTTGCATAGGAAATATATCCACTTCCAGTAATTGACTGCAGTAAAAACAGCTGCTAGCAGTATAGGCTGGATATAACAGTAACAATCACAAAAAGTTGAGCCTTTATTTACACTGATTTTAATCTTGTGGCAATTTTAGCCCCTGCACCAAATGTAACCAGCTTGAAGGCATCGCCTAATGCTCGGCATTTCTAAAATCAATAAAAAAAGGGATATCAAGGCCTTCGCTATACAGTTCACAATGGACACCTGTGGCTCCTAAACTGTCAATGAAAAGATAAAAAACAAAAAAGGTTTCCAAAAAGTCCTCTAAAACGTACATTCAGATACATACATAGACCTTTGCACACACTTGCAGTGTAACTACGATCACTACTGGAGACTGTTTACATATTGTTTTGTTGGTGTTGTTGTTGTTGTTCGTTATATATAATTCCACCATGATTCATGAAGTCGAAATGTGTGCGCAGAGGGACGTAAAAGTGCCACAAGACCCAAAAGATAAACCAGCCCTGCAGAGAAAACTGATGAGTAATCTTAAGAAAAGACATTGGTTCATCCTTTCACTGCTCTTATTGTAGCACTGATCCCCACTGCCCCTCCCGAAAAGAAAAAAAGAAGAAAAAGAAAAGATTTCCTCTCACATTTTGAACAAGCTTGATGTGGGCATTGTGTGCTGACATAATTAATAAATCGCAACAAACAAAAAAAATATCAAAAAAGTAATAAAGAGCATATTTCTAAATGAGTTTGCAACATTCGGTTCTGTGTGATGGTGTTTTTCTTGTCACATATGAAAGTAAGTCTATCACATTTTACAATTATATACAATAGACAGCTTGAACAGGCACTGCATTGCTATCTTTTTGTCTTCTTTTGGTGAATATTACATCCTGTAGAAATGCTGGTTTTTATGTTTTATAGTAACCTGATGCCAAGTGACTAGCAGCCAGCCAACATATATGGAAGGTGTGTATTGCTCATGTAGGATGGAAATGAAGTTCTAATCTTTTCCTCTAAGTCTGCATGCATTCGCCCTCTCAGTCCCCACAGAGTGCGTGACATTCTGATAAAAGGAAAATCGCACATATTGCGTGAGTGCCATAAAGTTGTCCTGTTTCTCGATGATCGTAGTGATCAACGACATAATACTTTCTAAAAAAAGGTTGCTGCGAGTGTCAAATCTGACTTAAATACGGCTCTTTCTGGTGGGTGGAACATTGATTACAATTTTGTAAAGTTACAAGAACGTTTTGACAGACTACAATCACACCCTGTGTAGCAATAGAAAAACTTAACCAATGCGCAAATACACTAGCTATTATCAACTGGAAGGTACAGTACCCTATTCTGAAGCACCTGCAGTTAAAGTAATGTTTGTTTGTAGTGTGAATGAAGTGTTTCCCAAATCCTATCAGGCATTGACAGCATGTGGAATGTGCAAAATGAGCAATGCCTAGATGGTCTTACTGAATTTTAAAGAGATATTTCAGAGAGTCGTCTGCATATGAGCAAAGCAGACGGCTCAAAATTGGCCGGCCCAAATCCGATCTATGTCGTCTTGCAACATTTCCTCTGAAAAGAAAGAAAAAAAGAAACCGTCTCATAGATTAATCGAGGAAGTTTGTCACTACGGATTTTACCCTGCTTCTCGCTTTAGGTCAGGTGCAATCTGGGGCCTTTTCTACTGGTTAAGTGAATACACCCCCAGCTGCTACAAGAAACACACTCACACCAAGATCTTGTTGGACAAGAATTCACACCCCAAAAAAAAGAGTTAAATCATATCACACTTGCTATGGCCACGCTAAGGGAAGAACAACAATTCAAATATTAATGAAGTGTTTCCCAAATGGAAATATCTAAGCACTAACCAAGATCAGAAATAATAACAAGATATAATAAAAAAAAGCCTTCATTGTTGTTTTTTAATATTTATGTCTGTATAGAATATTTCCCCCCTTTTTTACTTTACATACAGGAACACAACTGATGAAAACACTTTAGACTCTACTAATTGGGAAAACCTGGAGAGTTCTAACTCAAATCCAGCCTCCAAAAGAAAAACCCAAATTAAATTTGCTTTTTTTTTTTTTTTTCCTAAAATGGAATTGACTTATTTTCCCCCAGAATTGAAGATTTACAAATAAGGGCTTAAGAGGAGAACTCTCGAGAAAGTTTACAGTGTACAAACTCCTGTCCCATGGCAGGCTTTTTTTTTTTTTCAATAGAAAGACCCTCATCTTCTCTCATTGTTTTGTGTCAGAGGCACTCGATCACACATCCAGCTCACAAAGTCACACACACACACACACGCGCGCGCGCATGCATACGAACGCTCATGCTACCAAAGCAGAGTTCAAGCCCACAGACTACTGCTATTGACGCACTCAGGATATTTACCTTTATGTACAATCTCCTATTCAAATAAACACCAACAGCACAGTGACCCTGACACATTTATCACTCACACACACACACACACACACCCACTCACAAACACACTTGGGGACAATGCACGTCAGTGGGGTCTCCAATGGCCAAAGGCTAAAAAGCACTTGTAGTTTTTCTTTTTAAAAGAACAAAAATAAAAGAATAAAACAACAAAAGAAGACAGAACAGTGCACATAGAACGGGGTGACTTTTTCAATTTGTTTCTCTGCATAAGATATCTGGGTGAAGACGGAGAGACAGAGCTTGACTTGAGGATTACTTTAAAAAATGTTTTTCCGCTTCTTAGCCCTCCGCTAACTACAGCGGGAGAGCTCCCGGTACTACCGTCTCTCCGAGGGGAACATTTCTTTCACGATTGTGGGGAAAGAGTGCAAAAGGTGTCATAGCAGCATTGGAGGTGCTGCTCTCACTGTGAGAAAAGTCGTATTGATGTTGTCTTTACATGAAAAATGGTAAGATAATGATTATATAAATAATGCCCAGTAATACGCCTGAGAGATTTAGTTTAAGACTAGGTTCAAAACACTGAACGGGGGAAGAAGACGATTGCCTATGTGCTAGTTAAGTGCTATTTTTTTTTCTTCTAGTGGATTCTATTTAAGCTTCTACTGGGCCACTGGACAATACCACGCTTCTGTGGCTCTAATATTTACTTCAACATACTCTACTGGGCTTTCTGCTGGGGGAAGTGTCTCAGGAATTGACATATGTGCACATCGTATATACATTTATACAAATCTACTCCTTATAAAATACTTTCTAAAGGCTTGCTTGAGCCTGTCTGGAACTGATTTGGACAGGTCTCACTAGCATTAGTCGGTGTGTGATTGTTGCGCAGGTCACAGGCCACTTCACTGATGTGTTTAAGGCATCTACTTGGGAATTGCATTCGGTGACGCTTAGAATAGTACGCCGTGGTATTCGATACGAGCGTGCAACAGTAATTGTCGTCAGTTGCGGCTTTTCGAGGGATTTATGAGAGGATGGGATTCTACGCAAAAATGATTCCTTAAAATGATTGTCATACTCAAGTCAAGCCGTCTCTCCTCTGAAAAAGAATGAGCTCCTTCAAGGTCACATGCTAGCACCCCAGGTGGAAAGTTGAAAGTAAGAGTCACAGTCGACCAATCAGTGACTTTGCAGTCGTAGAAAGACCAAGGGTGCATTTTTACTTCTGGAAGAAATACCGCCCCTCCCCCTAAAACTCCCGAATTCAAAAATACACTGGGACACGTCTCACCGTCATTCGGTAGGCCTATATGCTAAAGAAAAAAAAAAGACCTTGTCATAAACTGCATAGAAAGCAGTCCCCACTTTGGTCAATAAAAAAGGAAAACACCCACAACAACAACAACAACATCATCAACAACAACAACAACGACAAACAACGATATCAACAAAATAAATGCATTACAATATTGTCTATCTCCAAACTAGCCTCTAATAATTGACGCATCTATAAGCACTACCTACATAGGCAAAACTTGGTATTGCATAATTTTCATAATTCTGAATTCCACCCTCCACAATAGTAATTGGAAGATGAACAAAATGAGCATTGAAAAACAAGGAAAACAAAAGATGACAGGTTATTAGAAAAACCACCAAAATACTGAAAGAAAAAAAAACGCTGGTTGATTACAAACTTTAGAACGGCAACTACACACAGCCTTGATATGCAATGCAACTGTGAGATAGAGTAGTACGTAAAGTTAAAAATCAATAATTTCATTCAGAGTACAAAACAATTCTTATCATAAAATTGTTAATTTCTTTCTATAATGATAAATGCAGCAAAAACAAGTGTAGTGATGTCTCTATATTCAAAGGCAAGGCACGTAATGTGGACTATATGTCATCGTGCAAATTAAGAGTATTGGAGAGATTTTCCTTGTATAAATACGTCCGGACTGGAGAGGCAATGGCTGTGAACATGCCGTGCACAATTCTAGATTTCAGGGATTTGCCACCACCTGGATTCATAATTTCAGTTTTCAACCTCTTCCACTGCAGAGTTATTAACCCTTGCACAAACTGTAGCTTTATACAGAAAGCCTACTGTACATTTGCATGAATTGTACATTTCCATGGATAAACACTTTGCATTCCTTATATTTTTTTTGTAAACACAAGCTTTAGAAGCTGATGGCCCAAATGCATAATGCTCTTGATATTATCGTGAACATTTACAAATAAAAAAAAAAACATGAAATGCCATTTTTATACACTATGTGTGTCTCGCTTCTTTTCTTATGTTCGGTTATTTTTTTTTACCTAAAATAAATTAAAAAAAACTCCCCATAATGATGGGAAGGGCTCAAAAGAAGTGCTGGTTTTGCTCAGCGCTGAACAGGTAGCTTAGTGCTTGCCTTCAACTGCCGCCTGATGTTGTTCTCATGTGAGAAGACGGATTATGTGACTGAAATCAAATTCAAATGTTTTCTTCAACATTTTACCCATAAAACCATTTAATATTTATCCCCCATTCCTTTAGAGTCTTAGGGCTGACAGACTGATAGCTTCCCTTCAAAAATTCAATTGCACTTGCCTCTATCGAGATTTTCTTATTCTCCGTCTTTTTAAATCCTTTTGTAAAGGAGTTGCAAATTCTTTAATGAGGGGTCCAATCTCAAGCCAAACGTTTAGTGTTTTTTGAAAACCGCACCGAGAGTTCTCAACTCTTTCCGTAAGCATTTACGTTAATTCTTGAAGTAAGTAGTAGTTAAGAATAAACAAAGTCAACACATTTTTTTTCTGAACAAAGAGTCGTATCACAGTAAACTGAAATCAAAATCAAAAGAAACACTCTGAATTCACAATTTTTTTTTTTGTTCCTATGGTGTACACAGTGAATCGTTTGACGAGGGAAAGCCTCTTTTCAAGAGGTCTGATCGGAGAGCTTCGAGTCTCGGAAGCCATCCACCAGGCAGAAGGTGTCGATACGCAGACCTCTTCACTTGTGTGTGTGTGTATGCGAATCAAGATTGTACAACTTCCCTCAACATGGAAAAATAGTAGGAATTGCCGCTAAGAGACTAGAGTGTCATGCAATAAAACATTAAGGCATCTATACATCACAGTATTTGAATGGATTGAAAAGTTCTGCAAACACAACAACTGACTGGTGGGTGGTGGATGTGTGGGCTGGGCAGGGCGAGGAGTCAGCAGACCTGAAGCTTTTCCTTTTTTTCTCTTTCCTCTGAACCGACCCTCTTCTTCACTTCGCGGCCAATGTCCTTAATGGGAAATGGAACGGGAGGGGGGGGGGGGGGGGGTCATGGAAGGGACGAGACTGGGAGGGGGACGATTGTGCAGCTCGTGCTGCTTGCTGGTTTCATCCATGGCTGCGGACACCTTTAGTGCTAACTGGGCACCGCCAACACCCCCGTCAACGCATTCACCCGAGGGGGGAGGGAGTGGGGGTCCTCCGGCCTCCGTGTGTTCAGTTCCCTGTCTCAGCGGGGACCAGGGGCTCACCAATGATGTTTATGCTGTAGTTCTGGTGGACATTTGTTGGCAGAATCGGAGTCCCGTTCGACACTTGGAATGGAACTAAGCTCGCCCAGGTACCAGGACTGCGGAGAGAGAGAGAGAGAGAGAGAGAGAGAGAGGGAGGCAAAGAGAGAGAAGGAAAAGACACAGAGAGAGAAGGAGAGATTAGTCACATGCCATTAACTTGTTTGTGCAGTTTAGTCAAAATCAGATTCTTTCTGTCAGTTATCCTGAACACTGCTTCGCTAACAAACAGCATCACTGCTCTGCTGACAGTCATCAAGGCTCAAGGTCTTACTTTTGTTTTGTTCAGACAGAAGATGGGCGAACAAAAAGAGAAACGGCAGCACTAGCTCATTAATTTAAGCTGAGGTGATTCCACTTGATTCCGAGTGAAGGACATCATGTGAGAGGGCCGTGACGCAGGCCCTCCTCTCTGCATTGATGGCAGTATAGAAAAGCACGAGGGGGGAGAGTGCTATTGGTGGTGGTGGTGGTGGAGGAGGAGGGGTGGGGAGGGGAGGGGGGGTTGGGGGTCCCCACACAAAGCTGTCCCATCCCTATTCATCTCACGCTAATGGCAAAACAACACAGTGATTGTTCCTGGGGAGCAACGGTGCTAACTGAAAACGCGAGCGGGAACAAACAGCATGTTGTTCCCGTGGGGTGCTGCTCTACGTAGATGTCAGATAATTAGCCCACCACCCCCACCCGCTTCTCCCCCGCAGGCCCCCAGTGTGCGCTCATCTGACACCCTCCCACCTCTCACATCACCCGCTCTAAGTCTGAGAGTACCTGTGTCGCACATTTTCGACCATATTCGCCCCGGTACCTAACTTTTTGTTTATCGACGTGCTGAAGTGCAGCAACAGCAGTGGATAAAGTCCTGGGGGAATCAAGACAGGATGTAGAAGAGAAGGGAAAGAAGGATGACGGTGGGACGAAGACAGTGAGGAAAAATGAGGTGGAGAAAAAAAAGAAATGTTTGGGGAGAAGATGGATGACAAGGAGGAGAGTCGTTTTCAAAAGTAACAAAAACGAACAGGACAAGGCTTAAGACTGAAGATGCTGCTTCACAGACGTGATTCTTTGTGAAGCATCATCACAGGACAACACTGTCTGCGTTCATGAAAGCCACTGATCAACCAGTCTGCATTTTATACAAATCACTAGTCGCTGCTCTTTTACTTGAAACAATGGAAGTGCAAATTCAATTCACCTCGTGGCCTAAAAGAGTCAGTCTCTCCAGTAACGATTCAAACAAAGAAAGAACGAGAAGAGACGATGTATTCAAAAATAACAACAAACATCGCTCGAGTTTCAGATTGGGTTTGAGTGCGCAAAGAGTTAAAAACAACCTCAAGGCTAATCCCCTCTAGGAGTTTTTCCCCCTGTCCAGCCCGTCCTCATGCTCTCCTCTCTCTCCTGCTTTCGTCCCTCCTCCTTCTCTCTTTCTCCCTGCCAAAAATCATCCGACAGGAAAGGGGGGATTAAGTTTTTCCTACCTTGCTGAACAAAGAGCGCACAGAGTGGCCAAGGGGCTGCAGCTTTCTCGCTTTCACGTTTTGCTTTCTTTCTTTCTTTCTATCTTCCTCCCTCACTTCTTCCATCCCTGTCCTTACGAGACTCCTCTCAGGTAATGGCTAACATTAGGGGGACCACACAGCTACAAAAGCGGACTCGCGGGCCTTTGTGCACACTAAACCGGCAGATCGGTTTTAATCTTGTTAAAATCGATGGCTGTCAGTCCGTATCTGCATCCCATCACCTAAAGCTGCGCTGGGCAGGAGTTTTATGTAAAGAACTTCTCTACTATCAGGCTCAATCACAAAGTAGGGGCTGGAATCCTCCCGTCACTATTAATTGAGACTTGCAGATTTGCCTTTTTTTTTAGCGTGACTGAACTTTGACTACAAACTCTGTCTCAAAATGCAGCAAGTGAGGGCTCCATCCAAAGAAAGCCAGATCTTTCAATGATTGATATTTTGCTTCTTGTGCCTTTTTAAGTTATTTGATATGATGCAATCACACACAGGCCGTGTTGAAAGTGCATTTTTTGGTGCCAGTTCACAGGAATTCTGGGTGTTGTTCCAATTTGTCAAGCAGCTCCCTTTCGCTGTAATCTCTGCCTGCCTAGATGGTAAACATTTGCTTTAAAATGCTACTATTTCCATATATTTTGTCTCCATCCAAGTTGTTGCTTTATGTTCCCGCACTCCAAGCAGCTCTGGATAAGAAAAATCTGACCTCGATTGCTATATTTCCTTAGGTAACCTTCAAGATGGCCTCCCCTTGCCTTGTCCAAGCTCCCAAATCTCACTAATTCTACTCCCTGCCAGCACAGCCCGGGCATACAGCGTGCTTCGTTTAAGGATTAGCTCCCTAAATTAGATTATCTAATGGCATCTTAATGGATTGCTGACCCATTTCCTGCACAATGGCAACATGCGAGTCTGGCAGCGTTTTAATTTGGGGGCTAGTACTGAAGAGGCATAGCGGAGCGCTCCGTTTAAAGGGCAAGCGAGATAAAAGAGAAATCTGACTGATTCCATCTATATGTTGAATGGTTTTACGTGAATAATCCATCATAGAGGGGAAAAGAAAAATAGAATGGAATTACCATCCCGTCTTTGTAACAAAATTAACTAAATTCAGTTGGGATCTATTTTATCTGTGCTCATTACTGTACACTTGCATGTCGAAATGAGGAGTGAGCTGCTGTGCGAGTAAAGTAAGAGACCTCGCGTTGCTGCAGGGGACATTTTCTCTGCTACCTCCGCTGGTCTATTAGGAGGCCTATTGAAGGGGGTTCTGCTGTGTGCATGTGTGTTTGTAAAAGAGCTTGTAACTTCAGCGGGCACACACTGCACACACACACTCACACACACACACACGCACACACACACACTCTCTCATACACAGATGATCTACACCTCCATGGAAAAGGGGAAAAGGGAGACGTAACAGGAACAAGCTTAGCTCAGCTTGCTCGCCCTGCCATGGTGGAATGGTTCAGGTTTTTCCCCCAGAGAGGGAGAGATACAGTATGGAGGCAAGGGGGGGGGTGAAGGGGGGGGGGGGGGGGGGACTTTCTGTAACTTTAAGTTACCGAGAGTAAAGCCCGTCTTTAGCAGAAAGTCAAACAAAGCTAAGCTTGTTAAAATGTGCAAAGTAAAACATCCTCGCGTGGCTAAAAAGCTGACCTGAAATGACTTCAGTTATTCTACATGGTGGCACTTTATTTGTTCTAATTACCTTCATCAAAAGGTGTGTTATGAAACGAGATTGGTTGGGTGTGAATCCAAGAGGAAAGCTTTGGAATAAAATTCAAATTTGGAATAAATAAAGTTCGACACGTTCACACCAATCTCTTCAATATATATTATTCTGGGGGAAACTGGAAAATGATGTCGCAGAGTAGAGACAAACTAAAATAGGAAAAAAATACAACAAAAATAAAAAAGCAATAAATTATAAATTACTGGGATAATAATACCACTTTAGTCGTAACACAGCCACAGATCATACAAATTAGATTTTTATGTGAATTTATATGTGCATTTCTAAAATTGAGAAAAGCTGTCATTATATGCTGTTATCGTTTGAAGTTTGTGCGTGTGTCTGTGTGTGTGTGTGTGTGTGTGTGTGTCTGTGTGTGTGTGTGTGTGTGTGTGTGTGTGTGTGTGTGTTCGTGTGGTGTAAGAGAGACAGAGAGACGACATGAAAGAATGAAAAGGTTACCTTTGCCAAGTAATCCCCAAAGTGTCGTCAGTGGCACTGGGGCCATAATGCCTGCCGTTTTGAGTCACGCTCCAGTCACACTTCCTCAGCTGTCAATTGAAACCTAGCAGTCAGTTCACTGGGCCAAGACAACTTTCACTTCAGATCACACTACAACTCAACACTGTATACACAAATGCATGCAGAACAGCCTAGAGCAGGAGCAGCAATTATTCAAAAAAAACGAGTCCTAGCTGCTACTGACAATGTAAAAATAGTGGAATTCAATATTTACTGGGGAAAATAACAGTGAAATCAAAGCTATGGATAAAACAGACAGAAAGAAAAACGCATGCAATCACAGTTAGTGGTGACAGCTAACCTGGAAGTAAAAAAACAAAAAAACTGAGTTAGTTAGTCACAAGTGAGTGGCATCATATTGGTAGTGAGGGGTTACTTGCATTTGTAAGATGGTTAGCAAATGAAGCCATGCAATCCACTGGATGCATGCACCCTGTCGATAATCATCGCTCCACTGTAAGTGCACTTTTGGATTGAGGAAGGAGTAGGCATGCCCTCAAGCATGCAGACTTTTTTCATTAGCTAAACTGTTTGTATTGATTAGGGGTCAAAATTACACTGAACTTAACCAGCACACTCACACAC